>NC_134702.1:57641690-57979190 GCF_043290135.1 Rhipicephalus microplus
CTGAACGTGAACTCTCTTCTCATTGTGCTTTTAATCGCACACGATGGGGTCGCGGTCCCGGCGGTTTTCCATCAGGCCTGAGGCTACTAAACACACGAATGTTAGGCTGTGTCCTGCCGTCACGCCTCATTCTGCACTTCGGCCGGCTTTCTTCGGTAATGCGAAAGGGATACGAGAAGCAGGGGGGAAGCCTGTGCCATTTTTCTTTTGTGTTCTCCCCTATGCGGTATTTAGCCACTCTGCCCTTTCGACTCTGACCCTTCGGCAAAGGCCGCTTTCCCGAATTTGTCTAACTGAACCGCACGCTGCGTTGGGGTGGCGTACCTCGTTTCCTCCCTCTACACCTGGCTCGCCGCTTGTGCTTCCCTGAACGCCACCATTGACGTTCCTTGAAACGGACTAATGGCCTACCCTCTCGTCTTTCTTGCGACTGAGTGGGGCCTGACCTAGGCTTGCGCAGCGCAGTGCTCTTCCGCTTCTTTCGTTTCCGGCGATGTTTGCTTGCCCCCTTTCTCTCGATGCCATCATCATGTCGCGTCGGGAACTGAGTGGTTGGGAAGCTCGTTGGAGCTTGTGCTACATTTTGCCCCACGCTCAAACATTTTGAACTCGGTGTCACGACGGACTGCCGGGCCAAATTATCTTTGTTAATGCTGACGAAACCATTAACTGGGCCCTCTCCGATGGCATCGCTGCACTCCTGAAGCGTCGCGTTCTCGCTGTGTTTAGCCACTGTGCTAACCCTATCTGCATGTGACGATCTCGAGACGTCCTCTCGAGGCATGAGTATGGTTTCCAGCTTCTTACTGAGTCCATTAGGGCTGCTGGCACACACCTCATCCTCGCTAGGACCGTTTTTTGATACTGTCTCTACCTCGAGACCGGCCAAGGCCTCGTTCTCTACATCATTTATATGGATGCATTCGAGAATATGCGGGCCCTTTTCTAGCGCGATTTCTGGTTCTGGCGTTTCATGACGCGCTTCAATGTCCAACGCTTTCCGACGCGCCTTGCTTTCAGACTCTTGTCTTTCTGCTTCGCGCTCTCTTTCAGACTCTTGTCTGAGCTGCTCTTCTTTTGTCCAGACAGAAGTTCCGGATATCTGGAACATCTCTGCCTTAACTACCTCGTTGTTCGCGTTCTGCTGACTGAGTCGCGCAACAGCTTCATTTGCCTCGCAAGGCAGAACCGTGAGTAGCCCTTGACACCATGTGTCTCGCTCAATTGACAATTCCTCGCCGGCATCGCCGTGCTCACTGCTGGATCGGCTCTCCCTGCTACCCTCAATGAGGCGAATCTCTAATTGCAGTAACTGCACTTCCCGTTCTCCGGATTCCCTTGCCGCTTTCCTAGCCGCTTCCCTTTCTTTTTCCTTTTCCTCCCGGGCCCGTGCCCGCTCTTCTCTGGCTAACGCCTGTGCCTGTTCCTGCTGCTCCTTAACACATTGTCTCAGTTCGGCGCCCTCGAGGCCTAACTGTTTACCGTACCCGAGCCACTTATTAAAATCCATCCACTCCATACTGCAACTGTCACTATAACGCCACTAAAAAACCAGCGCAATCATATGCAGGATGCAACCGCTTCAACTGTGCGGCTCTATCACCACGCTGTCCGCACGGTTCTCGTTCACCCCTCACTGTCTTACTCTTGTACGGAACGTCCTGTCGCGGACGCCAGTTTTGTTACAAGCTGCCACTCAAGCGTCGCCAGCGCGAAGTCGGCGACGGGAATGACAGCAGGTTGGTTCGTTCCGCACGCAAGCAGAGACAGTGAAGAGATCAGAGACGTGAGAAAACAAAACAACTTTACTCTAGTGATATTGCAGCACACGGGATCTAATATAACACTTCAATACAACTAACAAAATACATCGATACTTGATACAACTAAAGAAATATATAACAGAAACAATAAATCAGCTTACGAGAGAGAACTATTACAAACTACACAAACTAACAAGAATACAACGACGGAGTAGAAAGTTCGAAGATATAAACAGGTGAAGGCATACGTGTGATGACCGGCAGCGTTGTGTCCCCGACGATCGGATGCGAGAAGTCGAAGAGAGTTCTGGCACGACTGCGATGTCGGTGGTGTTGCAACGCTGGTGGCTCCCGGGAGGCTAGTGCTTGCAGGTGACTTCGAGCAGGTTGAGCTAACTCGAGGCGAAGTCCCGATGTCTACGTTGCCGACGTTAATATCGCGTCACAACTAGACGAACGGCTAAGTTTAGGTGGCCAGCCGATACAGAGCCACACTAAAAACTTCTAGAAGAGATGCTTGTTGATCTGTTTCTACACCATCTTGGTCAGCGACTAGTCTGCCTAGCAGGGCAAAATCCTGCGCTTAAATCCCCCTCGTGTCTCCTCGCTCTCTTCCTTGGGGACAAGAGACCTCTACCTGGGTCCAATCATGCGCGTTTAATTGATGGGAAACTCCGCCCCAAAAATATTTTGACCCCACCCCTTTTTAATTGGGAGAGGGTCCTCAACTAGCGAGAGTGACAACCTGTCGGGTTGTTGTCATACGGCTTGGCCACCAGAGCGTTTCCCACGCTTTTCTCCGTGGGAACGGTCAACCACTTAGCTCTCAGCCGGGCGTCTTGTAGTCTAATCCTTGTACGGGTTATACCGCGGCCTTCTACGACCTTGCAGACGTCGCCACGGTTACAAAAGGATTAACTGTTGGCGGCGACGTTCTAAGGAGAGCACCCCCATTTTGCACTTATCGGTTCCCTTTCATGTGCCGCCGTTTCTCACGGTCAGTCAGGGAGTACGGCGCCCGTTAATTGCCGTGACGCGGTGTCGCCGAAGATGGCCGCCCGTGACACACACACACGCACGCACACACACGCACACACACACACACGCGCACACACACGCACACACACACGCGCACACACACGCACACACACACACACGCACACACACACGCACACACACGCGCGCGCACACACACACACGCACACACACACGCGCACACACGCGCGCGCACACACACACGCACACACAAACAAAGAACTATCCATGCACGTATGCGCTTCAACGAGAGGGGCTTGTTCGCAGACCTCCTTTAAAGGCTGCGTGCGCAGACTCGCGAGAGCGATTTGAATACATGAATGCAAATGTCCGCCAGGTTTTACTGTCTATAGCTACCTCGTGCTGCGGCATCGCAAAGGCTACGCGAATGAAGAGGCCACCCTGCAGCCCTGTTTGTGTTGGCGTGTAGTGAAGGGTGCGTAAGGACTACCGTTTCGTTGCACTGTTTACCAGCGTTCGCTTAAAGGCAGGCGATGTAGAGTCAGTTGCATTCTTCATTATTTCGAGCCGGCCCGCTGCCGGCGTTTCGCCTTGCGGTCGTTTAAACCAGAGATAGCGTATGCAGGAAATAAAATTTCTGTCATGGCCTGGTTACCCACAGCAGGCGTTAAAGTGTGTAATTAAATATGTTTGTTGATTATTCAAGGTATGTCGTTTGTTCTTAATAACCTCGATGTGAGATGTACGTGTGTAATTACCTCCTACGCATGTTTTTACATGCAGGACTCCTCGAAACTGTTAAAAGTTTAAAAGCAGTGCGCATTTGTTTAGAGATGCATTCCTTCGTTAAATATTGACTGAATACTGCCTGGGATCATCCTTACGAGTATGACAACATTATCAGCTTTTATTTTTCGCTCCAGTTTTAGCGGAAGGCAGCACAGGGTAATAGAATGTAGATCAGATAACTCATGTCCCGATCTCAGGCTCTTTTCTTTATCGGCCCAAACTTTGTTCTCGCAATACACAATACAAAGCAATGCCAATGCGAAAATCGGGGACTAGAGAAAAAAAAGCTGCTTGCTTGCGCAGCTTGACTACAGGCTCCGGTCAACCGTCCAGCAACGGTGACAGGACGAAACATATCAGCAAATCTAGCCATAGTATACACAATTCTATTACCAAAGTAATATTGTCAACAATATTGTAATAAAAAAACAGCAGTCTATATTTTTAATCTAGTATCACTTTAGTAAGAAGAGTACGTAAAAATATGTACGTAACAAACTACTGCACATAAGGAAACAGTAGTAGTTTCGACACATTTGCGTTAAATGATCCAGCCAGTCTTCGATAGTAACGTTAAGAAGGTCAACATTTTTTTTCGGCTAGGTAATATGCTGTAATATCGAGCACATATTCGAGTTCTTTTTCCCATAATGGGGCCGCGAGAAAGGAACGCACGTGCTACGGAGGGTGATACTCCAAAGGTTGTGAAATGGTATTTGCTCGAGGATTTGCTACTGCTCGAATAGTTCTGTTTGTCTTATTGCATCAGTTCTGTATATTCTCAGTAGTTTGTTTTAATACGTCGTGAATCTTCATAATGTTACCTTTGTGAAATAAAGGTTATGTGTATTCTAGAAATTAGGCGTTTTTGATTGAATGAGTGGTCTGTACTAAGAATGTTACGTTTTTTTTTATATATTAGAGTTCCATAATATAAGCGAGATGCTAAAGAGACGTGAAATAGCAAAACAATTTTTGCGTATTTGTAAAGTCCTACCTCACGATCCTTAAAACACCATTCTTACCATGACACCACGCTTGGAAAGCGATAAAACGCGTGGAAATGGTAGATTCCCACACCAAACACTTTGCCGTAACAAATTTCGAAGGCGTTTGCTGGCTCCTACGTGGCTCCCAATCGCTAAAAATAAAGTGAATTGTAGTCTGTCGGTGCCGTGAACCTAGCATATACGATCTTCCAGAAAGTTTCATCGAGCCGATGCTATTAAAATACCGAAAAAATACATTTCAAATTTATCTTACGTCATGCGACATGTTGGAGCGAAATTTAAAAATAAATCTTCAACCTTGATTTTTTTTCGCCAATAATGAACTTGTGAAAGTAAAACATACGGCAATATAGTTCTCAGGGTGTAGTTTGTTAATCTAAACTAAGGTATTGTTCCTCTTTAGTGTCCCCTTAGAGAGCGCGAAATATATCATTCTTTTAATGCTAACAAATCAGTGGGATGCTTCCGGTTCAATACACTGGCTTCTCTACCTAATTTCGGCTATAGAGGTTTCATATGCCCATTTCAGGACGTATTTGCTGTAAAAAATTGATGTGGACACAACAAAGTGGTTTCATTCACTAGGCTCACCCAGAGTCTTAATTTGTTTCTCTACTTTGATTTGAAATGACGAAATTGTTATGTAGTCATCGATTTTCCCTGAAATTCTCGGAGCACCGAAAACATTCACATTTAATTTTCGAATAATTTATAATAGTCTTATTTATCGGGCACCACATCTTTAAGTTATGATAGAATGCACTACCATTTTCATGTCATTGTCTCCAGGTTTCTTCCTTCAATAAGTATATACGAAGCAATCAATGATTGGTATATATTTCATATTTACACTCCTTATTGATACGTACAATAGCAATGATGTAGAAATGCAAGAGAATTAGTCCTAGTATGCTACGCTGAGGAACCCCAAGTTCAATAGGCTTAAGGTGTGGTTTATATTTATTTAACCCGGCGTATTGGTGGCGTGCTCTGAAATAAGGTTTAGTAGGCCGAAGTACCGTTCCACGTAACCCGCAATGTTATAACTTTCCAAATTATATTGAATAGTTTACCAGATACTGAAAGTTTTACTAAAATATAGAAATATGCATATAGTGTGATGACCTAATTATCAAAATTGTATAGCACTTTCTCTTTTTGAGCTAGAAGTGCGGTCTTGGTGCACCGGCCTTTTCTGATGCTAATTTGTAGTATATTTATTTAGGTTGTATTTTCTTGTGAACTTCTCAATGCAACAATTTATTGCTCTTTCGAGTCCGTTTGAAAAGATAGTCGAAATAGACACCGGACGATACTTGCTTAAATTATATTTGTCTCCATTCTTGTATATTACTGAAACTCTAGCTACCTGTATGCCGTCTGAAAAAAAAAAAAAAACACACCGGTAGAGAGAGAGAGAGACATGACATATGTGTATAAGCTCAGATGCAATAACCTATTTCATTGGTTTTATTTCTAAGTCATCCTCAACAATACGGGTGCAATGAAGCTGAATAGACAGCAAAGTCATTTCTTGACACAGCGAAAGTAATAGTGATGCAGCTTACGAGAAATGTCCCAGTAAGCTTTATTTCATGGTGCACCAAGAAGTTTCTTTGCGTCAAACGAGTGATTTAGTGAGTGAGTGAGTGAGTGAGTGAGTGAGTGAGTGAGTGAGTGACCGAGCAAATGAGTGAGTTTGTGAGTGAGCCAATTAGTGGGAAACTTAACCAGAGGCAGTGTGAACGAAAGCGAGCGAGAATGAGAAGCAGTAGGTGTATAAGTACTCCGGCCGTAAAAAATGCAATGTGGTTTTGCAGGGGTAATTGCCGGCAATCGCCTCCTGGCGGCAATCGGGACACTTCTCTCTGCATAAATCATCGTCCGGGCCAAAGAATAACACCCTCAACATGAACCTGCAAAAGATCCGCCTCACTACATCACTCTCGACGCGGCTATTCCTCGTAGCGTACTCCCTCCGCCGTCGGCCAGCTCATGCATCTTTCGCTTTCTCCGTTATCTTTCTCTGGAAACAAAACAAAAAGCAAAGCATCAACTCCCGTGACAGCGTCAATGGACTCACTTGTGGCGTGGCAAGCTCGCAGCCAACCGTCTACCCCTGCGCGTGCTCTACGCCCCCATGCACGCACTACAGACCGGTCGAGCACTCTATTGTTGGGCGGAAGATGAACACGGTGGCGTTCGAAAACAAACACAACCCATCCCGCGCCGTCTTCCTGGTTTCGGGCCACGCGCGTGCCCCCCCCCCCCTCCCCCGTGGCAGCGTTGCGCGGCTGCCAAGCCTCCCCCGGCATGTATGAATCTCTTTCAAGTCTCAACCTGCGTTCGCATCTTCTCTTGTTGCCGTCTTTCAACGTCTTGACGAGCGGGCCCGGCGTTAAGTAAGAGAGTTGCCGCATGCGTAGCGTTGCGTGTGCTTGCGCGCCGTTCCATTAACGTGTGCAGCTGCCAACGCGGAGCGGCTTATTTCGCTACGCCGGCGGGCTGGAACTTGCGCGGAACGGGTTTCCATGCCGTGTTACGTATATAACAGATAGAGTCAAGCGAGGAACAGCGGCCATGCATCGGGTAGTTAAAGGACTTCCTGAAACTTCCTCGCTTTCAGTAGCAGGTACTTTGCGGATTCCTTGCATGCAAGAGGGTTCCTATGTATGGAGGCAACGCACTCGAGTTTATCAGGCGAAGAGAAACGAATCTTAGAAAGCGCGATTAAGATATTACGCTCGATAATACAGGAGCGTATACATACCAATTTAGCAAAGCATTTGGTTTCAGCTCGAAGGCGCCATAAATAAGGTTTTATTTTTTTACAGACTCGGTTGACATGTGTCACACAGAGGTCCCGTTAATTCAGGAGGCGATCGCCGGGCTAATTCCAAGGGCCGAAGTATTGGTCCCCCGAACCGCACCACGAAAGCGTGGACAATTTAGAAGTGTTCCTTTTTGGCGCGCCAGCGGACGCCGGCTGTGGCCCAAAGAACAAGTCAGAGCCGAGAGTTGATAAACAAAACAAATATTATATTCTCAAAAACGGCAGATCGAAAACAACGCACAAGAATGTACATACACTCCACAATATTTACATACAATACGTCACCAATCAAACAACGTACTACACAGTACAATCAGCCACACTCAAAACAATGGACACAGACAAGGATACGCACTACAATGCAGTCGCATGCATTGAACAACCAAGACACTTAAAGACTAAAGAGATAGAAAACCTATCCAGTCCAAAGTTCTTGGAACAAAAGTCTGGATGATACTCTTCCGAGAATCACTCACTCAAAGTCCAGCGTTGTTGTCGTTCCGCACCCTCGAAGTTTCTCTTCCAGGAAACCTCGTGTCTTCAATTGGCCACTCTCCAAGCTTCAAACTTCTTCGCCCGAACACGTCGGCTTCACACACGCAGCTGTTGCCACGCGTCTTCGCTCGATAGCGGTAGACACACGCTCTTGCCTGTAGCTCGAGCCTTCACCCCTCAGTTGGAAATCCTCTTCTCCTGCTTTGTCCCTACCGACAGAACCTTCGCCGACTACACGGCGGAATCCCTACGCGCTCCGGCGCTAACTTCCGTCTTCTCCTTCGAAGTTTCTCTTCCAGGAAACCTCACTTCTCCTGCTTTGTCCCTACGGACAAAACCTTCGCCGACTACACGGCGGTATACCCTACGCGCTCTGGCGCTAACTTCCGTCTTCTCCTGATCTCTCGTCTTCGCTGCTCGGTTAAATACCTTCCGCACGACATTCCAGAAGGTTCTCGTCATTTCGTCGGCGCGATACGCAGCGAAGGCTGGGGAGAGGGCGAGACGGTTGGAATGCCCTCCGCGATGAATGACTCAACCCGGCGTGACCACGCCTCTTTCGTTCTAGAAATCTCGCGGGCTTGCTCGGCCGCTGATGTGGGGTGAGGAGGTTCGTCGGCGAAGCCACGCTTCCGAGGGGAGAGCGCGCGCCCGGGGAGCCTTGGATGTTTGTTTTCTTTTTTTCTTTTGACCTCCCGGCGTCTCTCCCGCGCGTTATCGCAAGAATTTGGCGGCGCGCCCTTTTTTAGCGCTCCTTCTGTGACAACATGTAAGAGAAGGAAAGGTTAGGAATTATATGAATAGGTCAAAGATCGTTGCTGTACCGTGTATATATCTTGTTACCTTACCCACGGGCAGCACAGTAAGCCAGAAAATACGGCAACATCGAATGTGCGTGCACTGCATAGTAGCGTTCAATGTCCATTCTAGGGATGCAGTAGAGGTAAGTAGGCGTTGAGGTAGCTACACAGCGAATGTGTACTCTATCTACATATGCGAGAAATAATTTCAATGGTTCCGGTAGGAAACGCACTCGGAAAAAAGGCGACAAATGTACGAAAGGCAGATCGCGCGTACATATATATATATATATATATATATATATATATATATAATTTAGCAATAAGTGTTACCTGAGGGCTTGTTTTTGTGTGTTTTGACACAATATAATGAGATCTGACAATAATGCGAAGGAATGTATAGGGGAAGTTATTAGAACTAATGCAATGTGAATAGAAAGACAGAAAAGTAGGTGAAAAAATCACCTGCCATGAGCAGGAATCGAACCTACGACCTTCGAATAACGCGTTCGATGCTCCAACCACTGAGCTATCACGGCGGCCATCTCCCCATCCACTTTTTTGGGTTTATATGTGAATTTAAACGTGGGAGTGCCAGTCAGCGCCATCTGTAGCCAAGCGGCGAGTGTGGAACACCCTTTTATGAGCCTGTGTAACGTCACGTAGCATTGAACTTTATATATATATATATATATATATATATATATATATATATATATATATATATATATATATATATATATATATATAGTGTGTGTGTGTGTGTGTGTGTGTGTGTGTAATACTTCAATGGGCCGGTTAGTCTTCGTGAAGGTATGGGATATGGCACAACGGGAGCGTTGTCAACAAAGATAAATATATTCACTTCTTAACACTTGCGGGAGGGGTCCTCCCTTCATCAGGGGATGACTATAACTCAACCCCTGACGAAGGGAGGACCCCTCCTGAGACTGTTGGGAAATAAATATATTCATCCTTGTTGACAACGCTCCCGTTGTGCACGAAGAGGACCCCTCCCGAAACTATTGGGAAATATATTTAGCCTTGTTGAAAATGCTCCCATTGGGCCATATCTTTGATTTTGTGGTGTTTAACGTCCCAAAACCACCATATGATTATGAGAGACGCCGAAGTGGAGGGTTCGGGAAATTTCGACCACCTGGGGTTCTTTAACGTGCACCCAAATGTTTGTTACACAGGGCAGCCGCCACAGCCGGGATTTGATCCCACGACCTGCGGGTCAGCAGCCGAGTACCTTAGCCACTAGACCACCGTGGCGGAGCCCCGTTGTGCCATTATATATATATATATATATATATATATATATATATATATATATATATATATATATATATATATATATATATATATATATAAGCTATTCCATAACAAAATGCGTTGAACCTATATATTCCTGCACTATTGTAAGCACTGGTATTTTGCGGCCTGAACAATGCATGCTTTAGATACAGTTGATCTTGAATGTTTAATGTCACAGCATATACTTAAGGAAGGAGGAAGAAAGTTTAAGCGGAAAGACAGGGAGGTTAGCCAGTTCTTAGACCGGCTGGCTACCGTGTGCTGGGGAAAGGGGTGAGGGGAATGAAAGATGTTAAAAAGAAATGTTGCGAAGAGAGAGAGAGAAATTACAAAAAAAATTGCGACAGAGGAAAGGCAACATCAAAGAGTATAAGACACTAAAGTCTGTCTCTGAGCCCAGTTGTCCGCAAAAAGCGCAGTAAAGCTTTCAAAGCCTTCTGGGCTGAGGATGGGCTTCTATGCCGCCTGTGGCTTGGAATGGCCTTCACGAACGCATACTCTTATCTCATTGGGATGGCCAGCTCTCCTACATGCACTTACTGCACTTGCGAAGAAACCATCGTGCACCTTCTGTGTGAGTGCACCCATTTCAACGCGCAAAGACAAGAACTCACTGCAGCTCTGTATAGACTAGACGATCGGCCTTTGTCGGAACAAAGGATTCTGGGTCGCAGCATATACTTAAGCACACCGACACGGATACTAGGCCTCCCGTATAAACTATAGTTTGAATGCAGCTTTAGCGTAATCGTTGCGCAAGTAGTGATGGTGTTAGTGAAATTGTCAAGCGTTATACTATAGCCACGTACCCGCGGGTCTATAGGAAGCGGCGGTGCACCAGAGTTTGCTGCAAATATTTAGAGATCGCGCGAACAGACGAGTGCACAGGAGGGCTAGGAAGAAGGGTAATTAACATACGGTGGATAGAAAAGACAAGCGCCTACCGTGGCTAAATGAAAAAAAAAAGGAACTGAAAAGGGATCTACCTGCACGTTCATGCAATGCGTTTCGTCTACGTTAACCCCATAGCAATTTTATGCGCCATCACACAGAAACAGATATAGATTTACACATTTACACACACACACACACAGAGAGAGAGAGAGAGAGAGAGATTGACAAAAAGTGAGAGATAGAAGTTCAAAGATTAAGCTTTGGATCTGGCTCATATGCGCGAAATTGAGTGCACACGCAGACTGTGTCCACTTTGTAGCGGCTAAAACATGGATTGCTTTTGGATCGGTGCACTCAAAGATCACTGCGAATCTATAAAGACCCGCATGGCATTGGTATAAACATTATTGTTTCGATGGATTCCATCACATGCGGTTATAGTGGGGGGGGGGGGGGGAATGAACAACAAGAGAGAGTAGGCAGGGAGGTTAACCAGGCACATGCCCGGTTTGCTACCCTACGCTGGGGGAATGGGAAGGGGACATAAAGATGAGAGAGAGGGTAATGAGAAGAGAAAGCGGGTAATATATATTATAGGCGGCTGACAGGCTTGCCTGGAGTGTTATGGAGCTTACACCAACGAAAAAGGCTCCCAAAGACAATCAGGGTATCTTACGAGAGGCTGTCAATAAGCATTTTCACTCGTTATGGCTGACGCCTCATCAGCCATGTGTGACACAAGGGCTATGAAGGGAAAAGACCTGGTTGCTTCATCGCATACAAACGGGATCAGCGCGTACACCAGCATGGCTCCACAAGATCAGACTCTCCGCGACGCCGTTGGGCTCGAAGTGCAAGGAAAACGGTGATATCGAACACTGTTTGCTTAAATGTCGTGAGCTTAAGAAGGAACGGCAAGGTTTAGTTGAGGAACTGCAACAGTTAGGCTCGACATGTGACAGCGTGACTGATATTGTGTTTCCGCGTGGTTCCTCGATCTTCAGGAAACAGGTGTCGCGACTTCTCTTGAAATTTTTGATTGCTACAGACCTCGCATGTGACTGGTGATAAGCGACAATTATGTTTGGGGTATAGTTCAGCGAGATAGAGTACCGTCACAATAATGCACGTGGAATAGCACAAAGGCCGCCGTCCTATGCAGGCTTACGTCGCGCTATGTACGATTTTTATTTGAAAAGCCTGCTCGTGCTTAGTTAAAAAACAAAGGACATTAGCTTCAATTAGCAAAGAGAAAACCGGGCGGGGCAGTTGCCTGCAAATTATGCAAGGCTAGATCCGCCGGCTACCTACAACATCCTTAACCTTAACCTTAACCCTGTGCAATAGCCTCTAATCTCCTCTCCTGATCGTGTCAGTTAACGCAACCTCATCATAACATCAACTATATATATAGTTACAGACTTACAGTAATTCCATTACGCAAGCGTTTTATCCCCAATTTGTTTTCGGCTAGAGTATTAACGAAATATAGTTGCGTAGCGCGGTCCAACTGATCACGCGGCCCTTTTCGAGGGACCCACCACACACGCGTCATCGCTCATCATTATGTAAAACAGATTTCGCTGCAGCAGAGCGCCGTCGCAGTTTCACACATTTACACGAGCACCCACGACACAACATCAATCGCACCACCGATCACTACGCGGTACACTGCGTCTCGGCACCGCCTCCTCCTTCGAGCCACCGCCTTTTTAGATGACCGCGTTATTAATCTGAAGCCCGGGAGGTCACTGTCTTCGCTGTGCGATTGCACTCCGGCACTTCAAGTCGTGTGGACGCGGCAGGGTCGCCGAAGCTCTTCGCAGTCGCGGCCGATCCCTCCGCTGCGCGCAGCCGCAGCCAGGCGTGCGTCCTCATTCCGTTGCTTGCGTGCTTGTCCAAGCCGAGCAGGCCCAAGCCGAGCAGGCGACTCGTGAACGCACCAAGAAGAGGCGGCGGCAAGGACCAAGGCCGGCGGCGCGGTTGCCCTCCCTCTCGTCGCCGACGGTCCGCTCCCGATCTCGCCCCCCGATGCGCTCCTAATCTTCGCCGGCGGTCTCTCCTCTACAGCGCACTGGCCAGGCCGCGCCGTGCACACGACCCTCGTGGTTTACATACATCATGGTGTATGAGATAGGGAGAGGAATGCAAAGAAGCTCACGAATATACTGACGTCGCAGAACGCATTACAGGCGCTTTTGTAGAAGAGTGGTCGATACTGATCGGAGAGCCTCGGTCAAAAGCATTGCGGTGCAGCAGCTTCGAAGGGCACGGTGGTTTAGTGCGGCTCAGCCAACGCTGACAACGTCGTTTGCAGAACGAGATGTTCCGAGGACAAGAGAAAATATACTAACGTCGCAAAAAAACTCCGGCAGCACGCTACACTCGGTAACACTTTAAGGCGAAAGCGTGCCGCACACTTGCTAAGTGCTTTAAGTTGCGCAATATAGTATTGGAAGAGATAACGAGCCTTAGGACGAAAGAGACGCATTACATTACCTTGACCTTCTCAGTCTATGGCAATGTTTCTGCCCTCTTGAAGCTGCCTGCAGCTGACGTATAGTATTGCATTGCCTGCGAGATCGGCGCTCCCATGAACAAGTGGTATGACGGAAAAAACATTATTCTGGCGTCATTATGACGTCAACGTATATCGCATGGCAAAAAGTTGCCCTACTCTTTTTCCTTATTTGCGTTTACATTTCTTCGTAGCCTTCTTGCGTCTGGCAACCTCGAAGACGGAAACCGTCTTAAAAGAAAGAAAAGATGCCAGAGTAAAAACACCACATTGGCCTTCACCTTATTATGACTTCGCGTTTTGTGCTGACTTTCTGATCATGCATCTGTATCCGTGACTCTAGCCACTGACTCCAGCTTCGGCTACTGAGTCATTCTTTTTAATGACATTGCTCCTCTATCTCTCTCATCTTTTCTAGCATGTCTGTTCCTAATTTCTTTTCGTCCACACATTCGGACGGGGGGGGGGGGGGGGGGGGCTAGCTGCCACGGTGACTCACTGTTGAACGGACCTGGCAAACATGACGCAAAATGTCATAGTACGCCATCTTACGGCCATTAAATAAAAATATTGTAACCATGTATAGCGTATTCTTGATAAAAAAAAACGAATATACAAGTAATGTGCCTGTATATATTTATCTCTATCAAAGAGAAGAAAGAGACAGTCAGTAAAAGTGGATTACTCGCGTTCCTCCACGAAGAGCTCGATCACATGCCGCACCGCCATCAGCAGGCGTCACTGTCGCTGGCGCCACTGTTATTTTTTCATGTCCACGAGGAATCACTTATCACATAAGTAAAAAAAAATGTACACGTCCTTGTTTCACTGGTGCCCCATTAGCATCGCAAATAGAAACTCGTTACGCGGATATACGGGAAAAACACTCAGCTCTGGAATCGCTGCGTTTAATTCCGACGACCGACATACGCAATCATACATCTAGAGCGTACAGCGCCACAATTAGAGTCATATAGAGAAAAGGACACATAGCCGCATCGATACGGGTGTGGTCCAAACACTCGGCGTCCTCGAACGGGGACTGAGAAGGTGACGATGGTATCTCATCAGCAAGCGTCGACCGGAGGCGACTACTTGATGCCAGTGTCCCGATCGGACAAGAGCTGGGCATGACGAGGTGCGGCACACCCCCCACCGATGCACACCACCGCCGCGCCCGGCCGCAAACAAGGCCACTTCCGGCTGTGACACGCTCCACATCTCGTTTCCGCCGCCACGGGGACAAGCACGCATCACGCGAGCCGCGCTCGCTCTCCGCTCAGTTGAACGTGTTCAGTGTGTACACACGCGCGTGCGTACGCGTGCGATGCCTGCGCGTCACTTCGTGGTGACGTGCACGGTCACTTCCTCACCCGTGTAAACGGTAAACCCTCGACCTTACGTAAAGGCCGGGGAACAGCGGGAGAAACGGCTGGTGGATTTGCCGCGATGAGGAGGGTATTTACGTTCTGAAGAGAGCGGGTCAAAGGGTCATCGCAGTCTGTCACGTGTGGACCACAGGTATAAGACCCAGAGAAGAGAAATAGACATTTCTTAGCCAATCCCCCCCAACTGGGCAACAGAAACGACGCTTCAGAACCAGCAGCCTAGATTACCGCAACACCCAACAGCGAGTGTGAGCCACGGTGAATTTGCGAACAAGAGAACAAGGGCTTCTGCGGTCAGTAGAAGCACGAGAAAGATTGGAGGTGGATCAAATGAGAAAGAAATAAGGGAGAACAATAATCACAAGGAGGAGGATAGGAAGGCACTAGATTGATGAAAGAAATGGAGCATGCATAACGAAGTATGTTGAATCTGCACCAGGAACTTTACCAGACCCACCATAGCCCCAGCTTCGCTGGCTTCCATCTTCATTGTAATGAACGGGACCTGAATGTCTTATCACGAAATTGTCTTATGTCTGGTTATACCAGCACTTCAGTGACGTTAATTCCGCCATGGAAATGACGTTGGTAAAATGCACACGTACACACATGACAAAGGAAAAACATTCACGCATCTTAACGAGATGAATGATGGACGAGTGGGCGGAGCTGGGTCCTGAGGTCCACAATGTCTATGTTGAAGTCGCCGACTAGTATAAAGGATGGACAGGTTGACGGTTGGACGCACGCACGCACGCACGGATGGACGGATGGACAGGCGGACGAACGCACAGATGTATGGACGCATGAATGGATGAACCGACAGATGGGTGGATACCCGGACGGATGAATGGATGGATGGTAGGAAGCACGGACGTATGCATGCATGGACTGATGGACGTACAGAAGGACGGACAGGTGAACGCATTATGCGTTCATCTGTGCTGTCATTGTGCGTGTTGCTGTCATATACTTGATTTATATACACATAAAGTCGTTTTTTTTCTTACACAGATGTTTTCGTTTTTCGTTGAACAGGTGTTCAGTTTCGGTTTTGTGGAGCATGACGCATGTCAACAAGGCTCGGCTCTAAGGAACTTTACCCCTACAACTAGAAGCTGATGTTGACTAGGTATTCCTCAGAGATTTTGGGTAGCAAACCGGATGCCAATATCTTGTTTGCCTCCCTGCCTTCCTCTCTCTCTCTCTCCTCAGTGATTTGCAATGGGTGGGCCTTTAAAACACCCACTCGTGAAATTCACTTATTTTGTCACCTGGCACGCTTCTGCCAATCAATATTACATACTTTAAGACGCCTTCTACCACGTCGCATAGATAAAGTGTTTTTTTTTTTTAGTGGTTTCAAGCTATAGCATGACTTAGTAGGAAAACGCGCGCTTTAGCACACAAACGACCTAAGTTCAATTCTAACTCGAACGAATGTTCTCATTATTTTTTTATTTATATCTTTCTATATTTTTGTGCCATGAACAAGAAGATTTATCGCTCAGGACCAACGACGCCGGCATGTAGACCAATGCCGAAATCAAGGCGAAACACTTTAACGCCATCACGTTAAATGTGCACTGGCACAAAATTTCGTGGCCGAGATAGCCCGTGGGGTTGATTCCCAGGAACATTCGTATGCCATCTGCAAAATATCAACAGCGAATATAGCTGGGAAGGTATTTTAAAAGAATTTGGAAGTTTGCGTGAGCCCTCGACTCCATCATTCCCTTGATACCCTCGTAGGAAACCCTTAGGGGAACCCGTACTTCCCTCGCGTCACCACGCTGCAGTCAACAAAACAACTTATGATGACGTCATAGCTGCCATTTTTCTTTTGCCGCGTTTGTTCCCGCAGTCTATATTTCTCGGCGGCTGGTTGCGAGTGTATGGTCGTGGTGCACGCTTAGAAAGTTTTGTCTTGGGCGACATCGCAGTCCCGTTTCCTGTTCGAAAGTAAATCTTGATGCGGGCCAAGCGGAAGTGTGTCACAGTTCCGTGTGCTGACGTGGTGAAGAGCTGCACACGCTAGGTGGCGACAGTTGCATCGAGTTTTTGGAGCTCTGTCAAACCGAAACTGAAATTGGTTGGTAATGATGGGCCTGTAATTATTTATCTGTCGCGTGCTGCAGCAAACGATGTGTCGTGTCATGACTAACAGGCCCCCAGCAACACATCTCATCAGAAAAACGTGAGGCCAATGTTTTTGTGTCAGTGCCCCTTTAAGAAAAGAGAAACAAAGAGGGCCACCAAACTCCGCACGTGGTTCTTTTCTTTGGAGCAACTGAAATGGGCCTTTGCCACAGGAACCTTTGCGAAGCCATATGCGATTTTCTGAGGTAAGCAAAACGAATGGAATGTTAAGTTTAAGGGCCAATTCACTTCATTTTCAACCCTATATCAATTTTGTTGGTTTCTTTTTCCCCCCTTGATTAACTATACTTGTAATCGTCGTTTTACCAACAAATTCATTTGTGTCCACTTGTGGCCCCATGTCCAAGGCTCTCCTGGCTTGCGTCGCCAGCCAGACGTGGCCCAGAAGTGCTATTTGCCTCTCCGGATCCCAGCTCTAGAGAGGAGTGCCTCCCACTGCTCCAAAGAGTTTTCCATTCTATACATACGCTGTAAGCGATCGAGTTCATTTGGCCATATAGCAAAACTCCACGAGATATGGTAAAGAGACGCTGGCGAGTCGCGACACCACGGACAGTCGCGCCCATAAAAGTTGGACGAATTTTGTGCAGTCTTAATAAATTTGGATAAACTCCCGTTTGAATTTTACGGAGGTCTGTGGCGTCTTCCCCTTTAAGAGATTTGTGGGGGGCGCTACATTTCTGCCGCGTGCATCGCCGGTGAGCAAGAAGCTCTCATGGAGCCATCCGAGCCGGGTCGTTTTCCTCCTCGCGAAAGCCGTCGTGCGTAGTGCTGGGTAGTGGTAACAGCGAGAAAGGCTGCTACTCCGCTCGGTTCGTGAGCGCTCGAGCTAGAGCGTCCGCCCTCTCGTTACACATGTCCTCTCGCCTGCATGTCCCGGGCACCAGACCAACCTATAAGTGTTGCTCAATTCGCCGCCTAAAGGTTTGCAAATGTTTAATGAGAGGTAGCCTTGCGCTAATAGCCGGCGCGCCTCTTACGAATCTGAGAGTATGTACGTCTGGCCATCGTTGCGCTCTCGACTTTTAATCGGCAATGCAATGGTGAAACATTCGGCATTGGTGATCGATGTAGTGTACAGTGATGCGCTGGACAATATGCTTATCGTGTCGCTGCTTATAATTGTGACGACGCAGCGCTTCCAATTAAACCTGGAAGCGTCAACGTATAGCACGTTCTCATTGCCTCTGACTGATTTTCTGATCCATTTTACGCGCTCCTCTCGCCTTTCGTAATGGCGCTCCTTGGTCATGCTCCTAGTGATAGGGGAGATCGAAATACGCCGTTGGACTGGGTCTGGTACGTCTACCAACCCCTCATCCAAGTTTCGGGGTTCTGGTGGTATACCCGCCCTCATCAATATCTCTTCCCGACTTCGTCTGGCTGAGGCGGTCGCTGAGAGATCAATGTTGCTGCTTTTCAGCGTACTTGTTATGCACGTCGATCTCGAGAAGCCTGCGTGTCGAAGTATCGGTAAGCCTAATGCTGCCTTGTAAGCCCCTCTGATTACGGAATCTACTTGCTCTTCCTCGTTCTTGTTCAGCGTGTGAAAATGCAAGCTGTATGTCAATTTGCTAATTACGAGCACATGCAACTGAACGCACAGTATCACTTTCCTTCATGCCACTTTTGCGGAATGTGATCCTCTGAATCTTCCTAGCTACTTGTTTGGTTGTCGACTTAAAAAGACTGATAGTGTGATGTGCCCTGCCATTGTTTGAACCCAGAAATCCAGTGGATCCGGGAGATGGCAGCTTCTTTTTTTCTGCTTTTCGATTTCTATTCTTATGTTAGTTTTGTAGCGTTTGCTGTGTATTTCGATCACCTCCGATTTTTCGGGTGCGCAGCTGAGACCACTGGTTCTGGCAAAATTTTCTACGGCCAGTAGAGTCTGCTCTTTGCTGACCAGGGACCCTCGTGTGGCCCACAGAGTAATGTCGTCCGCGTAGAGGGTATTAGATAGCTGTGGTACACAGTCCAAGGCCTGAACGAGTCGACGCATGGCGATATTAAACAACAGAGGAGATATGATGACTCCTTGAGGCGTTCCCTTGTTTAGCATTCGGAATGGTTCAGAGCTAACGCTTCAGATACCAATTGCCATCTCCCGCTCAGTGAGTAAATATTTTATATAGGTATATATCTTTCCCCGCAGCCAATTTTATTTACCTCTGAGAGTATAGCTTCATGAGAGACATTGTCAAAAGCTCCCTTTATTCCAGAGCAAGCAGCAAATGCTCTCCACCCTTGAGAGTGTCTTTGTGGACCCCTTCTTGTATTAGGAGGAAAGCATCCTGTGTGAAGAGGCCACTGCGGAAGCCTAGCATGGTGGCCGGAAACAGCCCCCTGTCCTCTATGAAATTCTGAAGTCTGTTGTGAACGACCCGTTCGAAAAGCTTTCTCCTGTGCATGACGTAAGCGATATAGGTCTGAGCGCCCGCAGAAAAGGCTTTTTTTTCGTGTTTTGAAATGGTTATAATTTTGGCGGTTTTCCATTCTGCAGGGATTGTTTTGCCAGGCCTTTGATGGCTTTGTCGCTAAGGTTCCTTATCATCGCATTCGTAATTTGGTCTTCACCGGCGGCCGTGTTCCTCTTGACTTCCGCAAAGACCTCTTCTTTTGTTGTCGTCTCGTCTATAGTTTTTGATTTCTAGCTCCGTTGTAACTCATGTGATTAGCCGAATTACTTGGTGGACTATCGCCAATATACCTCTCCTTGAGCGCTTTTACGAGGCCGTCGTCCGTGCCCGGAAAAGCTTCCGCGATTTTCTGTAGTGTTCTGCTTGTTGTGGATTTGGACTTATCTGGATCAAGGATATTCCTAAGGATGGATCATGTTTTCGTGGTGCTCAGTGTGTTCTGAAGCGAACAGCAAAACTTGACCAATCCCTCGGTAGCCAATTAACTTGCATATACATTTGCTTCCTCTGCAAGAGCAGCGATCCTATACTGTATATGTCCTATTCAGGCGTTGACGTTTCCAACGCTTTAGTAAGCTGCAGCTGCTCTCCCATAGGTGTAGCAGACGGTTATCTACTGCTGGCATCTTATGTGATTCCTAAAGAGAAAAGAAGAGAAAAGTGAGCCCCGTAACTGTCTGCATCAAAGTGCGACACCTCAACAGTAGCTCACGAGGGATGGGGGTAAGGAGGGATTAAAAGGATAGGATTAAATGTATAGAGATAGAGATGGGGAAGGAGAGAGCGTGGCACAGGGACAGCGACACCCAGAAGGAAGGAGAGGATAAGAAAGATGGACACGGTCGCAGGAGTCCGAGGACGGGGCACCACTCAGCGAGAGCTCTTGTCGGCGGCAGGAGATGGCGTAGAGTGAGTAAGTCGGCCAGAGCTGCGCTGTCGTCGGAGATCGCGGGGGCACAAACGGTCGGCATGAAATCCAGAAAGCGAGTAGTGCTGGTGTCTCTGCGGTTGTGGCTGTTTTCTTCGTAGTTAAGTCCAGTACGGAGTCGGGTGGAGGATCTCGTTTCCTGAACTCTGTCCAATCTGTGATCGCCACCTCACCTATCACTCGGCGCAGTTTGTGAGTCGATATGGAGTCGCTTATGATGCAATGGTCACTTCCTAGATTTTCGTCCAGGTTTGTCCAAGATGCGTCTTTAAGGTTGAAGGTGAAAGTGAGGTCCGGGAACGTGTCTCTGCACACGCTGTTGCCCACTCTCGTGGGCGCGATTGGGAGAGTTATCAAACTCTGGCCCAGCCTAGACGCGGCATGTTCGAGACGCGTTCCCTTCGGTGAGTCTGTTGGGTAACCCCATGCGATGCTGGGTGCGTTAAAATCACCCAAAACAAATAGGTGGTCCTTGTTGCCTGCTATTTTAACCACCTCAGCAAGGAGCTCATTGAGTCCTCGATTTTGTCTTTTGGAGGACTGTATAGGTTGACCATTATAGTCTTCGCTTTGCCTCTCTTTTGGGGAAATAAACTGATATAACTTGGTGATTTATCTGCGGCGTTCCTATGTACTCATGTTTTGCCGCTCGCCTGCGGTGTGCTTTCACCGCAAGGAAGTGAAAGCACACCGTCTCTCTTCATTTAACCATATGGTGTAGTAGCGCAAATTCACGGGGACGAAAAGGACAAGAAAACACGACACTCGCTACCCGTGAATTTTCGTCCCCGTGAATTTGCGCTACTACACCATATGGTTAAATGATGTCTCACCAACTAGCCCAGCTCTCAACCCTACTGACCGTCTCTCTTATTCGCTAAAATTTCGGAAGCCATGCTTTAAAGTTTTCGTTGAATTCCTTGTGGTGACGCTGCAACGAAGTGCGCTCGCTGTCAATTTTTTTCTTTACTTCATATTTTGCGTGGTTTTGTAGCATCATGTAGCAACTGAAGCCAAATTAAAAAAAAAACCAATACAGCTGTGCAAGTAAAATTGAAAAAAAAAAGAAAATCCATCGTCAACAGCTGTCGTTCGAACCGGGGTCTTTTGACTAGGAAGCGAGCATTCTACCCCTAGACCATTTCGGTGGAGCTGCGCGCGGCTTTTAAAACGACGACAGATTGCAGACTATACCAATCACAGCGCCACAAGCGGATTGACCCTGTTTGGGCTCCAACTTTCAGAGCTCGGTCCGGGCATTCCCCTTATTCTAGTACACTCTAGCGGTTCACTCTAGTTCAGCACTACCAAAACTACGCAATGTAAATAAGCCACATGCTTGCGCAGCGAAATGTAGTCCCACATGCAAGTGTCTTAAAGTTGACAGGAATGGCTACAATTGACGCTTTTTGGTGTGTTACGCTACTTCGATATATCGTAAGTTTATGCTTCTTCGCATTTATTTCATGCGCATTTGAATTATTTGTGCCGGTTATTGCCAATAGTTTTGTTTACAAATCAACAAGGCAGCACCCATGCAGAAGCGGCCGCCCGCTTCAATCCGGACTTGCTCTTGCTGCACGCCAACTGCACTGACAGAAGTGAACAAATGGCTAAATCATCCATCAATTTGTTTCATCTCACTATGGGAATAGAACATCAGGTACGTTTTGTCGTTACTAGCGAGATAAGCTGGTTCTTTAGCCACACCTGCTAAGCCTAACGCACCGAGGCAGTGTTCGGGCTGCGTCGCCAGACCAAGTACGCTGCATCCCCAAATATCGGACATGCAACATGACACAGCGTTGTGTGCGCGTTGGTTCCTCATTTGGTGGAAACAAAAAAAAAGGCAGCATATCCACGGAGTGAATGATGGGGAGTGGGGCTAAACATTCGTCCGTCCATTCGTTCTTGCTTCCGTCCGTTCCTGCGTACGTCTGTGTAACCGTCCATGCGTCCATCCACCCGTCCGTGCGTGCGTCTGTTCGTGCGTCCGTCCCTGCGTTCGTCCATGCATCCGCGCCTGCGTCCGTTCATGCGTCCATCAATGCATCTGTCTGTGTGTCCGTTCGTCCATCTATTCAGCACTCCAAGTACCACCATCTCGCATCTTTTCATCATATTATCTCCATATAGAAGCACCGCCATCCAGCGGACATTTCAAGGACTAAACGGGAGGTGGCACATGCCCACTTTCTTATGGCTTGCGCTTCGGGTTTGCTTCCCACCTTTAACCACCTCGAGTTCATGGTATATACTAGTTCACTGTATTCATGGCTATGCACCCCAACGCTCGCTAAAACTTTCTAAAACCAAGGAGGTTACACCCAGCGAGTATAACGTAGCAACCCTTTCTTGTCAGATCGTGCTCAATGTACATGCCAATAGCTGCTAATGGGGATCGCAGCGTGCGCGTTACCTAAAGGCCGAATGCTACTGTCTCTCATTCCCCCTTAGCAGCCATTAACATGTGCATTGAGCACTATCTTTTATTGTTCAACAACGCACAGAAGAAATCTCTCACCGGAACCACTTTGGAGGTCAAAATCATAAGGACCGCTATTTCGGGTATGTGCCGCTGGTGGTTACGTACTACGAGGGACGCACAAGCCACGCCATAAGGAGCTTCGCCCTTAAAAAGAGAGAAATAGAGCATTACAGCGGGAGACGCAAAGAAGCGCGTCGACGAAGAAACAGTCATACGAGACCTACGAACAGCGTCGGAGAGAAACAGCCACAAAGTGATGTTATCCGCCGGCATGAGATCAACCGATTTTCATCAAAGCAACAAACTCACGCTTCTTCGTGTTCCCGGTGTAGTTGCCTGCTTAATAGCTTTACTGCATTTCAGGTTACTAAACTAGTTATAATAACTACAACTCGGTGAGCAGACGCCGTGTATACGGTGAGCATACGACATGGCGCGAATGAATACATGTGGAGGAGCTAAGCGCCCTTCCTATTGGTTGAGGGGCCTGTAGCCTCCACCGTGCTGAAGGGAACTTCTGAAGCAGAATATATCTATATGTGATACTCTTGCAAAGTACGACACGTAGAATGAAGTACAGTACGTGCACTCCATCACATGCACTGTCGAAGCAATTTGAAGCCCGCACATTTCCCCTGAGTCATTCATAAAGCTAGACACAATAATTTGTGCGCCCAGTTTCGTACAGCTTGAAGATACCGTACGCACACTGCTTTTCAGTAGAATGCTTCCATTTGTCCCCTATGTATAGCGGTGACGCATGCATGGGGTGGTCACATATGGCAACTGTTGACCTTATTATGTCATGATGAGGCTATGAAGCCAATGGTCTCTCGTTTGTCCAGTTTTCTGAGGAGAAAAAAAAAACAGTCACGAGGAGGGTAAAACAGAAGTGGTTAAATGAAAATAGGTTCAATATATAAAGTGTCTTCAACAATGTCTTGCGAGGATTTTGGCCCATGAGTTTGCTTTCAGTGCTGACACATTCTCGAATGGCTTGAGGTTGGTTCAGCGATGAAGCATTCAAGCGTATGCTGATATGAGCAGTTGCTTGGAGGCTGCGGTTGAGCTGTAACAGGAAAAAAAAGCAGTCGTGGTTACTGAATGAATTTGTGATGCATTACTAGGAAGATTTGTGGAGCATGACTAAATTTATGAATTGCTCAATAGATGACGTTGTGTGTTCATGTTCTTGGAAACAATATCACTAGATGGCGTTAGCTGTTTTCATATACAGTTGACGGATGGACGGATGGACGAATGTACGTACAGACAGACAGACTGACAGACAGATGAATGATGGACACACGGATGGACGCATGGACGCACAGACAAACGGACAGACGGACGGACGCCTCGCCCAACTCATCATCATTCACTCCGTGGATATGCTACGAATTTTTCGTTCCGGCCTCAAGGGTTGGTTTTCCCGCCGCTTAGGCGGCGAGAAGCAAGTGAATTTCCGATGAGTTTTGTGCTTTCGATCCTTACAAGCTAAGTGAACGCGGCCTAAGCGAGGGCGCACGCATCGAGGCACTCTACCGAACAATAAAAGAGCTCACTCCTTTGCATAAAACGAAAGTAATGTATACAACAACCTCGGAAGAGAACAGCGCTTCGAGATAGGTAATAGTGCACCTGAAGTTGTAAAAGACTATGTCTACTTAAGACAGGTAATAACCACGAAGCCAAACCATGAGATTGAAGTAACCAGAAGAATAAGAATGGGGTGGAGGACATTCAGCAAGCACTCTTAAATCTTCACTGGCAGATTGCCACTATCATTCAAGAGGAAGTTATATAATAGCAGCATCTTGCCGGTAATTACATATGGAACAGAAAACTGGAGGCTTACAAAGAGGGTTCAGATTGAATTGAGGACGACGCAGCGAGATTGAAAAGGAAAATGTTAGGTGTAACCTTATGAGACAAGAAGAGAGCAGAGTGTATATCAGGGAACAAACCGGGGTTGAGAATATCATAGTTAAAATGAAGAAGAAAAAATGAACATGGGCCGGTCATGTAGCGGGTAGGCATATTAACCACTGGTCATAAAAGATAACTGACTGGATTCCTAGAGAAGGCAAGCTGGTTAGGCGGAGATCAGTAAGTTAGGTGGGCAGATCAGATTAAGAAGTTTGCGGGTATGAAGTGGCAGCAGCAAGCACAGGACCGAGTTGACTGGCGGATCATGGGAGAGGCCTTTGTCATGCAGTGGACGTAGTCAGGCTGTTGATGATGATTACTCCTCTGTCTCTTTCACACACAACGTAGACTAGCATGAATTAAGGCATGAGCATGAGTGCGGTGGAGGCAAGGGCTTGGGAAGCAGCTGTGTGCGCAAGCATGAAAGTCTATACGGTAAGGAACAAAGAGCACGTCTTTACGAAACTTTAGGTCGAGCCATGGCATGCTTCGCATACTATGGATTTCCTTTCGGGGAGATGTGTGCATTTTTTTTTCTTCAGCAGTACCCCGACGCAGCGCGATGGCCAATGAACCCACGCATCGCTACCACGGGTCAGCCAATCTATAAAGCCCTGTGGGTCGCCGCGCTATCTTCCCACCCACTATACATACGCGACTGAACTACTCATTAGCAAAACGCTCGAGCGGCCGCGTTTCGCACGAAGACACCCGCCCCGCTTTTGTTTTGGTTCTCATCGCAACCGGCGCGTTTTCGTCGCACGCCCTGAAACAGACCTCCATGGTATAACGATAGGCGGCTAACTAATCGTCACGCAGGGCACATCCAAACTAGTTCCCGCGCTATCGCCACCCGGAAGCGTGATCTCTCTCACGCCTATATCTATAGCTGCTACACACGCCCTGCGCGTATGCATATGGGCTCCCGGGGGCGATCTATACGTCACGTTCCGCCCTTGAATGCCGTGCCTTAAACGATGCTGGCTACTTGCCGATCGCGCAGAAAGAAGAAGCGCTGCGCGCGTGGCTCGTTCTTATATAGCCGCCCTGCTTGCAAGAACGCATTTGATGCTACTGGCAAGTAGGAAAAGGCCGCCCGTTGTTACCCGTCTCGATTTCACTTATCTGATCTTTTTTTGGTTCATCCGCATTATACATTAAGTCAATACAAATGTTGATTGATTGATTGATTTGTCGGGTTTAACGTCCCGAAACCACCATATGATTATGAGAGACGCCGTAGTGCAGGGCTCCCGAAATTTCGACCACCTGGGCTTCTTTAACGTGCACCCAAATCTGAGTGCACGGACCTACAGCATTTTCACATTCATCGGAAATGCAGCCGCCGCAGCCGGGATTTGATCCCGCGACCTGCGGGTCAGCAGCCGAGTACCTTATTCACTAGACCACCACGGTTTGGCTAACAGGCCAAACTTAAAAACAAATTGAAAAGTATATACTGTAATGTGAACTCCGATTGGAATGGCCGCCCGACGACCGTGTGATTGTAAGGCTCGCGATATGTTTATGAAAGGTGCGCAAGATGTCAAAGAAAATGCGAAGCACAACAAAAAGAAGTAGCTATCCGCGAAGACGAAACACGAATATATAAAATTATGAAACGTCAACCACAGTTCACGTAATTATTCGTATTATGTGTCATCACAGCGGAAACTGTACAAAATGAAATTACTCGCTAAGGACAACACCAGAGCTGTGCGACATTCATTTCGGCAAAAAAAAAAAAAGGATGTATAATACCTATATTTGCGATTTGGGACGAAGAGAGAAATTGTAGCGAGAAAAGTTTTTCACGGGGGCCAGGTGGCGTTCGGCTTCCTGCCGCTTTTGAGGGGCTACGAGGTGGTGGCGGGTAAGGTGAAATTTCAAGGGGGCCTGAGGCACATCGCTCTTGATGCCTATGCATCTTTCTTTACTTAACATACTTTCCGCATACACGAAATTTCTTAATTCACTTGTCGTTCTTCTGTAGCAGACTGGTAGGTCACATGACCAGAATTTTTTTCGGGGCCACACTCTTGTTGATGTCCGTGTGATATTATACTACATTATACTACACTATTTCTGGTATTTATTCCGTATGCAACTACACGATCAGCTTGACTACGCCCACTACAGGGCCAAGGCCTCTCCCATGTTTAGCCAACTAACAAGGTCTTGTGCATTCTGCAGCAGAAAGCTAAGTGCGCAGATGAGATTCCACGTGGTACTTTATTGGGCTATTCAGTTGACTCCTCGGGCAGGCTCTGCACAATTACATTTCACATTGCAGCGTTAGAAGCTGAGACCTTATACCACTTTCACAAACACATAAAGGAGATGGAGCAGATGTCGACGTGCGTAAGCAATCTCCGCTTTTAATTCTTTTGTGCAAAGTCGACCGCCTGACTGCAAATGGTGGTGGTGGTAGTGGTTAAAAGAAAAGAAAGGCACCTAATTTCTGCAGCCCGGTAGGGAGCACGGTGCAGTGCCTCAACTGACTGCAAATGCGGAGATCGCGTGCTGCGCTTCGGCATGCGTAGCGTACCTCGCACGCAGCGACAACGTCGTTAAGCCCCCGGCGGTGGATGGCCTCCCTCGAAGAAGTCGCCGACGGTCTCCTGGCCTGAGGCAATGGCGCCTTCGTCCGTCTGTCGCTGCGGTCTCGCCCCCTGGACGCATTCGTCGCAGCTTGCGGCCGCGACGGCTTAGGATTCCCCCGGGAGAGCGGCAATGACCTGCCCGACTCTCCGCCTTATCTGCGACCCTCTCTCTCGTTCCTCAGTCGCCCCGAGAACCCTGTAGACCGCTACGCGACAGAGGCTTTGGTTTCCGCTCGACCCGTGTATATCGTGTTTCCCGCCTTGTAAAGCGCGTTCTTCCGAAGAATTTGCTTTTTTTGCGTGGCTGCTGACAGAAAAAAAAAAAAAACCTTAAGAGAAAACTTCCTATCTGCAGGAAGAAAGCAAAAGGGAGGAGGACACAAAGATTTGTTTTGAGCATGGAGGGGATTGCATTAAAAGTGTGCACCTTGACTGAGTGTTTTCTCTGGTCAAATGAAAACTTTAGAACTTACCTATGTATGACTGTATATGTGTACATATATTTTGTTTAATAATTTTTCCTATATTGCAGCAGCCAAGCGGGAACGCGTAGCTGTCACAAAGCAATGGTGACAACTTTTATATTTATTTTTCTATTTCAACAACAACAACAACAACAACAGCAGCAGCATCAGCAGCAGCAGCAACAACAACAACAACAATAACAATAATAATAATAATAATAATAATAATAATAATAATAATAATAATAATAATAATAATAATAATAATAATAATAATAATAATAATAATACGTCTTGAAGGCTGACAGACACACTCTCCCATTCGCAGCACTGTGCTGTAGGACTGGCGAAGGGAATATAAAGGTGAGAGAGGCAAAGAGAGAGAGGGGGGGAAGTGAGAATGAGGTGATCAATAAATGCCCTGACGCTTATATGGCGATGGCAATATATATTAGTCAAAGGCGTTCGTCCCTGCAGACGAGAACGTCAAGTTCGTGCTAAATAGAGCAGCGTATAGAATAAAGTGACTGTTGAGTGATCACCTTGATCACAGAGTTGACGTTTTGGGTGCGCGAACATTGATGGCGTGTTGACATTGTCGTTGCGTGGACCATTATGGTATAGTACCGGGATTGCGAATGTGAATGTCCATTCACGCCCAAATGTTGTTTTAAGCTTGTCGATAACATCACGATGCATGCTATTTTGTAAGATAAGAGGAGAGGAGTAGCCCGAGCCACACCAAAGCACCAATCTTAACATATAATAATAATAATAATAATAATAATAATAATAATAATAATAATAATAATAATAATAATAATAATAATAATAATAATAATAATAATAATAATAATAATAATAATAATATAATAATAATAATAATAATAATAATAATAATAATAATAATAATAATAATAATAATAATAATAATAATAATAATAATAATATAATAACAATAATAATAATAAAGCGCTCAATGCAGGCCATGCGTAGAATTCTCATTGAAACGACAGCGATGTTTTTGTACACCCTGATATATAGAAGATTCACAAACGGACGTACTCGAATGCACGTATCGGCTTATCGTATTAAGCCATTTTGCCATTTCCATATCGAATAGGAGTGCGCGATTTGGTCAGAGACTGTCTTTCCTCTCTATAGTCGTCTTTACTCAGATGCGACCTCATGTCCTCCCAATACTGTTGAAATTAATGTCTTTACCATCATATATCAGTTGCTGTTGCTCAAAGATGAGAAAGAATGAGAAGGTGTTCGGTTAGCCATCCTCTGCCGGCAAAATAGGTTTAAAGGGTCAACATCGTAACGAAGGATGTTCACCCATTACAAGTTAATTTTTGCAGCTAATTATTACTTTTCTTTCACACCTGCACGGATTTCTACTTTCATAGAACTGAGAACTTGATCGCTAATAACGTTCGCGAAATATTGTCATGGGGTCGTGACGTCGACGAAGGCTGAGACGACTTGTCCGAAATCAAACTGTTTATAAGGTCGAACTTGTGGCCGGTAAACAGAAAGTCAGATTTAAAAGATAGACGCTCCACTGATAGCGGCGAACAGGGCGTCGGCCGTCGATCAACTGACAAGCGGCGAAGCCCGCGGGCATTTATACACGAGCCGTCGAATATTCGAGCTTCATCAATTCTCGCCGCGAAAGCTCTGGAACAATCTCCACTGTTCGCGCCTTGCGCGCACTATTAACAGAACGATCTACAATAATTGCGAACCTTCTCGAACAATGAGACGTAGTTTGCACTGTGCATTTCTGACACGCTGTGCGGGCGAAAACCGAATGAAACGAAACGGAAAGTAAAAAAACGAAAGGGAAAAATGCGCGTGGCAATATCAATTGTTACCTGCACGCGAATACCGATATTTGAATATTCCACACTTCGCTTACCCTTGTCGTGCGTCTCTGGAAGAAAATCGAGTGAAACAAACATATCCTCTATATACACGGAATAACTGTTTTTGAAGAAAAGGTAACGGGTTCGATATACGAGCCGCCGGAGCTGCGTTTCGATGGGGTGAAATCGAAAATCATGAGTGTGCCTAAATTTACGTCCAAAATTTAAAAATGAAAAGTACCACGTGGTAATAATATTCCGGAGCTCCTCATTATGCATGACTAAAACTGAGACAGGCCGTGGTTACGCGGAACCTGGAACAGCGAAACCTTGTTAACTTCTAGCAGTGGCGTTTCTTACTGGCGAAAACCCATACACAAAAGGGCCAGTTCGCGCACTTTGGTTAAAAAATAAGATCCCGGAATAACGGTGCACGTATCAAGATTGAATATTTGATGTCCAAAAAGACTTACGCAGCAACAGTGAAATGTCGGTTTCGTGCGAGTTTTCTTTGTCGTGCGTGTAACCTTATCTCTCTTTCTCCATCCTCTCTTACTTTATTTGCCGAGACACAAATGAAGCGAAAGGTAACTATATCATGTTTCTTTGAACGCTTTTCACATATTGTTTCTGGAAGCATCATTTTCATTGATGACTATCAGAGAACATAAAAATATGCCCTTGGTAAAAATCTAGAAAAAAAAGTGTAATTTAACATTGAACTAGGTTTTTTTCGAAGGACAATAAACAAAGTGTAAAAAGAAAGAAACGAAAAAAAAAGCAAGCACAGCAGAAGTAATTCCATAAATTACGCGAGACAGCAAAAAGATCGACGCGCTATGAGGAAAACACAGCGGCGATGTTCAGACAGCGATAGCGGGTCCCGGGCGCTGCGCGGCCTCAAATATTTCACTCTTCCAAGAGATTGAGAAAAATGAACGGGCTCCTTGCGGAAGGTTTATTGCCCCCTTTTTGAGACGTTCGTGCTCTTCGGTTTTCTTTCTCTTCTACACTCTCGCGCGCCTCGCTTCCGAACCCCTTGGGAGGGATATGTATACACATCAGCAAAGAAAAGCGGGGGGGAGGTGTACAACAACACACCCGATCCGGCCCACGTAGTGGTTTTCCGGCAGCTTCACGTGCGGATAGCAAGAACAAAAGACGCCGCCGAACGCCTTTGAATACATGGGGAGGGCTGGGCTCTCCGTTTTTACTCGATGCTAACGCTAGGCAGAGCAGTAACTGTAACGTTTTTCTCCGTTGTTCTTTAGATGTTCGTTCGAGTACTCCTCCTTTGCCTCTCAACTAAACAAAGACACAAACGCACAAAGAAACAAAATGAAAAAGCGGCAGTTGAGTGGACGGCTGGAGCATCCGAAGAAGGTGAACGTGACAGGGAAACCGCCTATTTCCGAAAACTAACCGCTACCCCGACCGTAGTAGAGCGGTCACTTCTTTACATCTGAAGACTCCGACAGTATTGTATTGCGTTGCATTGTTAGTTTTGTTCGTTTGTTTGCTCGGCGGTGGCGGTTTCTTTCAAGAGGTGGAAGGATTGCTTGGGAGCGCGCCGTCTCGTCCTTTGGTGTTCGCCGCGGTGAATTGAGGGGGATAGATAACAAAAAAAGGGTAGCATGGAATGATAGCGTGAAAGAAGCAAAAAGTACAATGGAGCTTAACAGAGATGATGGAGTATTCCACTGAGAATGAGAAACCATGGCATTCTTTTTCTCTGACGATAGTAGCCTTTCTTGGAATACTCTAATGCAGAAATTTTTGGTCTGCCTGTTGGTCTGTCTGTCACACAATTCATCCCCCAAGGGCAAAGTTCAAGCACTTTCTGAACGCCCAGCCATCTTGAACTGGTGGCTGTGTTCATACTTGTTAACATTGTCAATCAAGAGGCAAAAATTACGCATATCTGAGGCACCACATCAATACGCAAGTATTCGGTGGTGTGCTCCTTTAATAGAAAACACAGATACGTAATTCTAAAAATCGTAGTGTTTCTTGGACTGCACTGAAAATGCGATACTGTGCACGAAAGAATGCTGGCAGAAGGCTATCGTCTTTCGACGACATTTGCAGTGAAGCGCGCAGATACGAGGCCAACTTTTAGATGCGGAAGCATCTTATACTCGCGCCTTGTAGTGCGCCGTCCGCGCCGTCCGCACCGCTTCTCGAACATTCGACAGCTGACGCGCGCGCATGCGCCGTCGCGCCGTCGCCCACTCTTCCACCATCTGTGCATCCCTTCCTCCTCTACACACCGCGCGCGCTTCACTCCTCCACCATCTGTGCACCCTTCCTCCTCTACACACCGCGTTCGACATCTACAATTCTCCTGATTCTCCAGTGGACGCGCATGTGGCGTCGCGCTTCGAGAACATTCAACAGCTGACAGTGCATGCGCCGTCGAGCTGTATATATACTCAAGGTCGGCGCTCGCTCGCTCAGTTGCCGCTCGTCGGTTGGTTTGTACGGCGCGTCGACGTCCAAGGTCGCGGTGAAATGAATTCCAACGAATCCACAAACACAATTATCGACGTCCCTTCGACCAGCGCCGCCCTTTCGCATACGTGTGTACGTGTTCACTCATTTAACACCCCCTCCTACAACCACGTTAACCAATTTAGCCATCGACCCAAGTAAGTCGCAATTTAACACCCCATTTCACAACCACGTTAACCAATTTAGCCATCGACCCAAGTAAGTCGCACTTTAACACCCCGTTAACCAATTATATGCTCCGCATCCTCCTCAGTGTTCCCCCGAGGGAAGCTGCGGGCAATTTTTTTAGATGTGAAACAGTTCTATGACTCACGTGTGTAACGCCATACGTCCGTCCATCCGTACGAACGCGCCGCAGGTGTTGGAGCGGTGCCAAATAGGTCACGCCGCAGCTGCGCGTTTACGTCACGCTTTCCCGCACACTTCCCTCGCTGGTGCGTGCTGACGTCACTCTCTTCCCCACCCACATCACGCTTGCCGCAGCGCCCGCGGCTGCCGGCTCCTTCACCCAATCGCAACACGCTTAAGGCGCGTTCACACTTGGCTTCGAAGAGAGTGAAACTGGCGAAACTCTCCGGAAACTTGCTCGTTGCGCAGCCCAAGTGGCCGGAAAACCACGCCGCGCGGCCGGCGAGCAATAATCGCTCCGAGACCAATTTTCTCGCCACGCGAAACCGGACCTGGTTTCCGCTTGACAGCTTTGACTGTGCTAGATCAAACCACGTGACCTAACCAGCCGGCCGCAGATTCGACATGGTGGCACAGGCGTCAGCGGTGGCCCGCATCGACTCAAATCTAAAACTACCCGTGCAGTAAGACGAAGCTTGATGGCGTCAACGACGACGCGTTCATCGAGAGCCTGACTTGGATTACGATCACGGAGAACTCTAGAAGCCAGTGCAGCCGCGTGAATCGGCATTCCCCAACATGTCTCGCTTTTGTGTACAGCCGGTTGAAACCGCCCACCACAGCTGGTGTTTAGCTTGTGTCGTTTCTGCTTGCGTATCTGCCGAAACAACGTTTGAAAAAGTGCGAGCTGTTTCTTTTCGCTACTTCGTGTCAATAACTATAATACGAACTTTAGGAATCAGAAAGCAGGCAAATTGAATTAATTGTCAAGATGGGGCAGAACGAATATGAACAACATCGACGTGCGCGGTCGTGGTTTTCCGGCCGCTCTGGTGTTTTTGTTTTCTCTTAACTTCGCAAGAGTGAACGCGGCCTTGGGGCCGTTCCACACGCTAGCAGCACAGCCGCAACGCACGTGCCGGGACCCGTGCCGCACGCAAGTGGAGGACAAATAAGCCAATTGGTGACGCTCCTTAACGCTCCGCTTGGGTGCGGCAGGTGTACCGGCATTTGCGTTGCGGCTGTGCGGCTAGCGCATGGAACGGGCCTTATCTTTCCTTTCACACTCTCCCCCGCCCGCAACGCTTGGCCGCACGTCGAGTGGAAGCACACTTTCGGCTCGTTTATCTGCGATGAAACTTTACACGAGACCGAACCCGCCTCCGGTGTCTTTGCGTTTCAAACAGATGTTTCTTCGAGTAAACGCAACAACGACTTTTGCTTCAAACCGATCTGTCCAACATCCGCGTTGACGTCCGTTTCAACCAGGTCAACGCCACGTGCACCACTGCTGCTTCGCATCTCATCAGGTTTCCCTCCAGAAAGATAATTCATAATTCCCCCTCCCTTCCGCCCCCCCTTTTTTTTAGTTCCTTACACTTCCTTTCATATATAGAAAAGTGCTCAGGCCAGTCGGCTTTTCCTTGCCGCTCCGTTCAGTTTTTCATTCACATCCCCCCCCCCCCCCCCCAGACGCAGTGCCATATGGTTCCCCATGAAGCATGTCTATACATATTGTTACGCCTATTTGCTCACTTTTCATCGTGGGCGAACTGACCAAGAGCTATCGCTTTGCTCATGTATGAACAGAACAGTACAAGACTTTATCATTTCGCCTCCTTCAAATTCGACCGCTGTGAACGGGATCCAACCCACGACCTTATGTCAGCACCCAAGCACCGTAATCGCAGCACCACCACGGCCGACTGTGCGGGAAACTGTAGCCTGGCCAATCTCCTGGCGTGCTATATTAGAGAGCTTGATAATTGGAGCCCCAAGGAGCTTGGGGATCCAAGAAATTTGCGATCGGCTAGGGCGCATGCGCAAACCTGAAGGTGCTGATGGGCTCTTGCGCTCGCGTTGTCCCAAGGCCCAGAAATCAAAAACTAGCATGAGCCCCAAGGCTTTTTGGGTCACCAGCAAGACGATGCCGACGCAGCGTGGTTCACGACGTAGCGTTCCATAATTTGAATTTCTACGCTTGGGGTGCTCCAGGCGTTTGATCCAACGCCGCCTGTGTTTCACTCGGTTCTCAAACTGCGCTGCTCCTCTGAACGCAACAGTAGCCTACCCAAAGAAGCTCGAGGACCAAGCGTCCCCAGTTTCCAAACTCTCTATTCGCGTGTTGCATGCGTGTTCACGAGATTGTCACTCAGCAAAGGTGAATGCGTCTTTCTTTCATAATCATGCGCAAAGGTTGCATTTTCTTCCGTTTATTTTTATTTCTGACAAGATGGCGGATGGCACGTCCCGTTGCAACCAAGGAGGTTTAATTTTTTTTTTCTAAACCTGCTTGGTTGTAACAAATTGCGTCTGACGGAACGCACAAAAAGGAGTACAGGAACTCATTACATTTAATTAACCACGAAGATAAAGGCAGTTCACTCCGTTTTTTTTTACCTCATCACTGCGAAGTTTTCAACAAGTGAAATTATACAAGTGAAGTTCAGTGTTCTTCAAAATCAAGCTCGTGAAATTCACGCAGCCCTTACTTCGTTTCCTTAGGTTCTCGCATCTATATATGTATACGCATCTGGCATTCAAATGCGAAACCACGGTCTGCATGTTGCGCACCCATGGCACAGGAAACAATGCGAGCCCTTCTTCGACGGGCAAGCTTGTTTGCATCGCCCACCATTAGCGCCTGCTGCTATTCTCACTTGCGAACAACGCCTCTGCCAACCTCTTCCGCCCTTTTAATTCGCTATCCCCCCTTTGGTCGTAGATATGTGACAAACCAGCACCTTCTAGCGGAAGTCGATGCGCAGTGGGAAGCCTCGCAATTAAAATACCACCCGAAGAAACAGGCTCTCTGGTACTGCGAAGTGAAAATGCGATGCTCCTGTCCGTCCCTGAGATGGGCTGCTTAACGACGTGTTCGAGAACTACAAGGAAACACCAACTGTTTCACTCTGCCCCAAGGTAAAATTATGACGCGCGTCCGGAGCTGATGTAACAAGTTTTGTAGCTCCTCTCGCAAATGCAACTGCATGCGCAGACATATAATATGCAATGAATAACCCGTTCTCGGTTAATGCCCATAATTTAACGCGATAGCTTCAAAAAGCTCTTTTCCCTTGAAAATTCCGGTGTCGGCTTTCGTGTCGGTGTCGTTGGTTGTAAGCGAAAAAGTATAATTTTGTCCTTGACTGAAAATTTGAGAGAGATATAAATAAAAAATAATAAAAAGGTCCGATTGAGGACCGAACCCAGGCCGTTTTTGTGGCAAGCAGGTCTTCTAGCTACCACACAGCCACGCGTATGCTTCGAAAAAATAAAGTGAAAGTAACTTCCTCTGCTTGGAAATGCAGTGAAAATCACTTGCCTTTCAAACGCACGCGTTCTGTATACATGCTTCCGACAACACATCTAATATCGCATTAATATTGCGTGGTGCCAGCGTATACATTGCCCTCGGGCATCAGAACATGTGATTGTCATAACGCCTTCGTGCTTTAAAGCTGCAGCCGCCCATTATAAAAGGCACACATGTATGCGGCGCCTATTTCCTTATATAACCACATGCGGGGTGCACAGCAAGTTCGGAAACATTTCAGTGCATAATTGCGCGTGGTTTAAAGCATGCTACCGATTACACAGACTGCAGTCATATGCGAAAGCTTCATTGTCACAAGCCACTTTCAAATTTATCGATTACATTGAAGTAATCAACAATTTTACATTCTGGAGCAACATCATACAGTAAACAACAAATGGTTGACGTACGCACAGCAGGATATCGCTGTCGCGTTCAACTTAAGGGTCCCCCCATTTTGTTGTCGTAACGCACGAACACCGCAACTTGAGAAATGCGAAACCGCGCAACGCTGCCTGCATAGCAAAGTAGGCAGGTATGGTCCCCTTTGCTGCTCGCTTTCCTTTCTCGAGTTTTAGATTAAAGGATGCTAGTAACGACGCGTTTCACGTTTGTACGCAAGCCACGCTTCGGCACTAGCCAGAACAAGGCAGCTTTTTAGTCGTGCACATGGTTCTCAGTCGCCGGGTAAGGACATTATTTAGCCGCTAAGTAAAACACAACTGAAGGAACGCATGACAAGATGAGCGGTCATATATACTAATAAATAGAAGCCAAATAATAAAATAAAAAAACAAGAAAAAAAGTGGCACCGTATCTGGATGTCACACCGCAAATGTCGTCGAAAGACGATAGTTTTGCGTCTGGGGAGAGTGAACAAAACGTTTATTTGATGTTCTGCGCAAGAAAATCGGTGAATGGTATTCTGGAGGAGCTGCGTTGGAGTGCCTCGAGCGTGCAGCGGAGGCGAACGAGCGCACCAAGTCACGTCACACTTAAGACATGAGCGCTATCTGGCAGTTATCTTGGAAAACGAAGCGCGCGGCGTGCGCACCTGTCCCTGAGGCGATAAGGTGTAGAACGCAAGGCGACGGGTAGGTGCCACCACAGTGTCGTCTTACCAAATCGTTGGAAACACTTGCCTTTTCGAGCAAGCGTTGCATGTCCAGCGCAGCGTTATAAAGACTACGATCCTTAAAATTACCTATGTATGTCTTTCTTGTATAAAAATACACATACATAATATTGACGTGTTGTTATGGTGTCTCAGATATGCACAAAAATTGCTTTTTAATTGACAATCGCACTATATGAACGCTGAACCTTGAACAAAATTGGTGGGCGCTGCGGACAGCGTTAGCCGTTTGAAGTATCGTTTGGTCACTTTGGTGCCGTTTGAGGTACCATTTAGAATGGACAAACAGACAAATATACAAACAGACACCCAGACAGACTAAAACTTTTGCGTCAAAGGTCCCCAGGAAAGATTTTAAAAAAAGGCCGAATCCTGCCATTCGTCCCGTCATTTTGTTCCATTTGTGCGGCACAATATATTGAGAACTAACAGGCAATCATGCCAGGAGAAGTGTACGTAATGTTATTAAAAGTAAAATATTAATGAAAATGCGAAGAAAGAAGTGGACGAAAAGGTAACCTGTCATCAGCAGTATTCGAACCTGCGACCTTCGAATAGCACGTCCGATGCTCTATACCATTGACCGTGGTGATCGTCCCTCAGGTCAACTTATAGTACATATCGGCATTTGAACGTGGGAGCATCAGTCAGCGCCACCTGTTGCCCGTGCTGCGAGAGTGTAACACTCGTTTTACCTGTTTGCGTCACATATATAACATGTGGTTTTAATACGAGCTGGCAGCTGACAAATAATCCCTCGCATACCATCTGAAGGGATCAAGTATATATGCGGCCATAACGAGACCCTCACTAAGAAAGAAGAAAAAATTAGTACATTTAACAGCTCGTCTTTTTTTTGTTACACACAATAATAATGACAACTGACAGAGAATCATGCCAAGAGAATATAAAAGATGTTATTGGAAGTATATGGGGTGTTAATAATATTGTGTCTAACAAAGACAACAATCCTTTATATTTACACTTCTTTCCTTCCCTTTGCGTAAGCTCTGCATACTTTGAGGCTAAATTATGTACCTACGTAAATACCCTGTAGGTCAGCAATGCAGCCCCATTAAATATCAATTGCATAACACAACTAAATATAAAGCTATCACGACACCTTATGTCATCTGCAAGAAATCGCGCCTATGTGCTTCGGGGCTCCAAGGCGCTACGATAATTAAACATGAAACGGCTTAACCGGGTGGCCAGGTGCACACTGATGCAATTTGTTGAAAATACCATTAAATTGATCCGCATTTACAAGACGGCTCACTCGCTCGTCCCGCCAGAACCATGACAAGATGAACGGGCCAATCGTAACTGTACAACGTAATTGCATACACTTTGTTCTCAACACCTTTGTGAATTCATTTGGATGGCATTTACTTCATACGGGTACGGATGGAAATCTATCAATGCATTGCAAGGCGCGCGGTTGCGGCACTCAATTCAACAAAGAGAGAGAGAGAGAGAGAGAGAGAGAGAGAGAGAGAGAGAGAGAGATGAAGATGCAATGTTTCGGTGAATGGAAAGGCTGATGCACAAAAAACAGCGCAAAAATACTTAAACGTTTCAGATCAACGGACTCGGTCTCGAAAAGTCTGTGAGTGCGCCATCTATGCTTCTGAATGACGAAGATTTTCGACATCTTGGCAGGGATTCTAGAATGTGCTGTGTGATTGCTATGTGCGTACATATTGGTTTGTTGTTTACGTTTTCATCGAATTAAAATCCGTTGATAGTCCAGCTTCATTCCTGTCCTTTTTTGTTGTCTCGATTGCTTCTGCTTTCTTTTGGTGCTGCTGGTATTCCCACAAAGGTTCGCGAATTTAGCATTTGTTTTCTGAATGGTACCCTATAATGGCACCAAAATCATAAGCGTGGCATTTTTTTCAAATCCCTGCCATCTCTAGGGGAGCATGAACGGAGAGAAATGACTAGGGAAGCGGCTGCGAAAGCAACTCCGCAGCTGCACGCCCGATCAGATTGGCAGGCAGTGGCGGTAGCTTGTTCCTTCTTGCCTCGAATGAGTAGTTGCGTATGGGGAGGGGAGAAAAGACCCAATCCTGGCGTCTGTGTGCCGGCGCGATAAGCGGGCGTCGAGAGGCAGGGTTCGAGTGTCGGCGCGCCGCTTCACTTGTGTGCACACACACGCACAACACGTTCGAGTTGTTTGAGAGAAGCCGGGCGAAGAAGCTCCCCCTCGACAGAGCGAAAGCGATCTGCGACCGCGGCGACTGCAGTTTAAACGCTTCGCGCGGCTGACTTTCGGCGCGCTGATTGAAAACAGAAGTCGTCGTAGGAACCGTGCGTGAGCCAGAGGGCGCTCCAGTGTTGTTGACACCGGCCACCAGGGGCGCGAAGAAAAACGAGTTGACATTGCGGAAGACAAAGACCCACGATTCATCTCTCGTCACACTCGGAGCTTAGGTTTGCCGAGGTCACGGATTTTTGCGCATCTTATCTTAGTCACAAGCATGTCCACTCGTATGCTCCGCATGCGTGATTCGAGTTGTCCTCGTTTGAAACACCCTTGTGCCTGAGTCGTCACGCTCAATGTTTATCGCGTCCGCCCATCCCTGTCTTGTTTCCTCCACTCACCATATCGTTCTGGCGCTGTGGTCGATGCCCGTAATCTACACTGAAAGGGGCCAGTGACTGCTTTAAACACTCATTTCTCAATCTGCCCCATATTTTTTTTTTCAAATAATAATGCACCCATGGTACCGGCAGTAAAACACAATGACGTATTACTCAGACATATACAGATTTTAACGATACACCAATTGAAGATGTCTGCCTTGCTGAACGCCTTGCTTTTTATGTAACTTGCTGGGTAATAAGGCGAGCATAATTGATACAGCCGATAGAAGGGAAACGTCACTGAATTACCTCGACAGAAAAATTAGGACAGCACTCTTCCTTTTTCTACACGTAAATGACTGACAGCTGTGTACGCACGAAAAATGGAAAGCCAGTTTGACAAAACTTGAGACTGGTATCATTAGAGTGGTAATGAGGTCAATCGCATTGTGCACAGGGCTTCTCTTTCACGCGTTTTCCAGGACAACATTCGCGATACTTGAAGTGAACCAACAAAATCCCAGCACACGAGAAAGAAGCAGGCGTCAACACCGCTGGAGCTAAATGAGGCTTTGTGGAAGAGTAGCATTCATCCAAAGAACCTCACAAAGCACGTCGTATTCGCTTCTGAAACATTCACGACTAGCAGCTCGGTGCTTGTGATGATTGTACGAACAAAACTGAAGAAAAAAAAAGAAAGCACACGGGCTCCCTGCAGAGCAATGGGCCTGTTGCACGTGTCGCTGGCGGGCATTAACCGCAGCGCTGAGAGCGGGTGATCGAGAACACACACGCATCACAGTAACGCAAGACGCCGCGCATAAACGTCGGCGCGAAAGCGTCGCCTAACGAACGAGCCACCGCAGTGGCTTTCGATCAATGTCACGCGCATTCTAACCGCTCATTTTAAGCTACTTCTAGGCACTCCCTCTCGCAAAGTGGTGACACGTTCGTAACCTTACAGGAGCAGAGACTTCTTTTCAGGCGCGGTATACTGGGCATTCACTCACCGTAAGCTTGCATTTTCTGCACACCGATCCGTGATAAAGATGAACGCACTTGACGGTATAGGTGCATGAGCGATCGAAAAGGCGAAAGGGGTCTCTTGACAGGCGCCCTTCATGGGGTGCCTTGATGCGCGCCTTCTAATCGAGGCACGCTATAGCCCTATAGAGTTGAACGAAAGAATTTGATGCGAGTATCTTTGCGCAACTCACAACACTCATCGATCCTTGAATAATAACCAAGTCAGATAAAGTGGTTCTTCAGGAGGAGCAGGAGAGAACATATGGCACTACGATGCCCGAAGCGGGCATAGAGTTTCTCAAAATTAACTAGAGGGCACTCTGGCGCTGCGATCGTTCAGCGACCATCGGAATGATGGGTAGTACACACATTTGCCTAGTCTTCGTACTTGCGGGCGGTGAATCGTACTTGCGGCTTTGTTTATTGCTGTGTTTCGGTTTTGTTGTTTTGAAAGAAATATTGAACCCTTTTGAGCTTTTGAGCCAATTTGGAAAGTAAGTCTAAAAAATAAAATGGTGAAGCGTAACCGCTGAACATTTGCTAATACTTGTTTCGTAAGAAAACAGCTCCAAGTGGCTCGAATAAGCCGGGGTGACTTTCTTACTTTTTTTTATTCAACGCAGAGAACAATTGGTTTTATTTTAGTGGTGTTTTGTCACCAATATCAATGGGTACATATGACCTTTATTGCCCTCCCTTTGCTCTACGTGCCGAAATCGCCACGCGGGCAAGATATTGGCCAGTATAATTAGTAGCACGCAGCCCAAGTATCACAGGTGCTACTACTATTACTGCTACTACTACTGCTACTACGACTACACAAGATGACGTATACAAAATGATTATTCAGTAGTCGCAGTATCCGACGCCTCAGTGCAACAGGAATCACCACAACGAGAGTGAAACATAAAATGACAAGAAACAACACTACGACGAGTGTCAGCCTTTGAGCATAACCCAAAGCACAGCAGGTGATACAAAATTTGCTCAGAATTCTCCCCCAAACTTGATTTACTTGTGTAAGAGTCACCGTGGCACTTTCAAGCGTTACACTCCATCAATCAATCAATGCAATTCCAGGCATCCGCGCCCCCTGGTCACCAACCTCACCGAGAGCAGGAATGTCTGAACTGACGACATCGCAAAGCTTGTGTTCTGAGTTCTGCAGACACTCCCTCAAGAGAACTCTCTGAATACGAAATCGCCCCCCCCCGCCCCTACACCCTTCTCGCCTGCCACCTTTCTTACATTAAGGTCCTTAGACATCGCCTATCTGCTCACCGCCACTACACAAGAGGTATGTTTAACAGTGCACCAGTGCACCCTAAATGCTGCGTGCAAGTGCCCGAACCTGGTCTGGCTATTCACACACCGAACCAATGATGTCTTTCACGCACATGGGAGGGGCTCCGCCGACATCTGGCGCTTGCTTCCCTCAATGCAGCTCCTCCGCGGCGCCTCGTCGAAGCGAGTCTGGCGCCACCGTGGTACGCGCAATTACGGCTACGCACGCACGCACGGCTGGAACAGGGGGTTATGTGATAGAGTGTTTCTTTTAGGAGCAGCCGGAAGGAAAACGAGGGGAGTGCAAGGCCGAGACAAGCCAGAGGGCTCCCCGATCGAAACAGGCTTCGCACTTGACAGGCGTGGAAGAAGCAGCTGCACGTCGCTCCTTCCATGCACAGTTGCGCGCGCGCCGTGGCACCCTCTGGTGACGAGACCGATGCTCCGCTGCGAGGGAACGGGTGAAGAGGTGCGAAACAACGCTCGAAACAACCTCTCGATTCTCTTTTCTTTTCTTCTCCGAGTTATATATTTCAACACCCCTGCGGTGAAGTGCGCTGAGTGATCCCCGACGTGTCGTTCCATTGTTTGCATTGTGCATTGAAAAATAACACGTGTTCACCGAACCATTGCTGCGAGGGCTCGTAATATAAAAGGAAAACCTCGCGCTGCCATTCTTCTGATGTGAGCCTAAAACGTTTGTCCGTGGAACTAGATGGAAGCTCTACACCCTTTTGTTGTCATTTATACCCCGCCGAAACAAAATCTATATCATAACGAAATGGTGGTCTCGCCTAACGGGACAGACGTATCTATCTATCTATCTATCTATCTATCTATCTATCTATCTATCTATCTATCTATCTATCTATCTATCTATCTATCTATCTATCTATCTATCTATCTATCTATCTATCTATCTATCTATCTATCTATCTATCTATCTATCTATCTATCTATCTATCCATTCCACGAAATAGGTGTGCAATACAGAAGAAATGCAGGATTAGCCAATGAATCGAACCCTTTCAGTGCTTATTAAGGGCTCTATCTTTCTGTTTTTCCCTCCCTCTTTTTTTCACGATGTCATGGAGTTGCTGCCATAACGTGGTCAGCAGGGCTCATCACATATAAGAGCACCCGAACAGCCTATATTCAGACGGCATGCATGCACTCGAGGGCTTGTCAAATCTAATTAGTAGGGATGAAACCTGTGGTTGCGACACTCGATGAAGGAGTAGGCGAAGTTGTTTGCGTTATCATGCAATGCGTGGACTAGGTGAGCGTTGGTGGTCTTCTAACGAACAAGAGAGGTGGTTGAGGGAAGGGGAACGAGATGTAAAGAAAACAGAGAGGATGTAAGAGGACGCCGTAGATGTCGATGGAGTGATACGGTAAGAAGCTTCACTGCTTCGCAATATCTTCGTCTGGTACAGCAACCCAGGTTGAGTGGTATTGGTGGGACAGAGGAGTTATTCAATGCGTATACGCATTGTACAACCACAATCTTTACAGCACAGCGTATATACTGTGATGTCAACGCTATACTGTATACAAGGATTGCTATCTCGCGCTGTATAGGCGTGCTTGTGGCCACAGACATGCGGGCTCAGTGCTCATTGTGCAGAAAACACAGTGGGGCTCTTTCAAGTATTGTGTGCCTTGATAAGCATACAGATTACCGGGTGCACGTCTTGAGTAAATCAGTAAACAAAAATAGCACAGTTTGCCCGAAGTGACGCAAGCCTTGATATCAGCAGAGCTTGTGGACAGGGGATGGATTTGCGCACTTTATCTATTATGTACGGTGTGGTTGGCTACAACCAATCGTCCGTCATTGTAGAAACGCGATATTGATAAAAAGTAGAATGCGTTGCTGGGCGAGTTTATTTTCAGAACGGTAGAAAAATCGGCGCACGTAGAGTGGACTAGACCCTAGAAACTGTGATTCATACCTGCACATGAGTTTCGCCAAGAGTTGATTAGTTTTTAAAAGGTATTATAGAATAAAAGTTCAAACTATGTATAATTAAGGCATGAGAAGTACAGATGAAAAAATTTGTGTTCTGGAAGTGCAGTAGAAGAGGTGCAAGAGGGCAAACTCGACGAAGATAACAAAAAGAGCGCGTGCCAGTTCATGAAAATTATTATGACTGTTTTTCGTACGCCACAGGGCAAACAATACTCGCCATACTGGATGTACATATACATGACTACGCTTTCTGTCTTTTTTTTTCTGTTTTCCTAGGTTCAATTTTGTGACTGTCGATTTCTATTTCTTTCTCTGTCTGCCTATTTATTTGTGTCTCTTTCTGTATTTTTATCTTGTTCTTTTTGCTTTTATTCTTTCGATCTTTCCTTCCATATCTCGTCCATACCTCGTTCCATGCATCGTCCACGTTTTTATCTGTTTCTTCGACTTTTCCTTTTCTCTCTCTCTCTCTCTCTCTGACTTTAAGCGGTCAGTCTCTGGCCTTCTATTTTATTCTCTCTTTCTATAATGTTTCAAACTTTGTCTTTGTGTGTCTATCTCCTTCTCTTTTTGACTTTTTCTATATGAAATGAAAGTACAGTAGTTAAAAACAAAAACAAAATATGGTCTAGAAACCTTCTTTTCATATAACAGAAATTGATTGATTGATATGTGTGGTTTAACGTCTCAAAACCACCATATGATTATGAGAGACGCCGTATAGTGGAGGGCTCCGGAAATTTCGACCACCTGAGGTTCTTTAACGTGCGCCCAAATCTGACCACACGGGCCTACAACGTTTCCGCCTCTATCGGAAACGCAGCCGCCGCAGCCGGGATATGATCCCGCGACCTGCGGGTCAGCAGCCGAGTACCTTAGCCACTAGACCACCGCGGCAGGGCTTCATATAACAGAAAGAAATATCGGACGAAATGTATACATACAACCAAAAAACGATTTACTTTTGTTTTTATGAAAACATGCCATTAATTACTTGCTACAAGAAGAAGTTGAGAAATTGGCTTTGTTTTGCAGCAACGCATAAATACGTTATTTGAGAAAGAAGTGAAGTAGACAAAGCAGCGTGTGAGTAATGCGTTGATGCCCATATTCCGTGCGCGAGAAACGGGTCTGCCATGGCACCTGACGACAAATATGAATACGTACTTCCGTTTTCTTTTATATCTGTGAGAGTTCGAAATGAATCCAGTTCACTTAGCATAGTAGTCTTCCCAGTATTATTACACGAGAAAACTGACCTTGCAGGAGGGCTGCCACTAAGTGACACTAGCAAGTCTATACGCGAGTGTGGCCATGCGCCCTCTGCAGGCAGCTCGTTCCGATACCATGTATGCCGGCATACATGTTTACTTTACAACTGAAGGAAAGGATCCTTCTTTTATATATATATATATATATATATATATATATATATATATATATATATATATATATATATATATATATATATATGCGGTAGAAAAAGAGGTCGACAAACGTGCGAAAATACAAGTTTTACTAGTGAAATTCAATGGATCCGGTGGAAAATGTTGTAGAAAAAGAGGTCGACAAACGTGCGAAAACACAAGTTTTACTTGTGTTTTCGCACGTCTTATGCGCACAAAACCTTGGTAATGAAAGGTGTATATGTAGCTTAGCGATTCATCAAGAGTTTTCGTAATCCACGGGATGTCTCATTAGCGATCACGCCAGGGGACTCAACTACAAGACAGTGCACGCACAGCTTGCATCGTTTTCTCGCTTTCTCATTTAGGCATACGGATATGAGTAGAGAGCGTCTGTTTAAAATGCGGCTAGCTCTTGCATTAAATATATATAAGGCTCTCCCCGCGCCGGAACTCAACAACCGCGCAAGATGCGGGCCGCACATTCATTACCGCTCGCGCGATCGTTAAGCTAGGAGCACCTCCATAGATGAAGGGCATGTAGTGCGCAAGGATGAGAACATTTCTGCCTCGCAGAACAAATTTTTTTGCTGTTGTTGTCTGCCCGAATGGACTGCCGTGTGGAATTAGCGCCAGCAGAAAATAATTAAATGAGCTTCTTTTCAAAGCTGAGTACGCCGAGCTATTGGTTATTTAAATGTGGAAGCACCCGCGCACAAAGAGTGGCGGTGTATTAGCAGCCTGCGAATTGTGGGGTTCTCACTAATTTCAATTTATGCGTTGTACATTTATTTTGGTATTGAGGCTTCGTCAGTCACTGAGAAAAACTGATTTCCGGAGGCGCACTGCAAAATTGTATGAATAATTGCGAAAACTTAAAAGCGCCAGTGATTCCACGCAAGCGTTCCATATCTGACTGCGGAAGCAGTGCTGCCTCCCGTGTGAGAAGAACGTACAAATACTTACTCGTTAATTTTTTATATGAAATTGTGAGCGTGACAGAATGCTGAAAAGCGTCGGTATGTATATAACTACTCCAGAGAGCTCATCAAACAGGTCACTTGATAAAAGTGGCCCATTGAATAGAATAATTTATTAGATAGATAGATAGATAGATAGATAGATAGATAGATAGATAGATAGATAGATAGATAGATAGATAGATAGATAGATAGATAGATAGATAGATAGATAGATAGATAGATAGATAGATAGATAGATAGATAGAAGTTTGAGAACATTAACCAAAAGAGAAGTTTCTGATTGCTAGACAACCCTTGGTGCAACGAAAAATACATGATGGGATCGATGACAGGAATAGCGTAGAAACAAAGCAAGCGGGAGGAAAAGCACAGAGATGGAGAATAGCAGAATTAGATTTTTAAATGACCTTCTCCCACATTAAAAAGGAAAAAAAAAGAAAAACTTCTGCAGCGCCTTAGTTCACCAACTTTTTGTGAGCCACATATTGTCCGTGTCGAAAGCAGCCTGTCTTCGAAATAAGCGAGCACAGTTGAAAGGGCGGACGTGATTCTAAACAGGAAAAAAAAAGTGAAAAGTGAGCACCGCAACTGTCAGCATCAAAGTGCGACACCTCAGCGGTATCTCACCAAGAACGGGTTGAAAAGGGATTAAAAAAGAGATAGAGGGAGAAGTGAAGAATGAGAGAAAAGTGAAAGATTGGGGGACGGTTAGAGAAGGCCGTAAACATTGTCAAGATCAGCGAGCAGTCGTCCACGAGGCGACATCGTGGACGAGATACCGTCAGCCACGAAATTCGCCGAGCGTCTCTCAACACTCTCGAGAGCGATTTCTGTCAGTTTTATCGAGTCATGCTGGGAAAAACACGATCAATAGTTTCATCGCTTTCGCTGTGATTAGGACCAGCTTATCTACTCAAGCTGTCGAAAGTGCCCCATAGAGGCGTGCACGAAATTCACCACTCTATTCAACACCTGAAGCTGCATTTCGCTACTTTATATTAAAAAAATACGATAATCGATATAATAGGAAAGGACGCTTTGTCAATCAATAACGTTTTTATCGCGTGTTTCGTGCTTTTGTGCCTTTCTATAACCGATTTTGCAGGACGGGATCATTCAAGACAACAACAACAAAAAATGTATTACTTTTAGTTAAGGGTATAACAGCCACTGATTTTATTAATAATACCGCGATCAGTAGCATGCTGGACGCTGACACCGTGGAAAACGTGATGGATTAAAGGACGGAAAGAGATATGTCCTTTAATCGGATAAGCAGAATTATTCAGTCCGCTGCACTGCGCTACTACTATACACGTCCGCCGCAGTTGTGTAGCGGTTATGATGCTCATCTGCTGACACGAAGTCGATCCCTGCTGTCGCATTTACAAGGAGCTGAAAAGCCAGAGGCCCGCGTACCGTGCCATGTCAGCGCACGTTAAGGAATAAATGCCAGATGGTGAAAATTTCCGGAGCCCTCCACTACGGCGTCTCTCATAATCGTTTTAGGATACTAAGTCACCAGGTATTATTAGGAACGAAGCTTTTTATAGCGACATCCATTCTTCCCTCATATAGTCGTTGTAGTGTGTAGCAAGTATAACATTTTGACCTCCAAGGTGGTTCCGGTGAGAGATTTCTTCTGTGCGTTGTTCAACAATAAAAGATAGTGCTCAATGCACATGTTAATGGCTGCTAATGGAGAAAGAGAGACAGGAGCATTCGGCTTTTAGCTAACGCGCACGCTGCAATCCCCATTAGCAGCCATTGGCATGCACATTGAGCACTATCTGACAAGAAAGGGTTGCTACGTTATACTCGCTGGGTGTAACCTCCTTAGTTTTAGAAAGGGTTAGCGAGCGTAGGGGCGCAGCGCCATGAATACAATGAACTACTATATACCATTAATGAACTCGAGGTGGTTAAAGGTGGGAAGTAGACACAAAGCGCAAGCCGTAAGAAAGTGTGCGTGTGCCTCCTCTCGTTCAGTCCTTGGAATGTCCGCTGGATGGCGGTGCTTCTATATGAGGAACATCTGATGAAAAGATGTGAGATGGTGGTACTTGGAGTGTTGAATAGGTCGACGAATGGACACACAGACAGATGCATGGACGGACGCATGGATGGCTGAACGGACGGATGGACGCATGGACGGACGCAGGAGTGGATGCATGGACGAAAGCAGGGATGGACGCACAGATGAACGTGCGGACGCACGAACAGACACACGCATGGACGGGCGGATGGACGCACGGGCGGCCACACAGACGCACGCTTGGATGGACGGAAGCAAGAACGAATGGACGTACGGATGCTTCGCCCTACTATTCATCATTCACTCCGTTGATACGCTGCCATTATTATTATTATTATTATTATTATTATTATTATTATTATTATTATTATTATTATTATTATTATTATTATTATTATTATTATTATTATTATTATTATTATTATTATTATTATTATTCATTACGAAAACGAAGAAAGAAGAGCTATACATGAACTACAGAAAATAGGCACTCAGTCCTGGTGCATGGAATCAATCACAGCAGCCGCAGCGCGTAATCACAGTTAACAATTATCCGTGCTAGAGCTATATGTGCCACCATAGCAAGATAAATGGGTCGAGTAATGCACTGTTGCTTTCACGTACCATAGTTACGTGGTTGGTTGCTTGCGCAGAGCTGATACGAGCACACATTTATCAACGGGAACGACACCGTTTATCAGCTAGGGCTCTATCTTGGGTACAACTCTTTGAACGTTCACGTCCTGTACGATCATTCACGGTGTAATTATTAGAGCGGCGTCACCGTCGTCTCCATAACTCCTAGTTCACGCTGAAGCATCCGCTTTCTATACAGCGGGTGAAATTCTCCTGCCGCCGAAACGCACTGTCATTCGCACTGGACGCGCCCCGCGCCGCCGAATATGCAGTATATAGCCCGGGCGGACCCGATATTCATGCGCTGTCATCCGGTTGTTTTCGTGACTCGCAAAAGCCACTAGATGATCCGGAGGTCTAGACTTCGATGATTCTCGTACGCCGTAAGCAAGACGAAGCAGTACTGCTTACTTTTCTGGCAAGTCGCTGTCTTGTAACGAATGAAGAGCGGAAAAAACCACCGACGCCAGCGGCATTGTTGGGTTCGTATTTCTCTGCAAGACCGTGACAAGCTCACTCACGTCAAAGAGAAGCTCGGTCTCCTCTTCCACGAAATAAGGACGTGAAGTAGGCACAGAGTGGGTTAAACTCTCGCTGGTTACAACGCTCAGTTACGTGCACTGCGACTTAACAAGTGAGTAGGGCTTGGCCGCCATTTCTCGAAATTTCTTGACTAGCGCTCCTATTGGTCCGCGGCGACCGATTCGGCGGCAGACGCTGCGAAAATCGGTCCGAGTGATCGGCACAGAGAGGGCCCTTTCGGCGGATCTCACCGCCACCGAATCGGATTTCGCACACTTTCGACGGCCGGAATGCTCAGCGTGAACGCGCCCTTACCGAGGGAGCGAACGCGGGCGAAAGAGAGCGAACGTGGAGCTCAGCGGGTTATGAAAGACGGCGACAGCGATGAAAGCGTCGACAACAGGTACAGTCGACAACAGGTACCGCGTCGGCAACCCGCGACGCCCCAGTAGTGCGCGCTGTCGTGCGGTTGTCAATGCCGCCATCACTATAGTGGCCATCACTAAGATATGTGGCGAGGGAGTTTACTCATATTATCAACGCCGACTAAATTTCAAGGCCGAAAGGCTGCCGCAGTGACGTCAGAGGTTGGGGGCCCAGTGGCCCAACTGAGCATGCTCAGTAAGACTTTTTTTTTTTACATCTTTTATTCGGCCCAGTCAAGCCGCAGCAGCTGCGAGAGCGGGAGCGTTGGTTCTCCTAAAACATGAACGAAACGCAGGCTGTCCGCCGCGTTCGTGGCGTAACTGGGCCCCCACCCTCTGACGTCACTGCGGCAGCCTTTCGGCCTTGAAATTTAGTCGGCGTTATATTATAGAGCGGAGTGGTTCTTGAGAGAAAGGAAGAGAAAAGTGAGCCCCGTTATTGTCTGCTTCAGTGAGCGACACCGCCACAGAGCTCACAAAGGGATGGGGGTAAGGAGGGATAAAAGGGTAGAGGTAAAAGTATAGGAAAGAGGAAGAAGAAGCAACAACAAACTGAGGGGATAGAAGAGACAGGAAAGATGGAAAAACGGTCACTGGAGTCCGAGGACGGGGTACACTTGCGAGAGATGGTGTCGGCGTCTGTAGATGGCGTAGAGCAGGTCCAGTAGGTCAGAGCTGCGCTGTCACCGAAGACAGCCGGCGACAGGAGACGACGTAGGGCCAGCCCAGTCGGCCAGAGCTACGATGACGCCGAAGGTCGCGAGCGCGCGGAGCGCGCGGGCGCACAACCGGTCGGCACGAAATCCAGGGAGCGTCTCCTATATTATAGATGGAAATAAAGAGCTGCATGATCGGATGCCTACGGACGCCTGTCTGCGGCGACTGTTGTGGAACGCGCCCTCGCACTGCCTTCCATGGTCTGTTGTGTTAGCGAAGCAAGTCGCGCCTCAACTTATCGCAAAATGAAAACGCCTAAACCGTTGCGCTCAGGTAGTATCGTAATAGTTGGTGAACATTTATAGGTTTATCAATTTGAGTATAGTAGAGAGAGCAGTATATTTTTTCTTACTTCTTTTCTCACTTTGGAATTAGAATGGGACAGGGGCATCTCACTAAATATTCACCTCACCGGCAGTAAACTGAAAAATTTCTGGTAACCGACTACTTAAAATGTGCGGCGCCACATGTGTTGCAGACGTAAATCTTCATGCTTCTAACCAACGTATTATGTTTTAGGCGCGAAGCACCGTAGGGCTGAGCTTTATTGTCCGTCACGCTCCACGAAACTGAAACTGAACACCTGCACAACGAAAAACGAACACATCTTTGCTTAAAACCGACCTTGTGTGTAAGTACATCAATCGAGCATATGATAGCACAGTATACATTACCACCTGCGCCGTCCGTCCACTCGTCCATCTGTTCGTCCGCTATACTAGTCGTTGACTTCGACGTTATGAACCTTAGGGCCTATACCTTCGCCCACTCTTCATTTTCTTCGTGGAGATGCGTAGATTTTTTTCTTGCTCGTTCTTACTCGAACACCGAAGAGTTTTAAAAAACCTCACGTGCTGCGTTCATCTTCTCCATATCGAGCGCGTAATGGGATAAACTGCATTTAGCGTACTTATTTGCAGAGCTACATCATCTTTTATTTCTCAAGACACTTGCGTATATAATTGCTTGCCATGCTGATTGTTGAACAGCGCGCAAAGATACGCATGCCTTGCGCGTTTACGTCACGGTCAGGAATATTGAGATACCAGTCCGCCATCGTGGGCGACCAACGCGGCGTGCGAGCGGGCGTAAGCGTTTTCGCGATCATTCTAGCCATGCATGGTGCTGTGTGCTTTGTATTTGGCGCTCGAAGTGGGGAAAAACGAAGAAGAGACAAGCGTCGGTGAACGCAAATTTCTTCCGGCTGGCAAAGGTCATGTACCACACGAAGACGCAAAGCGTGGAAGTCTACACCGACCGTGCACATATTCGGACAGTTCGTGAAAAGGTGAGGCCGTAAACCTTTTGCGATGATTCAGATGTTGGAACACGGCAACATGCATTAGCAGGTCATCAGAAAGGGGAGAGGGGGGTGAGTCTAGACTCTGGTGTCGTCTCCGACACTTGTGCTCAAATAACCCTGCGTGCTATGACGACTTTGTTATGACCTCGGTGTCTCCTGGGGCCGTGTGCCCCGTCCTCGGACTCCTTCAAGCGCGTACCAGTCTTTTTTTCTCAATATTTACTTCTCATGTCTAATCCTTTTAATCTCTCCTTATCCCATTCCCTCATGAGCTGCTGCTGAAGTGTCGCACTTAGGCCGCGTTCACACTGAGCATTCTGGCCGCCGAAAGTGCTCCGAATCCGATTCGGCGGCGGCGAGATCCGCCGAAAGAGCCCTCTCCACGCCGATCGCTCTCGGACCGATTTTTGCGGCGTGAATCGGTCACCGAAAAATGGCGGCCAAGCCCTACTCACCTGTTGTGTCGCAGTGCACGTAACTGAATGTTGTAACCAACGGGAGTTTAACCTACTCTGTGCCTACTTCGCCTCTGTATTTCGTGAAAGAGGTGACCGAGCTTGCTGTTGGCGTGACCGAGCTTGTTGCGGTCTTGCAAAGCAGAACGAACCCACCAACGCCGCTGGCGTCGGTGGTTTTTCTGCTCTTCGTGCATTACAAAACAGCCCCTTGCCAGCAAAGTAAGCAGTACTGTCTCTTCTTGCTTCTTGCGTACGAGAATCGTCGAAGTATACACCACCGGATAGCGTAGTAGCGTTTGCGAGAAGTGACAACGACCGGGTGACAGCGCATCCGTCCAGCATTCGCCCCATGGTGAATGGCATATTCGGCGGCGCGGGGCGCGTCTAGTGCGAACGACGCTGCGTTTCGGCGGCAGGGGAATTTCGGTCACTGTAGAAAGCGGATGTTTCAGTGTGAACTAAGCATTAGTGTGTGTGCAGACAGTTTCCAGGGTTCTCTTTTCACTTCTTCTAAACTAGTTTAAACCCACACCAGAAAATCGTATATTATCAAGCTCATACAGCCCAGTAATTTATTAGTTGTACTTGTGTCTTTTACGCTTCGCCCCACTCATCATCACTCACTCCGTGGATATGCTGTGATTTTTCTTATACTTATAATTGTTTTTGATATTCATATGGCCATAATGCGTGACAACATGCGTGGACGAACGAACGAAAGACGTGCGTGGCGTACACACACACACACACACACACACACACACACACACACACACACACACACACACACACACACACACACACACACACACACACACACACACACACACACACACACACACACACACACACACACGGCTGGGTTATTTGGCGATGTAGAACGTCTTTCAGCCAATGCTAAAAATATAATTAGGTGAATACGTGCGTCAGGTTACCTTTCCCTTCATTGAGAACTTACACCAGCTACCGAAGCACGACCGACGTTCGTTTTTCCTTCGCATTCACGAGCGCACACGTCTCTGGCATCACTCCAGAGACGTACGCTGCCTTTCGCCGACAGCATTGCGTGAAAAGCCGCGGCTGCCTCTTCAATCTGTCTCCCACGCGTCTGCCACGGTGTTATTTTCTTCAATAGTCGTACACACCTGTCCGTCTACGCGCTCGTATCGCACTCTCCCGTGTTCGCTATCTTTAATAGGCCTCTTTCACGGCACCTGCAAGTGTGGGACGCACGCCTGGTTCGTGCGGGTATATTATACGCTATACATTGGATGTCTAACGGCAACACTCTCACCATCTCATATAGCTCGCAACACACGTCCCGTCTGTACGGTCGACGGGGGATGATCGTCTCGCCGAAGCCGTAAATCATATCGCCGGAGCGGCGACGATCGCTACAAAGGAGCAACTTGGAAGGATGGCCTCACGCGTGACTAACACGCATATTGGTGACGGAGGCTTTGGAGAGCAAATAAAAAAAAAGCGTAAACATCGATAAAGATAGAGATTTCCCGTACGCAAGTTCTTTGAACTAGATCGCGTGCGTATATACCTCACGCGTGCGCCCTGCTCTGCGGAGAGGAGGAGACAGGAGTGATTACCTAAACAATTTTATAATTCTTTAGTACAAGAAAGGCAGCAAACTTCTAGATGCTAAGGCCTCTCTCTCCTGTCGCGCAGTAGACATGAACAAAGGAATGGAAGGGATAAGTCTAGTGTAATTGCTTGTCACGAGAACGGGTCTCACGTTTCTGAAGGTGACTTTTTTTTTTAAATAGCTTTTCCTGCTCGAGAGATAAATTAGATATATCGTAGACAGTGGGAAAGGGTTAGTAACCAGCAGCCCCCCGTGATTTTTCAACTTTGCTTCAATATATATGTGGGAACTCGTACGAACGCCTACATGCACGAGAATGCATAAAGTAGGATCGACTATCCCACCTCCCCATTTCCTCCCCCCCCCTTCCCACATAAAAAGTCTGGCTGTACAGGAGTGAATTGACTTCCGGCAAACCATGGATTATCCGGGTACCTCGTGCCTTTCTTGTCCAATAGATAGATAGATAGATAGATAGATAGATAGATAGATAGATAGATAGATAGATAGATAGATAGATAGATAGATAGATAGATAGATAGATAGATAGATAGATAGATAGATAGATAGATAGATAGATAGATAGATAGATAGATAGGCTCAAAAGGTTCTTGGGTTTTGGTCAATTTTTTATTAATGCAAAGGTCACAGGGAATGTAACATTTCTCATGACGTTTTCATAGATATAGCGGTTAACATACCGTCTCAGTGTAACAAGTTAACGTATTAAAACGCGGTATGTGACATTTTAAATATCGGCATAATATAATGAAGTGATGTGCTAGAATTTAGAAATGAAAAGTGTCCACGCAGCTCCGTTTTGTGCATGTACACTAGACAATGTACAGTCGTGCTCAGTATAACTTGCATCATGCTTGCTTTGGTTGGAGTGACCTCAAGCCCCAACAATGATACCGACAAATGTTAAGTTGGCTCGAAAAGTACCGCGAACTGAGAAAGTTTAATTCACCTTTTTTTTTTCTATGTAGGTGACACTTTGCGGTGTTGGTGCCATTTTGAGTACATACAATTTGTTGAAACTCAAATAGAGTGCGACTGTACGTGAAAAGGGTTTCCTTTCATCATCTTTGCTGTCCAAGCCAGCGAGTGACTGAATTCGCCTCGCCATTATTCAGGTTGCACTGTCTGACGCGAACACGTGCGACCGGAGTACACCGACCGAAAAGGTCGCCTCTGGCCGCGGCACCGCTAGTCTCGCGTTTAGCATAAACCGGACAGAACAACAGGGACCACAACAACGAGCCACTCTGTATGTACAGGATGTACTACGTAAGTGACACGACAAGTGCGTGTACGCATATGGGTGGGTGGAACGGCGCGCTGTGGCCGCATGTAGACGGGGCGCGAAATTGACCGCGGCCAAGCGGGTCGCCCAGCGACGGATGCATCTGCATGCGCACAGCGGCCGGATCGTTTGTCACCGGCCGACACAATAATGGCTTCGGCCGCGCGCGCGGACAGAATTTATTAGCCGACGCAGAGCACGTCTCGACGCATGCGCGGGGCTCGCCGGCCGGCTTCTTCTCTTTCTTTTCTTCGCTCCCTCCCCACTCGATCTATCTATCTATCTACAGCGCGCACGCGAGTCCAACAACCCGCGTTCTCCTTTCCACTCAAATGTACCATTTCTTCCCCTCTCTATCTATCGCGTATATATAGTGTAATGACGCTCCCGTCCGCTTCCGCCTTACGCTTGCCTGTACCGCCGTGGACTGCACCGAACATATATGTCTGTCAGTGGCTGTTTAAAGGATATTGCCTGGGGCGGTGCAGTGGCGGTTGCATTGTTGCGTGCGTCGACTACCAGATGAGCGAGCTGTGTATGGTCCCTCCTCATTTCGATTGCTGCGCAGTTGCTCGGCGCTGAAATGAAGTGCTTCGCGAGTTCGAGCCATGCCTCCGGGTCGGTTTTGCGTGTCCATATCGGTCTGCGTGTAGCTTCGAGCGACATCGTCAGCTCACCCGTTCTGGACACTCATCGATTTTAACTTGCAACCAGTTTTGTGATGTTCGTGCGGGATCGCCTGCGGCTAATAAGTGACGGCCATAGACAGGGATCGAGATAAACCCGTGTGAGGAAAGAATAACGCGTCAATATAAAAAAAAAAGGAATTATACTGGCTTGTTAAAGAACCATGGTCAGCTCACAGAAGCAAGACTAGGGATGCTTGTTTCAGTAACCTGCAGGTGTAAAGTCGGTTGTACACATACATAAAGGCCGTAAGAGAGGTACGTGAACGTGCGTGCGGCCTTTTCAAGGCCGGATACAAAGGGAAGACGTGTCAACGACCCACGTAGCAAGGCACACGCGAGGTATTTTGTGTATACGAGTGCTTCGCTAATTTCCACATCTACTCTTCAGAGGCTTCGGGCCTCCGTTCGGCCGAAGTGGAGCTACGGAAACAAATCAAAAGGGAAACCATAATTCAAGGAGTATTACACGACAACAGTGTTATATAGTAATCTTAAAGCATACTGCATATGCCTCAAGGCAACAACTGACTGCCTAAATGGCGCTATTTTTCCTCATGAGCCAAACATATATACCGAATATGTCCGCAAATTTCAAAGCCTCACGATTGTTAATAAGGAGTTCAGTGATCAGTGTCAAAATGAAATATTACATTGTTAAGAGATTCGTACTGATTCCTTGGGCTCTGCTTACTAAAAATGCCTTAGCCTGAGTGATCAGTGGTCTGCTTAATAAAAATGCCTTTCGCATAATTGCGAATCCAGTAACTGCTCTTATGGCACGCCTTTGGTATTTGAAACGTAAACGTGGCTTATGTGGTCACTCTCCTCAGTGTATAGTGCTGCCGATGGTGTCCATTGCTACTACAAACAATATCTGAGGTTTACGTCCCAAAACCACGATATGATGACGAGGATCGCCGTAGGGAAGTGCTTCGGGAATTTCGACCATCTTGTGTTCTTTAAAGCGCGCTGGCATCACACGTACAGTACACGGGCCATTTATCGTCCTCCCAAAGGCGATCACCACGGCCGGGTTGAAAACAGTGACCTTCGGGTCAGCAGTCACGCAGCGTAACAACAGATTGATGTATACTGTGGCAGACAGTGGTTAATATTATTGGAATGCTTTATTGCACTGTCCATGAATGAAATGTCTAGCCTGGAGACGAACGCTGGAATCACCGATTGCGATTTAGAGAATACACACATGCCCAATGCACAGGCCCTCCACCAATCTCAAAACACTATTCGTCCGCTGCAACGTCTCAGTGACGTGGAGTTTCACACGGACGCGCAAAACAAAATAGTGAGCACATACACGCGCCCGTCCTGTCAAAATTGGTTTTCAAAACATCGCTAGGAGGTCACGTGGTTTGTAACCACGTGTCCTTCAACTAATAGGAGAAGCTATTGATATAAGGCGTCACTTAGCAACGAGAACATAACGATGACATGCGCAATCTTCACTCCACTATGAAAGAGTAAATGATTCGGGCATGGGACTTTTGGAGGCTGATACGCTGATGAAACTCCCATCTCGGCTAATTTTTGCCTAGACTGAGCGGCTCTTGAGCGCTCCATGAAGCTTTTTTGGCAGATATATCACGATCTGCCTACCTAAATTAGTATAGAGGCGAAGCAACGATCAACGGTTGGCTGCCTATGTACAGGAGAATAGTGCCTTGCGGTAAATGTCAAGTGAGGCTTTAAACGGGTGACATACCGACAGGATGTGTCCTAAACACTCGAAGAAGCATTGGCTGCTATAGATGCAACATGGGAGCCAAGAGACGCGAATTTCGGCAGCTTGGCATCTTGTATTAACAAGCTGAGAACTTCGCACGCAGCGAGCCGCGTCCAGCAATTAAAAAACAAATGTGACGGAGCGGGTGGGGGTTGGGGGGGGGGGGGGGGGTCGTCTAACCTGAGAGGCAAGCGCCAGAGGGTTATTACAAGGCGACAGCCGCCTCCCCGCGCTTAATAATCCTAACGTGCGCGCGCGCGCGAATATGATCTGGTCGTTACGCCGCCGTCCCCACCTCCTCTACGTTTCCTGGGCAGCTCCCGCTCTGTCCTGCAACGAGAACTGCGCGTGTGTCGCGGGCTGATCTCGCTCGGCACGTGGCCGTCGTAAAAAAAGAGCGCGGGGCGCCAATTAAGAGACGCGGCCGAGCATTCAGCGCGCGCCCGAGAGCCACGCGCACGCATAAACGCACGTACGTATATATACCCGACGGGCTGGCTTTGAGACAGACAAGGTGGCGGCGGTGGCTGCTGCTTGATTGCCTGTACAGATCAGCGCGGTCTAGCGTCATCCCTGCTCAGTCAACGCGTGGCTCGTCCACGGATGTAGGCGACGTAAGCGATTGACGTTAATGATATCTGGAGCATTCTCTACCTGCCGAATCCACGATATAAATATAATAAGCCACGTCGTATCCGTTAATTTCGACGATCTCGTATTCTTTGACGTCCACTGTGGTATTATGCGGAATTTCGCATCCACCGAAATGCGACTGCTGCAGCCGCTATCGAACCTGCGACTTTTTGGTTTTGTGCCGGGGGAGGAGAAGAAGAAAGTAGTAGTAGTAGTAGTAGTAGTAGTAGTAGTAGTAGTAGTAGTAGTAGTAGTAGTAGTAGCATCAGACGACATCAGTTAGTAGTTAGTGGTTGTAATGATAGTAATATAAAGACGACGAGGAGACAGCGAAATATTGAATTTAGGTATTTTCGGGAAGAAAGAGCAGGTCCACGCACTGGTATTAACACTCTTATCTTCGCTACACGTCCGAGAAGTGCCCCCCCCCCCTCACCCCCAGTAAAAGAAAACCACGTGTGAGTGAGTGAGTGAGTGAGTGAGTGAGTGAGTGAGTGAGTGAGTGAGAACAACTTTATTATGATCCAGTGCAGACGCTGAGGTTTCCACGCGTCACCCGGCTACTCCCACGTGGGGACCGGCAGGTCAAGCCTGACGGCCCTGTCGCGGGCACACTGGACGGACAGGATTCGGTCCTGAAGTTGTGGGCTGTGCAGAAGCACATTCCACTCGGGTTTGCTATGTGGAACAAGACAGGAGTCTTGCCGCCTATGTTGCTGTGTTTCCTAGCAACCATGGGCGTCGGCAGGGGGGTGGGGGGGTGGAAAAGGGGCACATGCCGCCATCAAGCCTCACCAGCACTTGCCCTGACCCATGCTATACACCAATGTTTTCCCCCTCCTTTAGCAACGATGTAACGTTTCACCCCCTAAGAAAAAAATCCGGCCGACGACCATGCCAGCAACATATACGTATATACGGCGCGAGAGCAATAATCGCCGCTGACCCTTGTAGTTGTCACTTGATATTTCTCCCTGCTCTCCTCCTCGAGAAACACTACTCCAGACTTCGTTATTAAGTGAAGATGAATGATTTATACTGAGTTGCACTGTGTATTTATATCGCGTTGATTTGTTTTATTCTGAAGGGCGCCTGTTACGCACCTCATTTCTACTTTCCGATCACTCAGCTTCTCCCAAGTGGTTCCATCTCTATCACGGAGCAGTCTGCAGCAAATACAAGTTTCTTCCCCCCCCCCCCCTTTTTTTTTACGGTATACGTAAAAAAGAAGAGAGGTTTTAGCGCTTGTATACCTACGCGCCTGTCACCGCTTTGCGAAAGGGAGCTCCGAGAAGTACATAGCTTAAAACGAGCGGTTACAGAGTGCGCCAGGCATTCATCGAGAGCCCCTGCCTTTCACTGAGCCAGTGTTTATATACGCCGAATGTCGCATTGCTCCGTTGCATATGTATTATACACCATCCATGCACTCTCAGGCCCAGACAACCTTTCTAGATGTCCCAGTTAACAATTACTGTCAGCGAAGTTTACACAACGGACGCGGTGCACTGCCGGGAGCCTAAGCACGGGGCTGCTTATTCGTAAGTGTTTGCCGGGAAAGTACGTCGTACGTTGTGTGCTGCTGACTAAAGCGCTTTAGTTAACAAAGGTCAAGATGAAAACCTGTGCCTTAGGCCGCCACGACGGCTGCATCATGTCCTTCGCCTTCCTATTCGGAACAAGCATGACTTCGATGTATTTTTCTTCGTGCTAGGGCATATTTTGGCGAACAGCCGTCGAAAGAACGAGGTTAAGCTCGTGCTCCTTTTAAATGAAAATTATCAAGAGGTGAGAACTTCCCGTGCAAGTAAAACGCGCGTTGGATTCCAAAGTTAAGGCAGTAATTATATGCGCACTTCCCGAAATGATGTCCACAGCTCTCAATCGTTACGCGGATATGATAAGAAAGAAATAAGATTAAAAAGCCAACGACGTATACGTTCTTGATGGCGACCCGCCCGTTATTACTTCTTAATCCACGCATGAAGTGAGCTCCTGGTTCAAGCGAGAGAAGCGGAACAGGAAAGATAGCAAGAGCGGAAGTTGAGTAATGATAGCAGAACGAACACGTCCCCGCACTAATGACGCCCCCTTTGTTGATGAGGGAATCGGGTCCGCGCGGAACCATAGCGAGGCGGTTAAATAATGACCGCATTCTCCTCCCTCCCTCCAAGGAAGCTCATTTTGAAAATCGCGAACGAGGGCATAGAGCGCGAGCAATTAGAGTCACTCGCAATTAAAAGTTGCTAAAGCATACACGTTTCTCTTTTTTCTCAGCTGGAACGTATATACTTACGGGAACTAGAGCAGAGTTTCAGAAGAAACCTTTAGGGAATTTCTCTGTGACCGCAAGAAATAAAAACGAAAATGAAGCGAACCAAGAGTCAACGAAAGAACCTTCGGCGACCTTTAAGTTTCGTGCATTTTATGGCTACAGTCCCTAGCATTTGGTGTCCTTTTAGTTAGCTTGGGTGTAATTTGCAAAGTTGTGGGTATGCGCCATCTTGATGGCACGAACCCACTAGCAATCTGCTTTTCCGATGAACTCATTTAAAAAATAGAAGTGCACTCGGTTGGCGCAGCTGCGGTTCCCGCTGCGTGTTCTCCAGCAGCCCGCTGCTAAAACCCAACTCCGAGGCCACGTAAAACGAAGAGCATGGTTGATATCGGCCCCAACAGGTGGTGCAACAGTCCTAACTGTTCAGAAGCTGTGGTTCTCTGCGCACACCGTGCCTCTGCTTGTTTTCCAGCAGCACGCTGCTGAAACCAATCTTAGAGGCCACCTAAATTAAACGAAGGGCGTGGTTGAGATCTGCCCTGCCAGGTGGGGCAGCGTTCTCAACTGTTCACATGACAAGTCCGCTCTTCTACTACTTCCACTTATAAGTAAATGGTTATTATTTTTACCGAATTCATGCACCGACATTGCGTTTGTCTTATGCCAGCCGTAACAGCAAACTATTCACTGTTTTAAGCATGAGCTTTTATTTTATTCAAGGATTTCATATACAGCACAGAAAACCTCAACAACTGGTTGACAAGGAGTGGACCGGAAGTCCTCGAGTGAGCAAGCGCCATAAAAAAATCGGTAGAGTTGTATGCGAAATTGTAATGACGTAAAGTCCAATGACAAAAAGTTTGGTATCATAGACTGTCCGCTAAATCTACCGTAGAGACGAAAACACATCACAACACTAATTCTTCTTGGAAAGAGTTATGTGGGTTAGCAAGAAGGATGGCGCATTTACTTGCTGCCGTATACTATAGTACTGAACAATATTTGGCAAGCGCAGCCTAATGCTTGCTACATGCTTCTTTTTAAAAATGGCTTGAAAATGGTTGATATCGGCCCCAACAGGTGGTGCAACAGTCCTAACTGTTCACAAGCTGTGGTTCTCTGCGCACACCGTGCCTCTGCTTCCACTTATAAGTAAGAAGAAGGCACGAGATCGGCGATCAAGCACCGTCATCTGGGTTCGCCTGCGTTCCTTTAGAGCTACCACCCGCTTGCTCAGCCCTTCAATAAGCCCCCTTTACATTTGGTTCTACGTGTGTTCTACACTGCGTCTGCCTAAGTAATTGATAGATACTTGGGGTTTAACGTCCCAAAACCACCATATGATTATGAGAGACGTTGTAGTGGAGGGCTCTGGAAATTTCGACCACCTGGGGTTCTTTAACGTGCACCCAAATATGAGCACACGGGCCAACAACATTTCCGCCTCCATCGGAAATGCAGCCACCGCAGCCGGGATTCGATCCTGCGACCTGCGGGTCAGCAGCCGAGTACCTTAGCCACTAGACCACCGCGGTGGGGTCATTCGCGAACCTAGAAGAGTGTCTCATCACTCGGCAAATAGAATGTGCTGGCACAAAGAAGTAGTGGAAGAAGAAGAAGAAGAAGAAGAAGAAGAAGAAGAAGAAGAAGAAGAAGAAGAAGAAGAAGAAGAAGAAGAAGAAGAAGGTGTTGATGAAAGTAAGAGTTGGCAAGCGATGCACATCTAAATCTCGGCGCTGTTACCGCAGGGCACGCTGACCAGCGCAGCTCAGCGGCTTGATAAGGCGTTCCAGACTGGCCCAGAATCGGTCGAGCGAGGAGGGTTCTCTAAGGAGCAGCCATTAGCGGTGGCTAAATGTAACGAGCCGGGCCGGTCGCGGGAATGCACGCGAGCCACTCGATCCGACCACCAAGATTGCGCGCATTGTCGCGGTAGTTCTGTGCAGTGATACCGAATCGGCGAAAAGGCCGAATGGGCTTAGCGGTTTCGTTAATTATGATTAGCATGAGTTACTGGTCGGCTTCTCACGACGATACTATTCCTGTATACGAAAATGGTTCGAACTTCAGGTGATGATAGACATCGAAATTTCCGCTTCTCGAGTCCCACGAGGAAAAAAAAAGGAAGAACAAAAAGAGAATACCTTATGATCGGAATCGTTCCTACCAGAGAACTTCATCGAACCCTGAAGCTGGACACATTAGTATTGATTCACTACTCCTTGACCAATTGTGTTGAGCACATGTAGTTATCAAGGTTAGCAACGTGAATTTGAGCCTGGTTATATTTTTTGTTAATGAAGTGTTTTTTCTTCGTAGGTGATTCCCGCCATGGTCTACGGGAAGATGCTCACATTTCCCCTTACTTGTGCAGGACATTTTCTTTTCTTACTCTGAGTGCAGTCCCTCCATCTTATTATGGCTGAAATCGTCGCAAGATTCGGATACTCGCTACTATCTTTTTCATGTTACTTATAGTGTTTCGGCATTAACTTGACGCAAACGAATAAAATGCTGTACATTTAATCTTATTATTCCTTTAATAGAGGCTGGCGCATACACTTTTAAATAACGTGCTCAAGTTATTAACCATTTTGCTTCCGCTGACGAGTGTATAGTTGTGAATGAGGGTGGCGATTTGGACTTGTTAGTATGTTAGCATGAGAATATATGGTAGCGCAGACAAAGGACACGGACAAGAGAAGGCAGGGTGTTGTCTTGAATGTGCCTTCTCTTGTCCGTGTTCTTTGTCTGCGCTAACATATACTATCAGAGTGTAGTTGTTCTGAGATTTTGAACCGAAATTACCTATGACGGCCTTCAATCAACAATATTTGGTCTCTAACGAATCCAATTACAGCTGCACTTGTCATAGTTGTGTTTCTTGATGGTAGATAGTTATACATGCTCATGGTGGGCGATTGGTGCCTCGGCTTTTACTTTATTGCCATATTTCATTTTATAGTCATGCAGTGAAGACTTCAAGTCATCTTTATTTACCCAATTAGTGAAATTAATGAACCCCTTTGAATTGAAAAGTCGTACTGCTCCATAAAAAAGACTTCTAAAAATTTAACAAAAAATGCTGCGTAAACTTAGTACATCTTTTTTTTTTCGTGGTAGTGTATGGCTCAAGGAATTTTTAGAATCCTTGAAACAGCAGCAGAATGTCCATAAATCACGTGGGCGATCAGGTTAGAATATATCTAGCAGACATTTCGAGGCGCTGCGTTGAAAATGCACTGCAGCCACGCTGTCACAACTGCCCAGAGACATTTGTTTCAAAGTATCGCACCATATAACTAAAGTGTGTCAAAAACAGCATAAAAAGAGTGGTGTCGAGACTATAGCCGACGTTCTAGTCATCTCGCAACATGGCAAGTACTCTATAAGGTGGTTTTTAAAAGCACAATAATTCGTATAATACCAGACACCAAACCATCTGTGCACTGTTTTAATTAAGTGAAGATAGATAAGCTCGCTTTATTTCTCGATAATATAAATCTGTTCTTCCATTTTTGAGCACAGAAAAGGCTTGTGAACTAGAAGAAACTACTTGAAAAGTATGTCTTGCTTTTAGAAACACGCCCATGATAAAAACAACGCGTTTATTACCTATTTTCAACGCTCAAAGCTGTTCGACATCCGAAGAAGATTTCATATCCACGGAAAGCTTCCACAACTGCTTTAATCCTACGCATAAATCTAAAGTTGTAACTTCCCGGATTTTAAAAAATCGTAAGTGGCGAATCAGTCCGTCGTTTCTCGTGTCGAGGAAGTGCCCCCACCCGAATTGTTGCAAAAGGTACCATTCGATACATTTGCAAATGAGGACGTGGGTGTAGCAGGCGGAAACAGGCAGAATTTTATATACAGTGTAAGAACCACTGTCATTACACAATTTATCGCACTTTACTTCGTCGATGTTACACTGCTCTACCTTCTACAGCTTGCTCACGACTAGCGTGAGGCGTCGTTACGAAGCACGCCTGAAGTTCTTTCTTTCTCTGCTAAAAGAATCAAATGAAAACTTATACACAAAAGTAATGAAAATACGTACAAGATATTTGGCCGATAACACACGTTGCTAGCGGCCAATCCAACATTAAAAACGTACAAAAGTTAGCAAGGAACATAGGTAGATGAAAACGGAACACGGTTTCATGCATGAGATTGAGTAAGTTTTGAATGAACAGTTTTATCTATGAAGGAAGAGACGAACTAGGCAGCGAACAAGCAATGCGAGGTTGGAAAAACTAAGGCAAACGCTAGGAGGTGTTGGGCAATCTCTATACTGTAGCACTTCCCGACTGATGTGGTCGCGGCCAGCACTCCCTGTACTGCACGGAACTGGCGAACTATGCATGGAGTGCGCGGCGGCCGATTCCCAGAAGAGGTGGTTGCTGCCAACTTCCGTTCCTCTCGCGCTCTCACGCGAACTAAGAAAAAAAAAAAAGCGCGAAAGAAAAAAAGAAAAGACGGTGTATAAAGAAATACAATGTAGAAGTATTAAAAAAAATCAAACGAGACTGAAGAGAGGTATTTTGCCGAGAGTGCTAATAGCCCTGTACAGTGGTCTTTAACCGTATAATATGGTGGCAACATTAGCTGGTTTTTTGTAGCCCCAAGTCGGTTTTTTTTCCTTTTCACATCTTCCCTCCCCCATTCTTCCCAGAAACATCCTCTTACCCCCGTTTTGTTCAACAAGGCGAAAGAATTTGTAAGCACTTGTTTACACTCTCGGGCGGCCCGAAGCACCTAGCAACAAAGCGTCGACGCCAATGGAGACGGCGTGAAAGGAAAAGAAGCGAACGAAGGCGGAAAAGCTGTTGGAATCTAGAGTGGCGCGGTTTATACGAAGGCACAAAAGGAGTTTCCCTCCACGCGTTTCTCTTTTTGTTCTGTTTTTCAGTCTTAGAGGGCTTTCTGAAGTGCTTCTCTTTTGCCATTAGGAGGAAGTACACATATGGGATTACACGGCGGTGACTAGTGTGTACCTTCTTTCTGCATCGGAGGGAGTCGATACACTAATTTATTCCTTTTTAACCCCTTTCACAGTGTCTCGCATTATCCTCCCTCGACCGGCTGGATAGTTGATTCACTCACTCAACGCGCCCTACGAATCCTACGTTTCCCCATCTTCATCGGTTTGAAAGAGAGACGGATTTACTTTGCATACTCGCGACAAAAAGAAAGTGTTCGGGCTTCCTGGTTCCTTGCGCGTAACGTATTCTCGTTTTGTTTTTCCCACCTTCTCCCGCGCCCGTTTCTGATTCCTCTTCAACTCGTCGACGAAGAGTGTGCATAAGAATTTCTTCCTCGGCGCCAGGCACCCCTTTCAACTGAAGTTGCCTTCCCGTAGAGAGAAAGATAGAAAAAAAAAAAGATCCTTCCTGTTGGTGTCCCCTCCCTTTCGCGTTCGTTTTGATTTGAAACCTCCTCGTCGGCGTAGCACTCGTGCTTGGTGTCCGCGCCGGTGACGGCGAGGACTGCTTCTTTCTCTCTCTCTCCTACTTCCCATCACACCCCTCCTTTCCCCGCGAACTCGCTCGCTAGTCGCTCGGGGAATTGCAAATGGCCCGACAGCCTAATTTGTCGTTCCCCGCTGCCGCGAGTCGCCCGGTCTCGCGCGAATGCCTTTTCCATTTCTTTCTTTCTTTCTTTCTTTCTTTCTTTCTTTCTTTCTTTCTTTCTTCCTTTCTTTCTTTCTTTCTTTCTTTCTTTCTTTCTTTCTTTCTTTCTTTCTTTCTTTCTTTCTTTCGTTCGTTCGTTCGTTCTTTCTTTCTTTCTTTCTTTCTTTCACATCCCTTCCTCTAGTTTTTTCCGTGCCGTCGCTCAGTGATCGATCAATTCGAGTTTCCTCACACGCTCCGCTGGCTTCGCAACTGCCTCGCGCATGCATTCGTCCTAGTCTTTTTGCGTCCCCCCCCCCTTTTTTTTTTCTACTTCTAGATTCTCGGGTTATTACTTTCAGGGTGGCCGAGCCACTACTATTTTGCGAACTCCGTCGAACAGGCGTTTACACCATGTGAAGGAGCACCCTTCTGTTTCGATGCAAAACTATCTTCCCCGTCCCCCGTTAATTCCGTGCATCGCCGCACAAGCAGCTGAGATTAAAGACAACCCTACCGCGATACCTGTTTAACTTGCGAAAAAAAAAGCGTTACATTTTTTTTTCTCGAAGTCGACTGACATTGATTTAATTGAACCTCAAGCACTAAAGTGCATCTAATGAACTGCGATAATTGAAGTATGCTAATTATGTTACGGAGTGATAACAGTGGTGGGCCGTGAGGGGAGGACGAGGTCACCGGCGAAGTGAGGGAGGTGGCGCTATTTCTGTTTATGAATAATGACACGAGTGTGGCCGTTCAACTAGCTGATAATTGAAATACCCTCACTGCGCTTACAAACAAATGGTCGCACACTTTCGATGAACCGTCAATTGGAGAGACGAAAAACGTGCCATGCCTCCTCGAATGTGAAAGAGAGAGAGAGAGAGCGAGGGAGAGGAAGAGATATAAAGCAAGGACATTTATTTTTCGTTAGATCCACGTGAAAAAAATGACTCTCAATATTATTTAATCTTAATTATTTGCTATTTAATGAACTTTTCTCAACTTAGTGTGCCAATGGTGAGCTCTTTGTCCGCCAGGTGGATCAGTGGTTTCGGTGCGTGGCTGCTTACCCGAAGGTCGCCGGTTTGATCCCTTTCGTGGCGGTCACATTTAGATGGAGGTGAAATGTTAGACACTTGTTGACTGCGTGATTTCAGTGCACGTTCAAGAACACCAGGTGGTCGAAATTTCCGAAGCCCTCCACTACTGTGTCTCTCATGTTCATATCATGGTCTTGGGACGTAAAACCTCACATATTACATATGTTATTACGATTTATTATTGCCATAGCATTACAATACGATTTGCCTTCTTTCTTGTCTGCTCCTGCTTTCAAGCTGTGACGCCGCTGGAATTAGATGAAAGCATAGAAAGTAGGTGTAAGGTGAGCACAGTATTTGACAAGTCTTCTGCACCTCAACTCGGCCCCTCAATGGCTCTTTCTCAGGCGTGTATTGTTCATCGTTGAAGTGGATGCACGATAATATCGATTGAGCTGGAAACGATTAGTCGCACTCGAGTCTCGTGTCAAATTCAACTGTATCGCCTTCTCACACAAACGCGAAGCAGCTCCATGGTTCGAGAGTGATAGATCTCAATGACTATGCAAATTATTCTGGCGAGCGATGCAGTATAGACTACGCCACACTATAGTTCAAACATTTCGCGCAGCGTTAGCATTTCGGAGACGGTTTCAGGTGGTCGAAATACGTGTGGTCAATAATCGACGAGATTGGTGTGCCATAGACAAATGAATGGTTGTGCTTTGGGTTCGCCGACAGATTAGATATGTAAATTGAACGCATGTGAATGCAAATGATTACTGCATTTCATTCATACATTAAATAAACAGCACGCATTTGTTATTGATCAGAGCGCTGGTGCAGTAATACGCTGCATGAACTATTCAGGGAGGTGGACGCATGTCTGCCTAATTTGTTCATGTTTTCATTGCTAGTACAATTTTTCACGCATTGGTCGGGGTTGTCCATCGATCTATGTTAACGAATTTTCCCAAACGGGGTTGTTGCCACCGGCTGGCCTGCTTTCGTAATATACCCTCGATATCAAATCGCACCAAGAAGATAAATTCTGTGTGTTTGTTTAGCACCAGTGAAGGTGGTGATCGATGATCGAGGCTTACAAAACAGGAGGCGTTGCACTGTGGGATGCCGCAAAAACTCTTTGATACCCCCCCCCCCCCCCCCCCCTCCCCAACCCTAGTCGGACAACCGATGAGTTAGATAATCACAGGGTATTAAGTTGCGCCGATCTTCGCAATTACATCAAACACACTGATATCTGTTCATGGCTAACGTTACCGGCACTCCGAACCAGCCGCTTCATATGTCACTGTATATAATTTGAGGATACCGCAATATAATTCGTGACGGATTGCCTGCAGAAACGTTTGCTGAATGCAGTCTTTGAGGCTAGCGGCGTAATAAGAAGGCGGTGCAGATAAGCGGGTGCGTAGTTATTACGCAACACCTCGTTTTCGAAACCACGCTCGCGCCACTCCATCCATGAGTTCAAATCGCTGCTCGTATACTCTCGTTATATATAGGCTTTATATCACCACTTGCACAGGAACTGTTCAAGTAACAACGCGCATCACATACGGCGCAGTCGCAGTGTGCTACGTACGCAGTCTTGCCAAGTCCTGTTTCAAGCGCAGCTTGCATTGCCTCACATGTGTCATTGACGTACGTTGCAGGCGTGACTGAGAGCGAGAGAGATAGAGAAGGGAAATGGGAGGAGGAGGGAAGGAAAGAATAAAAGAGATAAGGTTTGAAGTTTATTTCATAATTTTTACAATGACACATGTATTTGCAACTTTATGGACGCAACAAAATTGTTAAAAGGTTCCTGACGGCCTTATACCTGTGTCACACGGGCGCGCAAAAAGTCTTTTAAGTAAGCGGTCTTTTACGAAGTTGAAAGACTTTTAACAAAGAGGTGTTTGCGGCGCAGACACACGGCAGCAACGATCTCCTTTTAGTGTTTTCGTTCGAAGACGCTAGCGAAAGCGTGGCGCTAGCAGTTAAAAGAGAAGCAATGAAAATTAAACGATGTATCACGATGTACAAATTAAAGACTTGTTGCACTGCTCATTTCTTCAAATAAATTTAAGAATAAGAGATGAAAAAACACCAATGTGAATGTTTTTTGCACTAGATAAGGAAGCATTCATATAACTAGCGACGTGCACAAGTCCGTCTGGCACCACTGTGCTTTTATTTACCGCATTTGTTTTTCGCTGTTCTCGACTGATCTCGACACGTTATAGGCGACCGTACGGGAGAAAAAGCGAGGATCGCAAGCCTCACGGCCTGCCTTCTCGCTCTGGAAAGCGAGGCAGACGCTGCAAAAGCCGCCAAGGAGAAGATCAAGCAGCGCAAGACCGAGCGTCACCACGTGATATTGCCGACGCGCTGTAGCTGCTTACGAGAGTATAAAATGAAATAACCATTAAAAGAGTTCATTACACCTTCTGCAGGATATGAAATTTGTTTTTACAAAGAATTTTGATGACAGAAAAATAAGCATTCGCTCTTTTTTTCCCACCACTCGAAAATTGCTGGCGCCCACTGGTTTCGGGGCTACTCATTTGGAGCCGTAAAAGAGATCGACGAACGCCGTTTACGAAAAAGACCGCTTCTGAAAATGAGTTCGCTCTGTGCCGTGTGTCTGCTGTCAGGAACTCCTTTTCGGAAAAAGACCGCTTACTTAAAAGACTTTTAAGTGCCCGTGTGACAGGGGTATTATAACATCAATATAACATCAGAAAACTAAATGGCTATTCAGTGGATGGGAACGAAATATGTATTTATAAAGAACACAAGAGAACATAGATATAAAAATATTATGGTTTAAACAATGCCACTGTTATACCACTATTAAACAATGTAGTGTCAATAACAGTACTAAGAAATGTGGCTATTAAACATGCTCCAGCCACCCGCGTGCTTGTAGGTGCCGTTTTGCAATAACTGAAGTTCTCTCGATCATGGGCTTGTCGGCGATCAACAGTTTCTAATACGGCAATCTAATATTTTTATCGCGCACATATGTCAGCTTACGTTGTCACGTTTCATTAATGTTGCACGAAGTGTTGAACACGAATGCACCGCCGTCATTGTTTCCAGCAGCAACTGAAATGTTGTGCAGCTGAGCACGTGGATGAAGGTCCATTTCCCGGCATGAAACAAGGAAACAGTTTTACATAATTACGCACTGCGTCCGTCATATAGTTACGTCAAAGGAAGGGAGTGTGGTGTTAGATAGCCTTTTCTGTCTGTTCGGTTTTTTCTTTCCTTCTACCCTATTTTTCTTTCAAGTTTTATCTATCTATCTATCTATCTATCTATCTATCTATCTATCTATCTATCTATCTATCTATCTATCTATCTATCTATCTATCTATCTATCTATCTATCTATCTATCTATCTATCTGTCTATCTGTCTGTCTATCTGTCTGTCTATCTGTCTGTCTATCTGTCTGTCTATCTATCTATCTATCTATCTATCTATCTATCTATCTATCTATCTATCTATCTATCTATCTATCTATCTATCTATCTATCTATCTATCTATCTATCTATCTATCTATCTATCTATCTATCTATCTATCTGTCTATCTGTCTGTCTGTCTGTCTGTCTGTCTGTCTGTCTGTCTGTCTGTCTGTCTGTCTGTCTGTCTGTCTGTCTGTCTGTCTGTCTGTCTGTCTGTCTGTCTGTCTGTCTGTCTGTCTGTCTGTTTTTAAATGCGAAGCATTTCTTAGCGAACTTCAGCGACTTTGAGCGTATCTATCTATCTAGCCGCCCACGACTTGTAGCTCTCCTGGCCGTATCGATAGTAGTATCGATACCTAACTTGTTATGGCATAACATGACCGTATGAAGAACATATTTCACTACTCATGAGATGAAAATCACGACATCTATGTCATGATTTACATTTCATGGTCCTGCAGCTCTTGTGGTTATTTCGTTCACATGGCATGTTGCAAAACTGGTATTATATGACATGATTGCATGGCGAACACAAGGGACAAACCCTAACATGAAAATCATGACATGCGTGTCATGTAACAACATGACTACATGCCACACTCATGATGCGCTCACGGCCATTTCACTAGCTTCAGATATGCCAAATTTGGTATTACGTGCCGCCAATGAATGACGAAGGTATGTGACTGGTGCAAACATGATGATTATGAGATGCGTGTCATGTGAGAACATGACAACATGCCACAGTGAAGGCACCAAGACATTTCGACGGGACGCGGTGCGCGTGCTTGCCGGCGTTCATTTCGTCGCGTCATGTCGGCGTTGCCACGCCAGGCACCAGTCCTGCCATATACTCGCCGGTGCACGCCGCTCTGCATGGGAGCAGCCAGTCACAGCGCGAGCATACGAGTGGCGTCACAATGATAGTGGCGCCATCTCCCAGTCGCTGCTCTCATCACCCTTGGTCCAAGGCTCCAGGCCAGTTCAAGCGAGTCGCTGGAGCGGTGCGAGCGTGGATTTGCTGACATCGCCGATTGCAGAGGCGTGACAAACATCGAGTACATTTCTCTGGTGACGTGATGTTACACCGGATTGAATAAAGTGATGTTTGAAGAGTGCCATTTCTGCACGACAACGCCCGTTTTGAAACCGTTAGCGAGATTGTAGATCGTGAGCAGTGATGCAAGGTCATTTCGCAGGTAAACACGGCTACCGGCGTCTCTGCGATGGCTCGATTCGCTTCCACCTTTGCTCTTCACATCGATGGCATCGATAAAGTAATAGCGTATGCTAGCGCTTTACATACGAGTGCAAAGCCTAATAATGTTTTCAAAAACAAGCGCTCGATGACTAGCTCACGTGTGAACGGCGTAGGCGACGGCCGGTGCCCGCCATGCTAGGCCTATTTGTCGGAGTCATGAACAATCAGCTGTGGCCGCTGTTGCAACGTGCTTGTCGTTCACGAATGCGATTTATTAATTTTTTTTATGGAACGGAGCGTGGCTGTGCAATGTTGTTTGTTTTGAGCCTCATTACTAGGATACCAAGTCGTTAGACCCTGCATGCCGAGGCGCCGCATGGGGGCGGAGCCTGCCGCCCGTGTGTCCCGCAACGTCGCATTCAGCACACCGCACCATGCAACGCCGCACGCCGCATCGTACGGAAAATCGCACGGAATTTTGCGTCAGTTGCCGTAGGGCCGCGCCGACCGACGCTGTTCGCACCTGGCGTCAGACTTTAGAGTGCTCGCGTTTTGCTAGCGTAGCGTTGTTGTGCCCAGCGTGCGCAGGCGTCAACGCAACAATGGAGTATATACTTGGGCCTTTCATGATGCGCTTGCAGCTGTTTTGCTAGCTACACATATACCAAATTTGGTGTTACGTGACGTCAATGAATGACGAAATATATGACTGGTGCAAACATGATAATCCTGCCACGCGTGTCATGCAAGGACATGACAACATACCATGCTCATAGCGTGCTCGCTGCCGTTCCACCAGCTCCGCATATACTAAATTTTGTATCACGTGACGTGAATAGATGACAAAGGGAAACGAAGCACCCAAACATGATAATCATGCCACGGAAGTCATGTACGGCATCATTTACCTCCGCCTCATAACGTTGTGCCGATTTCAAAGTGACATATCAACCTTTCTTATTCGTCTTAGCATATCATCGATTCCCACTGTACGCGGGATCTGCCATATTTTTTTCCTATTTTCATCTTTCTGTTTCTATTTCTCGCTTGCTTCCTCTTTTTTATTTTTGATACGTCGTTCTTCCGGCGTTACGCTAAGCGATGGAAGCAACTGGCAGAATGCGACAGCCCGGGCCCCTAAAGTGATCCGCACTCAATGAATGATTGAATGAATGAGCGGATGAAATGCAGGTAGCATGTGGAGCACGTAGACGCAAAGCATCGCTTGCTTTCAGCTTCCGTATATGTTTCTCCCGTGTTCAATTACAATCACAGATACACAAGAAGAAGCACGTGAACTAGGCACTTTGCTCTAATGTGTCTCCTCAAATCGCAGAATACGTCGCAAACTATTGTGTACGAGTTACACGAGCAGTGTTGAATGGCACCGCAGAAGCGAGGGGGAAGAAGGAAATATCCGTCGAGCGTGATCAGACTCCATCGTTCGCTGTCTCCGTGACAAAGCCACAAACAATGCTGCCCGTGGTGAACAGGAAGCTATAAGAGAAGAAAGGCCTCGAGGGGTAACGGGAGTAAGACAGCAAGCTCGAGTGTAGAAGGCAACCACGCCTCCGAGTGTCAACAGGGCCCGACACGGCACGAGACGAGAGGACGTCCCCAGATGAGTGCACGACAGTCCGTCCACGGAGTGTATTGCTCAACGAACTCAAACGAATACGCGCCCTTGGTGGTTTCCGCACGATACAGGCGCTATAGTGGCGCATTGGTGCAGCGCATCACAGTTTGAGCAAGGAGGAAATGGGCAAAAGCAAAGAATGGAATGGCGGGCAACCGGATGAGCGATTGTGCAAGTTGCGGCATCATAATGCACCCACTTGCCCAACCTGCGTGCCTTCTGATAGCGAGAGTGCGTTATATGATCATGCTTTTTTTTTTTTCTTTGGCGGGAACGGATGTTGTCGTAAGCAGTCTGACTGATGTGCTGGAATGCATAGATTTTCCCACAATACTTACTAGAGGGAACTCTGGCGCTAGTGTCAATGGGAGTTGCAACACACGGCGCTTCAGCGAGCATGGGAATGATGGGTAGTACACACATTTGTCTAATTTTCGTACTTCTGACCTGCTTCTGGCTCCGTGTGTGTTCGTGTGGCTTGGAGCTGTTTTTTCACGAAAACATAAATTAGCAAATGTTCACCGTTTCCGCTTCACAACCTTATTCTTTTAAGCTTACTATTTGGAATCAAGTCCCTAAGTTCAAAAGGGTTCGTTCTTTCTTTCAAAACAAAACCGTAACCAGTAATAAACAAAGCCGCAAGTACGATTCGCCGCCCGCAAGTACGAAGACTATAGGCAAATGTGTGTACTACCCATCATTCCCATGGTCGCTGAACGATCGCAGCGCCAGAGTGCCCTCTAGTTAATTTTGGGAAACTCTATGCTGGAATGGGGAAACCGCCCTTGACATTTCCACCTTCTTTTTATTGTTTTCTCATTAATAAATGTTGCATCATCATTATGAATGAATGGAAGCCACGTGAGGGTTCGCGAATGGGCATATGGGCTTCGTATATATTATATATATTCGTACTCGCACCTGCTTTTTCGTTCACGGCGACATTCGTAGGAGGGATATATGGTGCTTTGGCATTGCTATTTTCAAATACTTTATGAGCCTCTAGTTTAGTGGTGGCAGTTTTTTTTTCGCGCTGCACGAGCTGTTTCGAGGCCCCGAGAAACAAGGACGGCATAGGATGAGGAAGACAACATCACAAAGCCTTCTTGATACGATAAAGGACGAAGCTATATTTGCTTCCGGGAACAAGGACTCATATAAACGTTTTTTATAAAAAGCGAAAAAAGCAGTATAATGACATGCAACTTCATCGCTCTCAGCGCGCTTAATTAATTATGCACACGTCGAAATTAGCCACTCTAGAGCTTTTTATAAAACGGAGCGCACAAAACGCGGGACAGAAAGAGATCAGGAGAAGTGCATGTCTTGATTTTTTTCAACGATGAATAACCAACGCACCAAAACCTTCTTTCTTTTGAAGCACTATAGAGCTGCCGTTGTAGACATCGACTAATTTCCCCCTTTGTGTGCTCTATACTGGTACATCCACCAAATTTGAATTCGGGTGACGTCAGAGCGGACATCAAAGGAATCACTAAAGACGGCGAACGTATAGAAGGAACCCTTAAATAATTTTCCAAGTATATACGAAGGGGGAAAAGAGCGGTGGCTCTTCTTTCGAGAATTTCTTTTCGAAATTCTATACGAAAAAGTATGTCTAGATGACCTTATTGTATTTACATTTTTTACTTTATCATTCGTTCTTGCCATTGTTGCCTTCCTTAACTACCACGTTGGATTTGAAATAAATGGCCAAATTTTGTGGGTGCTAAAAACGTTAAAATACGGATTGATTGTTCGACATCATGACGCCAGATCATCAGCGCGAAAGAAGCACGAAATTTGTGTTTGTGTGTGTTTGTGTGTGTGTGTGTGTTTGTAGCGTTTTGTTAGAAACACCACACTGACTGCAACGTTGTGACTACACGGGCAATATTTCCTTGTATTTGTTAGGCATAAGCATATATAGTCTTAAGATTAATAACCTTGTGGTGTTTGCGCAAGCCTCTCCCTCTTGTTTTTTTTTTTTACACCCACTTGCGACGTAGCCAAGTACAGAGTATGCATTGCTGCAGATCTCTGCTCTGGTTCAGCTGACTGTGCGCGCGCGGTGAGCGTTGATGTGTGTTTCCGCGTATCACTTCTACTCTTTTAGGGGCAAAGCTCCTTAGGGCGTGGGTCTGTCCATCCTCCGTTGTTGTCGTACGTAGCCACCGGGATGCGAGGTGGGAGATGGCATAACTTGGAGTGCCCACTAGATGGACGCGCGGACGGACGCTTGGACAAATGGACTAGTTGATGAACGGACGGACGCGCCGAGCGGGTATGTGCCACAGGGGATGCGAGATGGCGGTACTTGGAGTGTTCACTATAGATGGGCACATGGACGGACGGGTATACTGACGGACGCATGGACGGACGCACGGAAGGTCGCGCGGATGGACGGAAGCAAGAACGAATGGATGGACGGTAGCACGGACGGGCTGACGGACGCTTCGCTCCACTCATCATCATTCACTCCGTGGATATGCTGTGATTTTTTCTTCATTCTCTCTATTTTTTTCTCCCCTTTTCACCTTCCCGTTGGGTATTGAACCGTAAACAGCCTGGTTAACCTCCCTGCCTTTGATTTGCCTTTCTCTCTCCCCCACCCGCTCTCTCCCCCCTCTCCCTCTCTCTCCCCCTCTCTCTCCCTCTCTGGTTAAGCTATTTGCCTTGCCTTTTCTTAGCATTCTTTCATTCTTGCATTAGCCGGCTTTAACGGCGCTTCCTATATTTCGCTGCTTATAATGAAGGCGGTGACAGTCCGAAGTCTACGTAACCTGTCAAATGCATTCAAATTAAGCTTTAAGCTTTTCGCCAAAGAAAAGAAAGAAAAGAAATGTGTGTACTCTTGACAAAACGAACATCTGCGTAGAGACAACCTGAGGTAATTTGAATAAGATTAGACAGAAATTGTGCAATAACTGATTGCCTCACATATACGGAACTGCTGAAGATTAGTAAACAAGTATAGAAATGTTCATTATGTTTATACCTCTGATAATTTCCTCTGATTGAGCTTTGAATGCCATGCACGCAAAAAGAAAAAAGAGCAGAATAACGCGAGAGTTTTACTAAGTGTATAAAAGCCTTCATTGACAAAATAGAAACAAAAAAAGTCGAAAAACGAAAATAATTGAGAGCAGTCGAGATACGAATTAACGCAAGAAGTGACACAGAGGCAAAAAAAAAAAAGTGGACGAAACAATATCTCTACACCACATCCATGTGCCGTAACATTTACAAAGACACTCAACATTCTCGACACCACCATTGCAAAATGCAGTAGGCTACAATGAATCAACTATAAAGAAAACAGAAAACAAATGTAACCTAACTGGTGGACGATTTCGCAACAGTCTTGCATACTGCTTGCGCCGTTATACCGCGATGTTTCGACAGCACAAACTTTGTATACGATAGATTTACGCCTCCCCATACTTCGCGTAATAGAAAGAAAGAAGCCTGCGGAAGAGGCCGCCGGCAGTGTTACTCAAGCGCTAGTTCTATACCCGACAGCGTATGCGAGCATGCACTCGCAATCGGGGAGCAACTAATTAATGCGAAGCCGCACACAACGAAAATTGTTCCCGTCGTTTTGTTATCTTGTTGAGCTGGGACACGGGCTTCGAGTTTGAATCGATCGATGCTCTGCAGCGCTCTAGCTAACAAGCTGAAACTCTGAAGCTAGTTTTCCCGCCCTAACCTAACCATTTCCCAACCGTTACAACGGCGCTCTGAGTGCAGCCAGGTCATCTTTAAAATGTAATATTCGGAAGTATTGGGAACATAAAAGGGACGTCTCTTTACTTATTTATGTGCCATGCATGTCTGACGTGTCTCAATAAGCGATTTCAAATATTCCAGTGGATTGTTTGTTGTCTTTATAGGGCCAGCTCGGTTTTCCAAATATATGTTACTGGGAATATTCTGAAGCGAAATCTTATAACAAAACCTTATCAGACACGATGCGTAGTTCTTTCTTTTCCACTTTGATAAAAAAAAACGTACAATTTTTTTTTTGGGGGGGGGGGGGGTGAGAGTAACATAATTGAAAAAAAAAACGCCCAAAATTTTTATAGTACTTTGGTGCTTCTATTCTCATCTGACTATTTCCATTGTCTGCCTTCGAGAACACGATAAATTGAGACGACAAGTCTTTCTTCACTGTTTGGCATAATTTAATTTTGATGTAGCCTTGCGAAAACTGCCGTGATTATAGATCATTTCTTATCGATTGACAACGTGAGTTGGGGAAAAGGCGTGAATCTTCCTTGATAGTAGAATACATCGCTTATGCGTGTCGGTGGTGGCGATGCTGTTGCTGCTGCTGCTGCTGATGATGATGATGATGATGGCGATGATGATGATGGTTGCGGTGATGATGACGCTATCGGAATAGTAAATATGGCAGACCTGACCAGCAAGAACGTCTTTCTTAGTGTATACCACATATTGCCCAGTCTATCACTTAATCAGATTTCTCGCCAAAAAGTCAGAAAAAAGCAAAATGTTTCTCTGCGCTCCCTCAGTGGTCCTTCTGGGAAGCCAAGAGAAAAATTCAGTGGTTCAGCAGACCGCTTACCATATAAGTTTTTATGGGTTAATCGAAGCCGTTGACGGTGGTGGCAGAGCTATAGACATATATTAGCGTTTTGTCTAACTGCAATGCCACAGGAAAAAATTTGCAGTCGCGTCAGTGCACTTGTCTAAACAAAATAATGAAAGTATACTGTAAGTAGAACATAACTTAAATGGCAATGCTTTCAATCAGCCTAAAGTAAAGCTGCTAAGTAATCGAAACATTGGGATTGCGCGTCTCTGGTTAGGTTCTGCATTATCAAGAGGCACTACCTGCGTTGTACGCAACGTTTGCGTCGTCGATTTGATAAGCCGCAAAAGCAACCGTCCGTCCATCCATCTATCCATCCATGTGTCCATCCATCCATCCATCCATCCATCCATCCATCCATCCATCCATCCATCCATCCATCCATCCATCCATCCATCCATCCATCCATCCATACATACATACATACATACATACATACATACATACATACATACATACATACATCCATCCATCCATCCATCCATCCATCCATCCATCCATCCATCCATCCATCCATCCATCCATCCATCCATCCATCCATCCATCCATCCATCCATCCATCCATCCATCCATCCATCCATCCGTCCGTCCGTCTAACCTCACGTGGCATAATTTTTTACATCGGCTCCTCTTGCCGTATCCACTCCAGTGATCAACATATGGTTCGATCTCCAGGCAGCCGCTGCTGAGGCCCATCCTTGATTCTACATAAAACAGACCCACCTTGCCTGACTCGGCGGTGCCTGCTTGTACTTGTGAATGAGCTTCAGTGTGCTCTCTCGTCCACTGTGGTGGAACACTGGTCACGGTACTCGACTGCTGACCCGAAGGTTAAAGGTACGATCCCAACCGTGGCTGTTGAATCTCGGCGGAGGCGAAACGCCAGAGTCCCGTGTACTGTGCGTTGTCATTGCACGATAAGCAACACCATATTGTAGAAATTTCGGTAGCCCTGTCCTACGGCGTCTCTCACAATCACATGTTGGTTTTGTGACGCAAAAATCAAGATATTATTCCCTGACCCTTTCACGCACGTTTTCATTTTTTTTTAATTCCTTCTAAGACGATCTCCGCACACTCCACGCCACCAATAACCTTCCATACGAGGACGTTGTCCGCGTATGGAGTTCCATAGATAGACGTATTCCATGGATGTAGTCCAAGAATTTCGCTTCCTGAATTGGCGGTGGTCTTGCTGGCTCTTAGTTATGCGGAAATGACTCCATCTCGGTAGTTTGAAAGAGAGTGCACTCGCGAAGAAGGTGCGTTACTGTTTCTCTGCACCCGCTGGTTTCACCTGATAGGCTATTCACCATATCACTTGTAAATAAATGAACACAGGTATTTGTGAATATCACTTCAAGTTATACGTGAATAACGACGGCAGTGTTACGTCGCATGAGCTAGAAGCGACAGTATACCTTGTAAATTAAGGGCAAATGTGTGAATACGCTTAGCCTATTCTTTTTTTGCGTTTGTTGATCTTCTCTTGTTCAAACCTACGTTTGCAACTAATTTTACCGCTCTTAAAACGGTGAAACTTGTTATTTCTTTCTTTTTTAAAAATTTGTGTACAAATGCAACTGTCACTGCGCTGCCGTGAGCCCTTGTAGGGGGGCGGCGGGCTCGTCAAGCTGTCAGAAGATAGCTTTTCTTCGCCGCTCCTCCTCTGTCTGCTTGTGAAATGGACACAAATAAAGTTAATTGATTGATTGATCGATTGGTTGTTTGTTTGATTGGTTAATCTGGGCGAGTGCCTGAGATCGAATGACCGACGCGAGACTCTAACAGGCCCGTCAAGGGTCATAAGAAGTTGTTAACGAAAGATCACAACCACTGATTCGAAAAAACCAACTTCCACAAATGGATCCTCACATCTTTTCACAAGACCATTCACTTCCCAATAAAGCTTCGCACAGAACTAGAGAATAGTTGAGTATCGAAAGAAATAGCCAAAGACTCGAGATCATTGCACACACACACACACACACACACACACACACACACACACACACACACACACACACACACACACACACACACACGCACACGCACACGCACACGCACACGCACACGCACACGCACACGCACACGCACACACACACACACACACACACACACACACACACACACACACACACACACACACACACACACACACACACACACAACTATAGGTAAGACACGCTTTATCGTATATAGCTCCCAGCGACACGGTCGAGCGCTTTGTAAAGCACGCCTCGGGATACTTTCTTTTTTCCTTCGCGGTGCTGCTGCAAGGCCGCCAGTATATACTGCTCAGGCAGGCGGGTCACGCTCTCAATGCCGAGCCGGCTCGCGGTTATATGGGAGCCCTTGGAAAGCGTGACCTGCGGACCAAGGATCCCCACTCCTCGTCCAATCAGTGGAGCGCACACGAAAGACGACGGCGTCTTTGGTGTGCGCCGCGGCTCACTTTAGACGAAAGGAGCAACACACGTGTTCGCGCGTGCGTGTGTTTGAGGGCTTTTTGACGCATGCTCGCATGAGTGTGTATGCTGGAACAACCAAGTAGTAACGAAAAAGTGCGGAGTTTGAAAGTTTTCGTGGTTCTGTCTTCGTTAGCTCCCTGGTAAATCAGTCTGCACCTTCGAGTCACAGCGCACAATGAAGTGCCGGTAAATATTTAGACGGAAAAGTTTTCGGGGGGTGGGGTAAAGTGTTGTCTCAATTTATTGATGTTATTTTCTGTCCAGTGAGCAGCAGCGTTCCCGTGAATATTTTTTTATGAAGTGTAATCGACTTGCTGATGTTTCTTAGCCACCCGATAATGATATATTCCTTGACATTTCTATCTTTTTGCTTCAACTTTATTTATATTTATTTTTTTACCCTCAGGGCCAAATGAAGTTACACCGGGGGGTGGGTTATTTACAATAAAATATTTAAATGTACACAAATCAATGAATACGGTTAGATCGTACAAATAAATCTCCTAAAACTACAATGTCTGCTAAATAAATCTCTTAAAAGTGCAATGTCGCTTCCTTATAGATCCAGTAAAAAACAAAAAACAAAAACAAAGCACATTATAGAAGGTTTAGCCCAATGCCGTAGTCGAACGTTTTCTTCCCTTCTACTCCGAATATCGTGAGTCGTGGCAAGAGGGGGTTTCAGCTAGGCATACTGAAATGGTGTCTATCTGGGATACTTGATTCGGGGCGAAAGTGAAGCTTTATATGTTGAACTGATTCATCGGGCATACAATGAAATCGCTGAACTATCAACCACGCAGTCGATAGAACATCCAGAGGGTAGCTCGGACATCGTCCTAATCTGTCCCTTAACTTTATTGTTTTGCCTTTCTGTTCCACGATTAAGGTCGGCTGCCCGCAACCTGCCCTATAGTCTTATGTCTGCTGTACCCTTTCGCTTTGCAGGAAGGTGATGGCATCGTAAATTGGGACAGAAGTCCTCCACTTTGACCGAGTGACTCCTGCCTTTCTCTCACTGTTCATCTTCCTGTCCCCGGCGTGATCCACATCTCGGACGACAACTATCGAGACCCAAGAGGGGCAGCGCGCAGAAGAAGAAGAAAAAAACGGAACGAGCAAACAGAGGTTGGTCCTTTCGGGGCACAATAACCCATGTCGAACACGTCGGCAATGTCGTCGTCCATATATAGATGCGGCGGCGCGGATGCCACAAACACAGCAAGCGCACACCGCACACGTGAGCAAGGACGCGCGAAGGCTTCCACTCAAAGACTCCAGGGGTGCCGCTTTCTCAATCCGCGCCTTGTGCGACCCCGCGGGCTTTTGTCGCAGCGCGTGACGTGGTTACGACGGCCGTCAACCGACAGCTGAGGGATCGAAGGAGGCGGCCACCGTGGCCCACTTTTTTTTTTTTCATTTCTCCTTTCTTCGTACGTGCCTCCCACATTCTTCCATTCTTGTCCGTTCTGCCTTTTTCGTGTAATTTAGTTTGTTCCCCCTCATCAGGCCTTTCTCTTCTTTTTTTTTCTGCTTGCTTTGCTTAGTAATTCATTCTCTTCTGTGTTTCTTTTTCATATTCTCTGCACATTTCTTTCTTCTCTCCCATCTTCTTCAGTGAAGAGCTATCCTACGACCGAGTGACTCTGGATTCTGACGTCAAGCTATGAAGCCATGATTCATGGTTAAGCGAAAACGACAGAGATGTGTGTTTGCGAGTACGCTTTTGTGTGTCTCTAGAGGAAGGAGCTAGAAAGAACCCACGTGGATCCTGTTCGGCTGCTACCGCTCTATTGAATGAAGTGAGTTGTGACGAGGCCTTGGCTGCCGAAAAACGCCTTTTCCTCGACGGACTCGATGAGAAATGGCCGGTAATGGCGCACCGCGGAGTACGCCATCGGGGCCACACTGTCTTATTTCCGAGCGTTCCGCCAATGTTCGGTACCGCGCTTTTTCGAAACGTCCAGCGCCCCAAAATTATAAAGCAAAGAACGTGACTAAGTTTCCTCTGCTGTCAATTTGGGGTGGAACATAGTAAACGTATCTGCCGCCAGCCATCATTAACTATTCTTAATGACGTATACTTGTCTACTGCGGATCACTTGATTATGAGATCGAAAAACACTAGTCTCAATTTACAGCCCTTGACTGCAGCACTAGCGAAAGCGGGTTGTTTGCCTATTGGGTACTTATCAATCAATCAATCAATCAATCAATCAATCAATCAATCAATCAATCAATCAATCAATCAATCAATCAATCAATCAATCAATAATTGAATAATAATTTAAATATATAATATGTCTTTAAACAATAAGATACGTGTACACTGAGCCTACTAAGCACGTACACGAAAACATACGATATGCAGATTCGTTCTTCAAAAAGCAAGAAGTTGGTTATTGTGTTAATTTTTCAATGACGCTGTCCTCGCGACCCTTGGATTTGTGGTAGTCGGGGTTGACGTTGTTTTTATAGCTAAATATTCTGTGGTCTTCGTTACTGTTCTTGAGGTGGTGGTCCTTTAAAGCAGGGGTCGGTGACATTCCAAGGCGGAGGACTGTGTTCTACGAAGCCGACGTGACCGGGTGCTCACGGTGAACAGGTAAAGGGGGGAGGGGGCATACTCTGGAGGCAAAGAGAAAAACATTGACGAGCAGCGGCAACACTGTAGAAAACTGATATAGAAATCTTGCCCATTTAATACACAAAGGGCTTCTTCACAGCCGAGGTAGGAATTGAGAGGGGGGGTTCCCACGTTACTTCGGGAGCCGCCCAAAGGGGCCCCGAGGGCCGCACGCGGCTCAAGGGCAGCAGGTCGCCGATCCTTACATTATAGAGCATCGTAAGACAAATGGGGGCAAATTCAGGTCGAAGATTCTGTGTACGCTATTCCCCTGTTAGATGTATGTCAGGGCACTGTTATCATTCGCGCCTTGTGGCCGATCCCTACTACAAGAAAAGAGGAGTATGTTAGGGCACCCAAGTGACGGTGACCATAGACTCATTGTGGTCCCTTTATGTTCTTTTGTGCACTGGTGGCGCACAGGCCGCGGAGCACCAACACAAAAATGTCGTCAATCCTACAAGAGTGCTGTTACGTCCGACTCTATGAAAGTAGAGTGAAACAATTGGAATTGCATACAAAACAAGAAAAGTATAACAATGGAACGTAAAACGCGTCCCCGCTATCAACCATGAATTCCCGCGCGCACTAAACCGTTCATGTGGAAAACCCCTCGAGAAGTACAAAAATCACCGGACGAGAAGCATCTTAATCTCAACTTTATTCAAGAGACGACAAAGAAATTTTTCGAGTCAAAGGAATATAATGACGCTCGCGGCCACGAAGTTTCGGCCTCGCGAGCAGTAGCGGTCGTCGCGCATAATTCCATTTGACGGCGCCCCGTAGAAAGTGGCTCTGTCAGCATAATAAGCAGCTGTCCTCGTCCGAAATAAAAAAAAAAATAAAAAAAGAGAACGCAAACAAACGTAACGAACACCTCTCGATGTCCTCGGTGAATGCCGCACTGCGCGGCGTGGTTCCTCTGTGCATTGATGCCGGGTGACGAGCGAAATGAACCACGCACCGAGTGCACTACTCTGCATGAGGGCGGAATAAGCTCTCTTTCTTCCCTCGATTCATTATTATGATTTTCCTTTCTTGCGCAATGACCGCAACTCCACCCGTGCCCACACGACCACGAAACGTCGAGGGTCTGTCGCTGTTTCCATTGTGCCGCGACGATGTTGGAAGGAGAAGAGGGAGAGAGGAGGAAGAGGACCGGCACGATGCATTCAGGACAGCAAGTGCGGTCGCTCGGATTTCCTGCGGGTGCTGCCGGTGCGCTTGGGTCAGCGAGCGTTTGTGCGTGCGTACGTACCCCACACATTCCCCCACTTTCTTTCATTCCTTCTAGAAGCCCGCCAGAGATCTACCTTTTTCCCCCGGGCTTTTGTAGTTCGCGCTACGCGTTCATTATTCATGCATATCTCCCGTAGGAAAAAAAAAGAAAAAAAAGAAAGATTCCTCGTTTTCAGCTTACTCCTGTGTGTGTGTTTTCCCCCTTTACATTCACCTTCTTTATTGCTCTTTGTGCGTAGAGGCAAGGTCTTAAAGACACCGCTCTCCGCGTTCAACAGAGTTGCGTGCAGCACCTTTGGAGCAACCAACTGAACGCGTCGTCTATTTCCGTGTTCCAACCTGTTTACGCGCCATTCGTGTTCCTGCACGAAAGTTGTATCTCGTGGAGGTTGTCGTTTCAGCCAACTATATACCCGAAAGGCTGTCTTAAGCTTCCTTATCGAAGAAGACGACGTTGGTATAGGCTGCACCTAGACGGGACTGGAAGCTATACTCTGACTGTTGTCAGGCCAACTATGCATGTTAACCAGTAGAAGACGATGACGACGGCAACGCAACAAGCATGATACGTCATTTTAACATATGGTGTAGTAGCACAAATTTGACAGGGACACAGAGTGCAAGAAAACACGACGCTCGCTACACTCGCGAATAATTTTATTTCAGAAGCAGCACTTCATATGTGACACAAGTCCCTAGCGACACAGGCAAGAACTACGAACTACGAGATCACAAGATGGTCGCGCCTGTTCTTGTTCGCGTCTGCATGAGTGGTTTCGGACGAAATACATAATCTGTTGTCTCACAGCATCGACATCTGTCAGACTGCTCCCACTGCCCTAACTGGCCCGCCAACAAACAGTGTTGTTATAGGTCTGATGAAGTTTGTGGAAGCGTCATATAAGCGTTCTCGTGCGACGGGTTTCATAGACGCTGCCTAAACTTGTCCCTTACAGCATTCGCTTCCACTTTTAAAACTCCCGCTTTGCTTGAGGAATGATTGAACTTGTGTTGGGCGATGTTACGACCGGCCCTGGGGAGCCAAGCAGGGAGAGTTTGGGGGAGAACCGGTTCTTGACCTGACGGTGTCGTCCACCCCCACCTCCCCATTCGGGTTCCTCCTCGCCGGGAGAGCTACGGGGTCTGCTGTGCGTTCGTGACCATATTTGGTAACATTTTGGGGCGCCGGGACCATATATGGACCTCGTGTTGGGTTGTGCCACTCCTTGTGTTGTGAGAGGTGTTTTCCCCTCCCTCGTGGCCGAGGTGCCGGCGACACCGTATTGGCTGACGATGCGGACAAGGCGCCCAGTGTCAACAACGTGGCGCTATAAAATGCCGAAGACGTTTTGTAACCATGCACTCTTCTCTCTTTGGGTCAGTTGACCACTTCTCCACATGTAAATAAATCTCTGTTGTTCGTTCGGGCGCTTCTTCTCGCTGAATTGTTGGACGATGGATCCTGCGACGGGGCCAGCTACCGAAAACGAGACCGGCAGGACCCGGAGTCACAACAACTGGTGGCAGCGGTGGGATGCTGATAACCCCGAAAGCGACCACTGGACGGAGTGAGCCCGAAGTTCAACAACGGGACGACAGGAGAAGGAGGACACGAGCTCATCGACTTCCAGAGGGAATCGAACGGCACTTCTGAGAGGCACGACGCCGGAGACATGACTGCGAACTGGGTGAGTGCCGGCTTTCTCTGTTAAATTTTACCAGGCATTTACTCTATGTGTTAAGTAAAAGATGGTAGAGAGGGGCTGTCTTGGTCATTGGGTTAACAGGTAACTTGCGTCAGGCAGAAATTGTGTGATAACTTGGTTAAGCTCTTTCTGTCAGTGGCGTCAAGGTTAACAGTGACAGGGCAGGATTCCGTGTAAGAGCTTTTGGAGCTTTATTTGTAGACTAAGTTAACGGAAAACTTGAGGCAAGGCAGGTATCTAGAGCAGTCGTTGCCGTCAAGGTTAATTAGTTGCAGGACAGGAATCTTTGTGGAACAGAGACAGCGGTACTGGAGGCAGCCATGAATCTGAAATCCCTGCGAAAGTCCATGTTGTTGCTTCTTGCAAGGGAGTTGAATCTGGAGGTGTCGGACTCTCAAAGAAAGCCAGAGCTGATAGAGGCGATTCTCGCATTGGGGGCGGAGGATGACGAGCTGTCAGAATGTGTCGAGGAGATTCAGGAGAGGCAAGCGGCAGAGGCCGAAAGAAAGGCGGCCGCGGCCGAGGCCGAAGAAAAGGCGGCGGAGGCCGAAAGGAAAGCGGCAGAAGCCGAGGCAGATAAGATGCGAAAGCACGAGCTTGAAATGAAGCGCCTCGAGCTAGAGATTAGCCATAATAGTAGAGCAGGAGGCAGCGAGGCATCCGGTACCGCAGAGCGGGTCAGGTTCAAAATGACGGACCTAATGAGATCGTACAAGCTAGGGGAGGATATTGGGCTGTTTCTCGTCAACTTTGAGAGAACTTGTGAAAGGCAAGGTTTCAGCCAGGATACGTGGCCTCAACGCTTGTTGTCCCTACTTCCGGGGGAGGCCTCAGAAGTAATCGCGCGCCTCACGAAAGAGGAGGCTGACGAGTACAGTGAGGTAAAGTCGAGCCTTCTCAAGAAATACAGGTTGTCAGCGGAAGGTTTCAGACAAAAATTTCGCAACGCCGTAAAAGAGAGCAATGATTCATACCCGGAGTTTGCTTACAAGTTAATGGCCAACATGGGGGAGTGGCTCAAAGAGGCAAAGGCGTATGGGAATCATGACAAGGTGCTCGAGTGTATCGGTCTGGAACAATTCTATCAAAGGTTACCAGAAAAGGTGAGGTTCTGGGTTCAGGATAGACCAGACGTGAACACCGTAACAAAAGCCGCAGAGCTCGCTGAAGAATTCGTTACGCGCCGCGCCCTCGGGGCAAACAGCGAGCCTAAAAGGGAAAAATTCCTACGGCCGAATAAGGCGCCGTTTAGAAAACAACCAACAAGTCTCGCACAAAAGGGTGAGGAAAACAATTCATCTAACCATGGGGCGTCGGCAGAGGCAAGCAAAAGGAAATTTGAGGCGAGAAAACCGGCTGCTTGTTTTAATTGCCATGAAACAGGGCACTTCGCGAAAGACTTCCCGAAAGAAAAGGTGGCCTTTTTATCTATAAATGAAGCCGACGAGAACATGAAGTTGTTAGAGCCCTATATGTACGACCTTACCGTGAACAGCAAGCAGTGTCGGGTTCTTAGAGACTCCGCAGCCACTATGGACGTAGTTCATCCGTCTTTTGTTCAGTCCGGACAGTATTCAGGAGACTGTGCCTGGATTAGACAAGCCGTAGAAGCAAACAGTCAGTGCCTCCCCGTAGCTAAAGTTGTCCTTAAAGGCGCATTTGGTACGTTGGAAACGGAAGCCGCGGTATCGCCATATCTACCCCCTCAGTATCCTTACTTATTTTCAAATAAGTCAGATCAAATGCTGAAGGAGAAAGGTCTAACGTTGGGAGAAGGCATAGTGCAGGCACTGACTAGATCAAAGGCACGTGCGCTGGCTGCGAGAGCAACATTCACTGAGGCAAACAAGCCTCAAATCGACAACGGGCCTGGTTGCGAGTTGGACACCACGGTAACAAATCGACTTGTGCGAGAACAGGCTGCAGAAGCCGTAGTCGCGGAGGCAACCATTCCTAAAGGCGAAGTTGAACCTCCTCCCGAATTGGAAGGGGTCAATTACGCCTCGTTGACCGAGCAAATAGAAAATGCCGTTGCTCCCAAGCCGATTCCTGGTAGTACAGAGGATAGCACAGAGGGTGACACATTCCAGGTACTAGGAACTACAAAAGAGTTGTGTGTCATGCCAACTTCGGATAATTTCAGTCGGCTGCTGCAGGTGAGCCCCGCTTCATTAATAACCGAACAAAAGGGTGACCCAACGCTTAAGCAATTCCAGGACAGTTCGAAAGAGGGAATCGCCAAACGAAATGTGAGATTTCAAGAGAGGAGCGGCATACTCTATCGAAAATATCTAGATAGGCGAGGAGTAGAGTTTGACCAGGTAGTCGTACCTCAGGCGTATCGTCAGGATTTGCTTAGTTTGGTGCATGGAGAATCATGGTCAGGCCACTTAGGCGTAAAGAAGACGAAAAATCGTCTTTTACAGGAATACTACTGGCCTGGATGCTTTGAAGATGTAGAGAGGTTTGTAAAATCTTGCGATGTGTGTCAGCGAGTGGGTAAGCCGGGAGATAAGGCGAAATTTCCAATGAAGCTGGTACCCGTAATCACTGAGCCCTTTCGTCGGTTGGTAATTGCCACAGTAGGTCCTTTGCCCAAGACAACTTCAGGCTACCGTCACATCCTGACCTTAATCTGCCCAGCTACTAAATTTCCAGAGGCGGTCCCGCTAAAAGAGCTAAGTTCCGTGGAAGTAGTGAACGCACTTCTGTCCGTGTTTGCCCGGGTAGGCTTTCCTGCCGAGATACAATCAGACCAGGGCACCATTTTCACGAGTGCCTTAACGACAACCTTTCTAGAGCGGTGTGGCGTGAAATTATTGCATAGTTCCGTCTACCATCCGCAGTCTAACTCGATAGAAAAGCTTCACTCCGTGATGGAGCGAGTGTTAAGAGCCAACCTGTGCTTAGTTCACCGGACTACTCGAGGCCTTTCATAGTCCAATGCGACGCTAGTGATAGAGGCATGGGGGCAGTTCTTAGTCAAAGGGATGAGGGGGATCAAGAGCATCCCGTCCTCTATGTTGGCCGGAAACTCACCCTTCGCGAGCAGGTTTACAGCGCTAGCGAAAAGGAATGTGCGTGCTTGGTTTGGGCAGTCCAGAAACTGGCTTGTTATATTGCCGGAAGCAAGTTCATTGTGGAAGTGGACCACTGTCCTCTCACCTGGCTACAGACCATGTCCTCTAAGAACGGCCGCCTGCTGCGTTGGAGCCTCGTTTTGCAACAATATACGTTTGAAATACGCTACAAAAAGGGTGTACTCCATGGCAACGCTGATGGCTTAAGTCGATGCCCCTGACGCGAGAGGATGTCTCGAGAACTCTGGCATTTTTTTTTCCTGACCTAGACAAGAGCTAGTGATTGTTTTTTTACTCTTTTAGGTGTACTTGTTTGAAAACGTTGAAGACACGGCTATCCAGGTTTTCGGGTTCGGTGTGCTTCCAGTGTTGTTGTTTTGTGTCACCTTAAAGTGTGAGTAACATTTTGAATAAATTGTGTATTTCCTTTAATATCAGTTAAAGGGGAAAATTGCCTGGTGGAGTTTGGCGGAATTGTCCGGCGCTCACCGGCTGAGTAGTTGTGTTTTCATGTGCGTATGTGACATCTGTTGAGCCCTCAATGAAGCAGGTGTTGCCCTCGACTTCATCAAAGACAGTCGTCACCAAACCGACTGCCGGCGCTGATCTCTCCGGACAGTGGCTGCAAACCTCAGCCCATCGAGATCTTCACCCCCCCGCGCGAGAGACTGTTACGACCGGCCCTGGGGAGCCAAGCAGGGAGAGTTTGGGGGAGAACCGGTTCTTGACCTGACGGTGTCGTCCACCCCCACCTCCCCATTCGGGTTCCTCCTCGCCGGGAGAGCTACGGGGTCTGCTGTGCGTTCGTGACCATATTTGGTAACATTTTGGGGCGCCGGGACCATATATGGACCTCGTGTTGGGTTGTGCCACTCCTTGTGTTGTGAGAGGTGTTTTCCCCTTCCTCGTGGCCGAGGTGCCGGCGACACCGTATTGGCTGACGATGTGGACAAGGCGCCCAGTGTCAACAACGTGGCACTATAAAATGCCGAAGACGTTTTGTAACCACGCACTCTTCTCTCTTTGGGTCAGTTGACCACTTCTCCACATGTAAATAAATCTCTGTTGTTCGTTCGGGCGCTTCTTCTCGCTGAATTGTTGGACGATGGATCCTGCGACGGGGCCAGCTACCGAAAACGAGACCGGCAGGACCCGGAGTCACAACAGCGACAAAGATGAGTGATTGGCCTTGAACTTCAAATTTTCCAGCTAATCATGCGACGAAGAAAAGGAAGAACAAGAGAAAAGGTCAGAAGGTTAACCAAGCACTTGCCTGGTTGGTTACCCACACCAGGCGTTGAAATAACGGAAAAGCAGGAGGTTAACATAACAAATATCTGTTGTAACACTGGGTCATGGTAACACACACAAACACACACACACACACACACACACACACACACACACACACACACACACACACACACACACACACACACACACACACACACACACACACACACACACACACAATTGTGACAGCAAATGATGATAGCTAACAGTACCTAATATTACTCACAATATTCATAAATGTTTGTAGTAAGTATATTAGTACGATAATGGATTCGCAATCCTCTGATGCAACGGCATAATCATCAAATCTGTGTTCGATTTTTTTTTCTTTTGACAATGATCTGTCCTCAGTAAGAACCAGCGCTGTCACTGTATAGCGTTTGGTTGGGTGCAGTCAGCCTGTAACAGTGACACGTAACTTCTTCAAACGTCCCGCCGATAACACGGCTGTTGGAGGCAGTGTTGTCCGTTATTAGAATACGTACGTAATGCAGAATGTTGTGTGCTATACCTTCTACCGTAAACCCACAACGCAGCTCAGCATCGCATTGTCGAGTTGCGCAATGCAGAGGCGCACTGCAAAAATGTTCCAAACGATTAAAGTCAGTGCTGTTTCGACCTGCTGACTCTTGTCCTGGCATTCAACCTACTGCACAGATCTAATACAAAGACTAGCTCCGACGTGGCGTTTACGCATTCCATTGTGCGCTTTCATTATGCAACCTCGCTTTCCCGTGACGTAACACGTGCGCGCTTACCCCTACCACCACAGAGAGGAGTGGATTAATGGGAGAGAGAGAGAAAAAAAAAGAAAGAATAGAAATTCGCTTCGAAGTTTAGACCGACAAGGCACACACGTAGATCAAACCCCTCTCCCTCCCTGACATGGTTCGGTTTCTTTATTTTTTTCCAATATATGTGAACAAAACAAAACAAAAAAGAAACAAACCACGGATTTTGTACTGCCTCCTTTATTGCATTGTTCTGCTTTGCACGTCTTTGTAGCCCAAGTGGAACACACAATGTCGCAGTGAGATAACAAGTGTATTGATACCGCCAAACACCAACAAAGCAGCATCCATGTAAGCCTGCAATAAAGTGATTTCATTGAAAAAAAAAAGCTGCTGACTGAATAGCGATGTAGCGGAGAAGTGCACACTATAAAGAATCTGTACGTGACTTCTGTTGCAGGACTTGCGCCTCAATGTTAGAACACTATATTAAAAGGAGATGCTGCTTTATGTTTTAGCGCTTGAGGAATGTACGCTCACCTTGACAGCTTCGAAAAAAAAAACATGAAAAGAAGAAAGAATGCAATAGATGATATCAGAGCGAGAGAGAGAGAGAGAGAGAGAGAGAGAGAGAGAGAGAGAGTCATGCGAAGCAGTTAGAAAGCGTTCAATAAACCCTGCCTGTGTATTGATTGGTTATCGAATTAATTGGCGTAATTTTCCCTGAGTTGGATAACATACATGATACATACGCCTACACGTACGAGACATTTGCTCTGCATTACGTCACGACTGCTTGTTTGTTTCCCTGGACTGATGAATCATACCCACTCAGGGAGACTGGCCAAGAAAGCGTAGGGCAGTTTTTTGTGATCATTTTAACTATGTGTAATGAATTTGTATTATAATATGACTAATGTAAGGAAAAGGACATAAAAAGGGAGCAAACGACAAAAAAATAGAAAAGTCAAGCTGAGAAATTTTGAGATTTCAGGTGTTGTGATTACCACTCAGCTGCGTTTACTTCACTTTGACAATTAGAATTTTTGGGGGGGAGTAATAAATAATAATTATTTGATTGAAGATCACAAAGGTATACGTTTGTATGCCTGAATATAATCGCAAACGGCATTGAAAGCATCCCTGTGGCAATGTCCCAAAACTGGGGCACCAAAGCTTACTAAGTTTTGGTGCAGTTTCCACCGTCAATCTAACGCCTATCTTCAGAAATGGAATAACTAGAAACATTTTTCGAAGTATAGCGTATCGGCTACAATACAAAAAATAATGTTCTAGTAATTCCATTTCTCCGCAGAAAGCGCAGAGGGGTGATATCGTCTGACCAGCTCTGTGTAGATACAGGTTTAGGGGGGGGGGGGGGGGGACACGACTTTGGAATTTAGTAATTAAAACTTCGAGCTTTCTGGACTGGCTCCAGTGGGGTCGCCATGGACACTTGAGGTGGTTATATTAGGTCCATGTAGTTACCTTTTCTATCGTATCAGTGGAGATTGCTGATTTTCGATATCTTATTGCTGTAATATATTCAACATCTGGTAGTATGGATAAAACTGGGCCATCAAGTGCGGCTCGTGCTAAGGAATCGGCCAATTCATTTAATCTTAATCCACAATGTCCCGGAATCCATAGTAACCTCAGGAGTCTCAACTGCGGGGGTACTAATGTTTTGATTGTCCTTACCATTCGAGAGCTCTCTGAAGCTGTACGACTGCATTCGCACTGCTTCTTTTTCGTTTCGCCGAATCCTTTATTATCAATAAGGAATGGGAAAGGGTGCTCATGGCCCCGCCTTGCTTACTCTGTTTTTAAGTCTTGTTGTCGGGTACGATAGTCTGGACAATAAATAAATATATTGTAAAGGCGTTTATTGAGCGGTTCCGTGAGAGTCGACCAGTTTGATTAACGGCCCAGCTTGAGGAACCTGAGAGCATGCGGCGTCCTCGAGCAACGCGCGGTATAGAGACGATGTATCGGTAGAGACTCCCCTATAGATGTCACTGGAGAGGTTTCCTGTACCATTCATTCCTCTTCGCTACAAGATGAATAAATAAATAATTAAAGTGCGCAGTTAATTACTTCGACTGTTCTCGTGGGCACGATGAATGAAGCCAACTGAAAGGCAACTATAGTTGCCTTTCAGTTGGCTATATTGTATATATACATATTGAGTGACCTCAGTTAGCTATTGTATATACACAATACTGCCGCTGTGGTAGCCTTCTGGTAATGCGCTGAGCTCGAGGTCTTAAGTTCAAAGCCAATTGCTGTGGCCGTAATTGGATGGAAGTGAAATATCAAAGCGTTTCTCTACATAGATGTAGGTACAGTTTAAAGATAAAAAAAATAAACGTCAGATATTAAATAATTTGGAGCCCTCTGGTACAGTGGCCCTCATAATCGGATCATCGTCATTGAACGCGACGCTCCACAATTTGTTTATTATTTATTACATTATATATCTGGGTGCCTACTCGCTCGTTAAGTCCCAACCATTGGCCGGAAACCTCTTTCGACGGGCGCTGTCTTTAGCCGCTGATAAGTGGATAGACTAGTTAATCCAATGTGGGTAAAACGCTGTGCGACTGAATCAATGTAGAACGGTACATCTTATTTCACTTTCTGCTAAGCTGGCATAAAAATAACGCGCGTTAAATGCCAAATGTGATCAAGCTATCTGTGATCAACAATATGAATTTCGGCTCATTATATTAGCGTCTAAACGATGAGCGCTACTATGGTAGCCAAAACTAGAATGAGGACGTATTAATAGTGAGTTATGTAGATAAGCCGCTTAAGTTAAGCGTGCCCCTTAACCGAACGTGCTTACCAGATGGAAGGGCGCCGATTACGGCTTAAGCGCAGTAACCTTTACACTTGAGGCAGTAAACGCCTCAAGAGAGCTGCATCGATGGGTAACCGTGCTCCAGAACAATATAACAAAGAAGGAAAAAAAAAACAAGGTCATTGATGAACTTAGTGAACCGCAGCTCTCCAAAAGGGTTTTTTTTTTTTTTTTTGGTGCGTTGGTTGTTGATGGGAAATCATATTGCCTAGCAAAGCAGAACGAACATTGCCGAGAAAATAGTGGAGTACACCTGACGTATGCTCGATCTAAATCCCGTTGAAGTGAACCCGCTTCCTTTACGTTGAAAGAAATTTTATCAAAAGGAGTTTCGTTGCTGACTGTATACGGTGCAGCATCGTGAGTAAGCGTGTATTTACTGCAAGCAACGCAAAAAAAAAAAAAAAAAATCAAATGACGCTGCTTCTTCAAACAGAAACTGGTTTGACATTTCAAGGAAATGTGAGCCTCGTAATATTGTGCCATCGTCAACTATAAAACTGTTTTATACGCATTAAAGTAACAAAGCGTCATTGTGCTTCGCCATGCTTTGTGTTTGCGAAGACCTTCGCACAGGGTTATGTCATTGGTCTCTTCACGGTGTACGGTTATATTCTGTCTCGCGAGTGGATGCGTGCTTTCTGAAAAAAAAAAAGGATAGATTCCTTTGCAACATGTTACCCATCGTGAACTATAGCTCTCCGGTGCGAGTTCCCAAGTCCAAAGGCCTGCGCAGTGCTCATGTGTCGGTATCGCATTACTCTTTTACGACACTTGCTAACGCTCAGAGACGTGGCGCTGTTTTACCACACACGGCCTTGCTTCAACAAACTCCCTCATCGATCTATACTTCGACGATTGACGGATGGGAGGTTATGAACGTGGTTGAAACAAAGCGGATCCGGAAGGGCTCATGGCGCCATCTATAGGAGCATGCAGGCGATACTCCATCGATCTGTGTTTCACTTCTTTCTTTCTTTCTTTCTTTCTTTCTTTCTTTCTTTCTTTCTTTCTTTCTTTCTTTCTTTCTTTCTTTCTTTCTTTCTTTCTTTCTTTCTTTCTTTCTTTCTTTCTTTCTTTCTTTCTTTCTTTCTTTCTCAGTTGTTCCGGATTCCGGGCATACGAACGCCATCGAGTAAAGGAATGTACACTGATGGTCCTGTCATTAAACAACAGTTACACCCAGAGACGTGCATAAAGAAATGGCGGCAACATTCGAGGGCGTCGACTGAACAGCAAGAAGCGCTGCAAAGCACTCGTGAAAAGCGAGAGTACGTAGCAGGTTATCTTAGCTGAAATGGCTAGTGCATGCATGGAGTGACACACTCAAGAACATATAGGCGTCATCAGTATTCTTCGATAAAGTACACCCAAAAGAGCAAACACACTTCAGTATGCCTTGCGATTGCTTCGAGATGACAGCTCGGCACTCCGGTGCACTTATATAGCCGGTGGTGGAATATTCTATGTTCTGTGTACGTATTGGCCTCCTGCAGCCACTTAGGACAGATAAGAAGGCGATAGGAGTGTTGGAAGTGCGTACAACGTGGCTGCTTTCTATTTCCGATCGCTTCTGGCGGCCGATAGTCGATATGGACGCACGCTTCACCACACCGGTACCCACCGGGACTCATACGCAGTTGCGAAGGTCGGAAAGCCGCAATACACGCTATCCTTTTGATGCGGTAGACGTGGGTGCTGCTTCCAGCTGTAGCAAAGTGTCTTATTTTTGCCCCGCCGCAGTGGTCTAGTGGCTAAGGTACTTGGCTGCTGACCCGCAGGGCGCGGGTTGAAATCCCGGCTGCGGCGGCTGCATTTCCGATGGAGGTGGAAATGTTGTAGGCCCGTGTGCTCAGATTTGGGTGCACGTTAAAGAACCCCGGGTGGTCTCAATTTCCGGAGCCCTCCACTACGGCGTCTCTCATAATCATATAGTTGTTTTGGGACGTTAAACCCCAGAAATCAATCAATCAAATCAAAGTGTCTTATTTTCCCATTTTTCGTTTCCTATGTTCGAATCATAATTCGAACGAGATAAGAAATTTGCCCAGGCCTTCCTGGCTTCATAGGCTTAAAGATACTGGTGTGATTGACAACATTCAGAATGTTGATTTATCGGTTGAATATTTATTGCATCATCTTAGGCTGTCGTTCACGTTGTGCTTGAAGTTGTTCTTGACGTTAACTTTGTTAAAAGCTGTTGTAAAACGTTGCCGCGGTAGCCGCGTGACCGGTAGCCGCGTGACCGTGGAATATAGCGCACAAAAGTTCATTCCGGTATTCCACGTATTTCGCCTCGCGCTTGTTTGAGCACGGTATTTGTGTCTTGTCTGGTATCTCCCGCCGCTACATATAAAAACAGGACTTCTCGGTAGAGGTGGAAAACACAGGATACTGATGACCTTGCCTGGAAACAGCCTCGTTCAGCTCGTTCACACTGAAGTGGTATCGAGAGCGCAAAATACGACATAAACAAAGAAGCCCGCATGGAATCGGTCTTTCGTCTCGCATACGGGGCTGAAGAAATCAATCCATTTTGAATCAGGGACTGCTCGCTCAGCTGCACATTTTGTTATTTTTCAGGCTGTATGTTGTCTTATTTTAGATGATATGTTGTAATCATTTGGGCTAATTGAAATGAATAGTTAACAGTGGGTGGACATGCTTTCCATACTTTTCTCATCTTATAGACCTCATCGCTTATTTCAGGTTGCCAGCCATGTACAACTCAGCCTCTTAACCTCCTCCGCCTTTCATATCTCGGTTATTATTTCTGTATATCTTTTGCGCATATATAGAACACAATGACGTATATGCTTAATTAGTTTTCTTGTTGATAATCATTATTGTCATTTCACTCATTCACTGTCTTTTACCGAGCTGCCATACTACATCCAACGATTCATCATCCGAATGCAACTTCAGTGGCAGAGAACCGAAAACGTGACCCATGTCACACCGACGCAGCACCGCAACCGCTGGATTGTCTTGGTTGGTATACGCGCGCGTGTTTCGTTTCGCAAGTCACGATCTGTGTGCCACGTCTTCCCACCTCGCAAGTGTTAATCTCCGACATTCGCATCACAACATGTGGCAGTATTTTGCGCCGTTTGTGCGCAGCCAATGTATCAATCCTGTACTTGCTGTTTGGCGACTGCTTTTTTTTTTTTTCGTTTCATCATATCCCGGTAAAGCTGATTACGCATAAATGCACCCCGAATCTACTCTTATTTGTTGCTTTTCCTGCATTGCAGTAATGCCTTGCGTTTCGGCAACGCACTTGCGTTTCGGTTAGCCCAGTACAGCGCCATCACGTCATGCATCGTTTTGTCGCCACATTATCGCATGAACGATTTCTGACAGGGAAGATGAGGGATGCCATTCTCCTGCGCACCTTCGAGGTACTGCATATATGTATACCTTTAGAAGTACAAAAGAAGGCGAACTGTCCAAGGGAGGACGAGGCTTCTTTTTTTTTTTACATCATGCACAGCTAGTGAAATCGACAGTCAAGTAAGGTAAGGATTGGTCAAAAGACAATACTTGTGGTTTCTTAACTGCAGTACAATGATTCTAGCTCGAATTAAAATTAATTAAAGTGGCCTAAAAATTCCCTTTCATGGTGATTAGGATTCGGACCTCCAACCTTTTAAATACACGTGCGATTCTCTACCATTTCAACTACGACGAAGGGTGCTCCCTCGATCACTTTGTTTTTTTAATACCCCACAAAAATATGGCCGAGGAAGCGCCATTCGTCAGAGCTAAAATGGTAGAGCATCGCAGGCGTAATTCAAAAGTTTGGGGTTCGAATTCTATTGACCAAAAAGGGCGATTTTTCGACCACTTGATCATCATGTGTACGCTGAAGTTTAGCGAGCGCCGGAATTATTGTGCGCACAAGCGTGCATGTGAGCATGTCGCATTGTACCTTTTTCTTTTTTCACTTCACGGGCGTCATATAACCGCGAAGTGGAAAGTTACAACCTGTTTAATCGATCGTTTTGTAAAGTAATGTATCACTTTTTCACTCACATTATGTCCAGTTTCATTGCTTCAAAGATTAGTTATTTAAGCATATTTAGCTGTGTAATTAGGCGGAACGCTCAAAGTATTCTGAGATATTCCATGCAATAGTCAGCAGCATGAATTCGGTTGCTTCTTCACATTTTCGAACTTAGGTTACAGTTAAGTGGGATGACTGTAAAGGGGGGCTGAAAGTAACGGTCGTTGAAAACTCAAAGCCAAATAATGTAAATGAAAGAAAGTGCAATGTCAAGCCATTGAACGAAACTTGAGTCCAGGTAGACATGTTATGAAGTTGATTCCCTCAGGATGAGGCGATTGCGAAATTGGTGGATAAGCACGTTGCTCATACTTCCCTGGCGGCCCTGATCGGCATTTTCTTGGCGGCGGCATCCTTTCAATCGTATGCCTTATGTTTATTCTACGTACGCCCATGCGCAATGATTCTGCTTCAATGTATAAACAGGTTAAGGGGCACAGCAAATGTAGTTGACGATTTGCACTGAGTCTGCCTTCTTCTGTGTTGCCCGCGTTTTTCTTTATTTTTCTGGTTGCGCAATCGCACGGAAGTAATTGATTTTAAATTTAATCGAAATGCTGATCTCATTAAGCAAACGAACTCAATTCAGTTGACCACCAATGTTTACACTGCTGAGCCGCATCTCGGACTTGAACTTTTGCAGGGAACTATAAAGAAGCAAAACAGAAATATCATCGTGCAGCAAGACTGTCGACTCAGAATCGCGACAGACGTGGAGTCCTTGCGAGCGTCTGAAAGTTGAGACCATGGGATCATATAAGTAACGCGAAAAATTTGGAACTCATCTAACCGAAAGCTTTATAGCGTTTCTACGTCTACAGTTTAATATATGGTCAGCGTTGCGTTCGTCGAGTAGCTCTCCATAGTTTCAAGGCTTTTCATAAGTACCCGAAAGTAACTTCAGTGTACTTTCTCGCGCAGTGATGCATTCTAGTGCTGCCCGTATATGAAAGCCCACGGTGCATATACCGTGTATGCACGAGAAAGCAAGCTAACGTGGCCTGCGGCCATCACCGTTCTATATAGTCCGGTAGAAGCCGGTCCTGCCTGTCTCCTTATACGACGAAGCATTCCCTTTCCTCCCTCACCCGACTACTGCCACTCCCACCGCTTCCGTGCTTGCCTTTTTAATCGCTTCGGCGAACCGTTTCGAATTTCCGTCGCTCCTCGGCAACGCCGAAATGAGCGTCACGACTCGCCAAGTCACTTTCCTTGCCCCGAAACAGTGGAAGATTGATATTATAGTACGAAACGTGGTTTAATACCGTTTCCCTTTGCGGGCCTGCCTTCGTAGAATGAACCATTAATTTTCACGAAGGCTGGCTGAAACATTATTAAACAACATGTCGTACGAGCGTTCTTCTGTATTTAATAATTTGTCTCACGAGAGACTCATCAAACCTCTTTCCCTCTATCTCTATCTCTCTCTCTCACACACACACACACACACACACAGAGAGAGAGAGAGAGAGAGAGAGAGAGAGAGAGACAGACAACTCAATGCCATGAAAACCTCCGGACAGCTAAGCTGCAAGTGCGCGAGAGAGCACGCATATCATCATCATCATGATCATCATCATCATGACCATTGTCGTCGTTGTCATCATCATCATTATAATCATCTCGAAGGGCGTCATCATAATTTCGTTGTACTTTACTTTTTCACTCTTTGGTCTTGTGACCTGCGTGAACTACTACTACGCTACTAATAATACTGCTACTGCTACTAGTACCACTATCACTACTACTACAACAACTACTGCAACTACTACTATACTAATACTGCGTCCACGCCGATACAGGGTAGCATAAAGACAGCTTCGCCGCCGATTGATTGATTGATTGATTGATTGATTGATATGTCGGATTTAACGTCCCAAAACCACCACATGATTATGAGAGACGAGGTTCTTTAGCGTGCTGCCAAATCTGAGCACATGGTCCTACAGCATTTTCGCCTCTATCGGAAATGCAGTCGCCGCAGCCGGGATTCGATCCCGCGACGTGCAGGTCAGCAACCGAGTACCTTAGCCACTAGACCATAACGACGGGGCTAAAAGACAGCTTGGCCTCTAAAGAAGAAAAGTTGGCTTCCAAATGCACTGCCGCTACTTGCAGAGTTATCAACAATTCATTACCGGAAAAAGGGGGGGCACCCAATCGCTTCCTACTCGGGCTTATAGTTGAGTAGCTATGATACAATCCTAAGCCGCAGCCTCTTCCACTTTTGCTTTTATTTTTTCTACGTTGCAAACGCCGCCAATCTAGCTCCCGAGAACTGCCCGTTCATTTTCCCGGCTCATCGGATAGGGAGGGAAGGAGGCTGCGCGGCGTTACAGACGTTTCATCGCAGAACACCATACGCATGCTTTGCTCGAAGCGCGCCCCCTGCTTACCCCGACCAATTCCTCTTTCGATGGATGCGGCTCAGAGAAGCCGAGCGACCGGCTGTGGGGAAAAAAAAAAAAAAAAAAAAAAGAGCGGGTCTGCCTGTGCCTTCTCCGGAGTCGAATACGAATGATCTCATTACCCGGTCGACGCCGCCGAGACTGAACAGAACAAAAAGAACGCAAGCCAGAGAAGAGGGGAATAAAGAAGCGGGAGCCAGATTCCCACGGATAACTTTCTGGGCCAGAAAATGCGTGCAGCGTAGCGTGAACCGCACTCGAACTCGTTTGAGCAAGAGATCTGATGCGGCTAGTTTGGTTCGACAAGCAGCTGTTACAGAAAGAACAAATGCATACCCTAGAAAACTTTGGTGAGCGTTTTGTGACAATGCTTATTTCCGCGATGTGTGCTCATGTCGACATTCAATACCATTCTTACCGGTTCTTCTTTTTTTTTTCTTTATACCCTTGTGAAAGGCAACCGAGGAGAGTTTTTTTTCGTTAGCCTCCGTTCTTTCCTACTTGCTCTTCCACTTTACCCGGTCTCTGTTCGTCTGCTGTATAAATTGGTTGAGCCAGAACAATGGAAACCTGCAAAGCAGAGTTGTTTCGGAGCTTCATTTGACATTCTTTTGTTATCTCTCGTTTCATCACGGCTCCCGATGGCGATTTAGTGGTTGTGATGTTGCACCTGCCAAGGCTCAGTTTGATGAGAATGAAACGAAAAAAAAAAGAAACGGAAAAAAAGGGCGAAGAACACACTCGTATTTCTTGCGCTCGTTAAAGAACCGCAGGGTATTAAATTTGATATCGAGATTTGAGATTTGGTTTATTTCACCATACTCGATACATAATAATATATACAGTTTGAACAAAGGTCGAATGGGAAAGAGGAAATGTATCATACATAGTGAGGATAGCAGGGTGAGAGCTGCAATATCTGCAGCTTGACAAGCCTCGCCGCCCCGACACAATGGCAGCAACGTGCGGTACAGAGAGAGGTTTACTTAAGGTAACCCATTTCAACTCGCACTGCAAAAATCACTAAAAACACCCAAGAAACATTTTTATTAAAAAGTAAAACATTTATTCAAACCAAACTGGAAATAGAATTTTTAGGCACTACACGTAAAGTATCGCTGGTTAATTTGAACTTATTTAGTACAGTGGGTAGGGAAAATTGTAGTAGCTGTGACCAGTTATTGTGTAGCTGTAACCCATAGTTTGTATGAGGCCGCGGAGTGTACCAGTTTGCAGAGTGTCTCGTTGAACGTGTGGAAGGATCTACAATTAAAGTGGCAAGTGTATGTATGTAGTGGCTTTTACGGATTAGTTCTGATCTGAATGTTGTTAAGAGACAGTATTCATAGAGAAATTAATTTTTAATATCTTCAATCTTGTGAAAGAATCACACGAATGCGCATTGTGAGAAATATTTGAGATGGCACGTATTGCGTTTTTTGTGATATTATCAAGTTATGTAACGATTTTTTGTCCCCTTTCTCCAAAGTAAACGACAACAGCGTATGAGGGCAGTAAATAGGGCATGATATATCAGAAGTTTTTTGCAGTTCTGGTAATATGCGCTGACGTTTTATAAGAATTCCCACTGCTCTAGAAATTTTATTCCTTATGTAATCGGTGTGATGCTTATAATACATATGTTCGTGAAACACAACTTCTAGTGTCTTTGCAGAGGGAAAGAATGTTATTTTCACGTTATTTTAGTACAACGAATTAAGTGTTGGACGTGGTGTAGATTTCGCTCTGAAGATAAAAGCTTTAATTTTAAAACAGTTAATATGCAAGGAGTTTTTTAGTGTCCAAGTGTAAAGCTGACTAATGTAACATTTGCCAATGATATGATATTGTCAATGTTCATTACAGAAACAAAAAACTCGTATCATCTGCATAAATAACATACTCTATTGATGTGTTTATCCTTGTGATATCATTTATAAAATTAATAAACAAAAGTAGGCGAGTATGCTACCCTATGGTACGCCATGTCTTACTTTTGCTAGTGGGGACAGTTCCTTCATCGGTAGTTCACTATCGCGCATTGCATCCGAATCATATGAAATTATGTACTGGTCAAGGAATTGATTGACTTATTGCAATATAAAATGCACGACGGAGCTGTTAGTATAAAATGGTTGAATGTTTCCTCTCCAATGTGGGATGAGCGGGGTTTCGATTCCCTGTGCCACCGGGTGTTAGAATAACAGAGATCTGTGGTGTATGGTAAGTATTTATATTTAATGACATGGAGTGCGAATACGGGCTGTAGAAAGAAGCCGTGACTCAAGACACCACAAACGCCTCCTGGCACAACAATGAAATAATCGAAATATTTGGTTTTCACGATTTCATGGATAAGGTGAAAATGGAGAATTGAAGAAAAGGCCGAGAGTTCTTTGTTTCACAAAACTGACCCGAAGTACACACAGAACATACGGGTTTGTTCTGAAAAAAAAAAGGAAATTTATTACCTTGGCATGGAGATCGGTTTCGTATGGCCATTCACCACTCACCCACTCACTGTACTCACTTTGCTCGAGCACTCACTCCCTGCACTCACTACGATCACTCCCATCACTCACTCACCCACTCACTCCACTTATACAATCACTCCACCCACCCACTCACTGCACTCACTCCGCTCGAGTACTCACTCCCTGCACTCACTACGCTCACTCCCACCATTCACTCACTCACTCTTTGATAAAGATGAAATCCCTAGAAAAGCTGCGTGACTGCCCGGCTCGGTAACCGAAGCGACGACGACCAACCTTGATGTTGCGGCTGAGCCACACACTGCACAGGACAGCGGCGGCAGGAAACGCATCGCGTGCGAAAGCTTTCGTCCTCGGTTAAAGAGCTTCTTCCACGCTGCACCGTATTGGCGGCTCTGTGGTGGACCAAGAGCAGGCACTGAACGGCCGACCGAGCTGAACTCCCGAGAGCATAAAAACGCGCAGCAGCCGAAGCGCGCGCATATAGTATGCCGAAGCAAAAAAACTTAACGGACGAACAAAGTTCCGCGGCCTGCCTGGTCCGGCATTCTATAGCCGGCTCGGCGGCGCGCTCGGCTAGTGCCGAGAAAGGCAAGCAGCAAGAAGCGAGTGGGGCGCATTATGCGAAATGGAGCGAATGGTGGGTGATGGGGAGGGGAGGGGGACCTTCTTTCTCGTTTCGCAGAGAGGCTCCACTTCAATTTCGGGAGCGGCGCTCAAGCGAATCGGCGCGCGAAGACGCTGCTGTTGATAGAGGGAGAAACGGCCGGGCTTCGCTCTGGCGTTCCTCGCGAAACACGCAGGAAAATAGAAAAAAAAAAAGAGGACAAAGGAAAACTCGATTGAAGTAAACACGCGGCAGTTAATTAGCGATGTTGTTGTTACGCTTTGCAATAGCGTAACAGAATGAATCGCCGCGGACAGGGCAAATCTGCGGGCGCGTCAAGACAGCCGAGACGAGCGTGTGAAAGTGATAAAAAAAGAAAAAAAAAGGACGAAAACAATGAACGCGCTTGTATACAAGAAGCGCGGTCGAAAGGGCGCTTTGGGAGGTGATGCAAAGAATGGGAAAGGGGAAAGGGGGAGGGAGACGAACGTGGAAATAGCTTTCACTCACCGGCGTCCTCATGAATGTTTTCTGCTGCTTTGACTGGGGCGCTTCTCTGCATTCGAGCTCCGCAAACACAAAGATCTTCATTGTTCGCCCCGCAACGTCTTATCTTTCCATCCTCTCAAATTTCCTGACTCCCGTACATATAATTCCTTCGTTCCGTCCTCGTTTTCTTGTTCTTCTATACCCATTTCTCGTTGCTCCGCTTGTTTATTGCGTACTCTCTCCTTCTCTCCATTATTTTTTTTTCTTTCTTCAAACGCGTGAACATTCCCAGGCGAAGCGAGTGCTGTCAAAACGCGTGGAGTGTTTTGCATGACAATGGGATTGGACTTGAAAGGAGGGGAGGTAAAGCCGCGCACCGTGACGAAGAAATGCCAGGTCACTTGCTTCCGTTCACTGAGAAATAAAAAAAAGACCACAAAAAAAAGGGAAGAAAAAGAGAACGAACTACGATTGCGAGATGAATAAAGAAAGAAAGAAATGAAGAAATAACGAATGAATGAATAAAAGAAAGCAAAAGAAGTGCAGTTGCTGATCGTGCGGGAAAAAGAAGATTCACAGACACGCAACGTCTTTGCTCGAGTGGAACGGCGATACCGAAAGGGGCAGCCATAATCGAGCGGCAAGAACAACAGATGTGTGCGAAAGACATGAGAAAGCTGGGAAACGACTTTTATTTATTCTTTTTTTCTCGCCTAGAAACAAAGGAGGAATGCGGAAATGGCGGCGACGGAATAAACTTATCCCTTTGTAGTACAAAAGAAAACTGGGACTTCGCTGCACGGTAAAAAAAAAGAGGAACAAAAGAAAAACAAAGCGTGAAGAAAGATCGGGCAAACCTTGGAATCAACAACGTGAGTATATTGCATACACAAGCAACGTCGAGAATAAGGAAATAGTTGAATGTAAGCGCGGCATTTGCTTCGTCGCGAGAAAAAGATGTCCCCCCCCCCCCCCCCCATTCAGCTCCTCCGAGAATGGCTCGTCGAACGACGATCGGCTTTACATGAAGCGGTAACTCGCGATGACGTTAGGAAAGTCCCTGCTTTTTTACTACAACTCTCGCTCGCATTTTCCCTCTCCTTCTCCATCTTCTCGCGCGTACTCTCTTACTCGCCGTTTCACTCCTTTTATGGAGTTTAGTTTTTGTGCGTGTCGTCTTCGGTTGTTGAGGGAATGAAATATGAACCTCGAAGAAGCTCAAAAGGAAAAGAAAAAAAAACAAGAAAAAAAGGAAGTGTGACGTTTCGTGCAAATAGAACTACGGCTGCTTGCGGGGATGTTTTTTCCTTACCTTACGTTTCCTCTTTTTCTTTTTGGGTGAACTTTCTTTTCTCTTTTCTCTTCAACAGGGTTGATTTATCTCCCTTTAACGGTTTCAAAGCTAAGAGGCGCAGTTCGCTTTTAGGTCCTGAGGGCCCTTTCGGTGGGTGACATTATTATAGGTGGACAGATAATGTTGCGGTTCATGAAGCAAAACGTTCTTTTACTCGGTAACGCAGACGACGTTCTCTAGTAACGAAATTGACCTTAAAAAAAAAAAACAAGCTGTTTTGCCGGCTTTTACGTCATCCTTGCGGCAGCGCTATAGATATGGGACGCGGATTTCGGAGGCAAGCACTTCTCGTTCGTACCTGCGGGCACGTACGTTTTCTCTTTTAGCCTGCCGCAGAGGGGAAAGTGTCAGCGCACATAAATTGGCGCTTGCGTCAAAATAATCACTTTGGGATTTCATGTGATTCTTTTTTTAAATGTTTTGCAAAGTGTTGTGTAACTTTGTAAAAATTGTGTCAGTTCAGAAAAGAACATTGTCGCAGCAAAAAAAATCTCTAGCGAGGATTAATGACAAAGGATGGATAAGGTATTAAGGTACTAAACGTATGGACACTCCTATCTCCTATGTATGTATCCTTGGGGTTATGGGTAACGAAAATCTTGAGAGAAATCAAGCGACACACACCGCGGCCCGGTAATGCGTCAACCGAGCATCCCCGCTTGATATCCGAGGCACCTCCCACTCAGCAACACAAGCAGATGCAAGAAAATCCGTGCCGCTATCGTATCATGCATTACTGCAACATTGTCGGCTTAAACGCATATTATACCTTCCGGCACACCCGAAACTCGAAAGAGAGGAATGCATGCAGATGCCTTTAAAGCAACACCTTCACCCACGGCACTGTATGAGGTCAACGTTGCTTTGCTACATCTGCTCTCACAGCAATGTGGCAGACACTCTGGCGCACCTCCTTCTGCAGTGTAAAATAAGCGCACCAAAGCTATAATCAGCGGCAACAGATGCGGGCACAAACCTGCCAAGTGAAGCGTGGGAGGCTGCGATTTCCCAGCCGAACGTGGTCGACTACTGTCAACTCGTCGCTCGAGCTCGGCGGTTGGTCCAGGCCAGAGGGTTCCTGGAATAAGGGACCCTCCCACCTTCACTCACAAGCTTTACACAATAAATGTTCTCTCTCTCCCTCTCTCTGACGCTAGACTTTGGACTAAAAGCGTGTGGTTTGCTAACTATTGTCTCACGATCAAGTGATGTGCGTGCAGTTTTTTTTTTATTTAGGAACGTGAAGATGCTTTCTGGTTAACCTCACAGCCTTTTCTTTAACTTTCTCTCTCTTTCCCCTCCCTCGTTGCTCTCCCTGAAGATCGTTGCATGTCAACCATCCGCATTGATCAACGTTATATATTAGTCTCTCTTCCATCCCTCAAAGAGGCCTCAAGAACGTTTAATTTGCGTTTCTGAATTTACCATGAAAAAAATGCACGTATATAAAACCCACAAAATGATAAAACGAAAAACAATAAAACGCTATAACTTTCTCGTGAATTTCAAGCAACGCTTTCCTCTTTCCCATCTAAGCTGGAAAGCCACTTCGGCGTGGTCTCGTGTGTGTACACGCTGCTCATGGCGTACTTATGCGGCCTTGCGCGCCACATATATCATACTCAGCGCCGCAGTTCGTGACAGTAATCAGACACGACACGCAAGACTGCTCATGGACTACCTGCCTCGAAACGACAGCATAAATAAAGAAGCAAATAAATAAATAAGGGAAAAACTGCCCTCAAGCCTGTTTACCGAACGTTCCCGACGTCGTCCAGCAACAAGCTAGGAAAAGGGTCGCGGAGTGTACTGGCCGCATACTAATGGAGATCGGACAGCAGCGAAATAAACTGCAGCAAAAACAAATCAAACGAAATGAATAGCAGAAGTTGCGTGTGTTCGTGCGTGTGTTTGTTTGTGTGTATGTGTGTGGTCACGGACGTTACCTGTTTATCTGCCAGCGAAATAAAGCGCGCACGCCGGGCAGAGGCGTGAGGTTGTTATCTAGACTACGAATCACCATTACACGCAATGCACCCTAATGGCATTTTTTTCCTCTTTGATGTTCGCAGGGGTGACTTAGTATAACACGATAGATAAATATTGCCCGTGTTAGTGGCAACTAAGCTGGGAGTGGGGATGATGGCTGTTGTGCGGGTTCTTAGGATGTTCCTCTGTTCCGTCAATTTGGGTAATCGCTCGCGTATAATTGATCCAAAAAGGGGAAAAAATCAATTGGAAAACATAAGGGAGTGTAAGTAGGCACAGAAAACGCTTCAACCACATGATGAGTGCACTAGCAGTGTAGAAGGTGGAATAGGCTCTGTGGGCGCGGGTAAACATCCTTTATAGTTACGAAAGAGCGGTAATCAAATGGGTATACATTACATTTTTATGAACGGCCAGACATGGTGAACAGATTTCCTCTACATTTATTACTTTCGTTATGATCATAATCTCGCTCATGTCCTTTACTGTGTTTCTCACACTTTATCCACTTTTCAGCCCGTCACCCTTAAAACAATTATTATTCAGCAAAGACACACAAAAACATAAAAACACAGACACTGAGGAAATAAGGAGGGAACAGGCTGACAAGCTTGCTTGCTCCTTCGGCAAAGATAGAGCATAGAGGAAAGGAAGATAGGGGGGAAGAAAGAAAGTAACACGATGTAAAGAAAAGTGTTTATAGATGCGCTTGAGGCAAAATTGGTTTTGTTTAAGAAATTTGAGAGAACTATAGGGGTCTGGTCATACCGAGCAGCAAACCCTCCTGGGAACAGGAAATCATCGAGAGCAGTGCACTTGGGTCCGTATTTTTGGATGAGTGGTGCTTACTAAATAACGAATGCAGGACAGTCCAAAATCATGTGACCGGGGCCATCTGCTCGGAAGAGATAAAATCGAATATAAGGTAATAATGAAAGACTTGCTCATTTATTTCAGAAAGGGCGTAATTCATCATTGCTGTACAGTGACTGGTGGACATGCCACTCACTCACTCACTCACTCACTCACTCACTCACTCACTCACTCACTCACTCACTCACTCACTCACTCACTCACTCACTCAAGTTTAGCCTAAAAGACCTGTCATACAAACCAGTAATTTTTACAAATAGCAGGCATGCATTGCGTTGTGATAAGGCTAACCGGGTCTGTCTTGTACTTTTCTGCAGGTCCCCCAGCTGTCCTCTGCAGTGAGGCGGCGATCCATTATAGCTCACAGTGCACCGAATGAAGGGAAGGCGTCAGCAGCGATGTTCTTTCGTCACCCCAAGTGTCAGCTGAAATTACATCAAGACACTTCACGATAAGCCGTGTATAGAGGCCTTCCTTCTTGATCGAGTTAGGAAGAAAGAAAGCAGACAGCTCGACCCACCCCCTCTTTCTGTCTAGGAACCAGCGACCTTGTTTTGGAGATTTCTCTGAAGATAATGGGGAGGAAGTAGCGTGCCCTTTCAGGCAGGCTGCGATTGTAAAACACGCTGGCTGTCGTTTCTCCATCATGATAACGCTTAGGCAGCTTTTCGCCAACAGACAACTCTTCTCACACTTCCTTCTCGTCTTCTGGTTTTCCTTTTCTTTTTTTCTTTTTACGCATCTCGTCTTCGTCGATGAAAGGCGTGAACGGAAGCCGATGCTGCAGGGTGATTCGAGAAAACGGAACGGCAGGCTCGTAATTTGACTCAGCCGGGTCGCGGACAGGCGCGAACTCACTTTCTTGCCCGCCAGCGTCGACAAGTGACCACTTCATTACGCCGAGACACACTGATCGTCTCGGCGCCGTCTTGGCGGCGCTTTATTATACTGCTCCTGCATTGAAAGCCGAGGCGCCAATAACCACATGCCTCGTGTACGTGAGCGAACGCCTAAGGCATAGGCGTCGCTTTTCTTAAAAGTTTGTTTACAACGCCAGTTCTGATATACTGGTGAAACTTTCGCGTCTATATACCACGGAGCCTGATTGCCTATAGCATCCGTTCGGTCGTAAAAGGAAATCTGCACGAAGTTGGGCGATTTGGACTCGCTCAAGTGAAAGAAAAACCGAGAAGTGGTAAACTTGGCGTTCCTTTCGATGCATGAGCTGCTCTAAAGGGTACCAGTTGTAAATGTAAATGGAATAGAGGTGAGCGAAATAAATAAATAAATAAATAAATGAATAAATAAATAAATAAATAAATAAATAAATAAATAAATAAATAAATAAAAATAGAAATGGAGAATTGACTTGCTGCCACTAACGTGAAGGCCCGTGGATTCAGCTGGTGTTGACGGGTGGTCGGTTAAAACAAAAACAAAAAAAAATCTGCAAAAATTGCTTCTTATTCCCCCTTAGGAATTCGTCTAAAAGACTCATAGGTGTCGCTGAACGTCATTGTTTTAGGGAAAATATATTTTGCTAAACAGTATGTAACTTGGTTGAGCTGGGGTCAAGGAAGGTACAGGTAAGACGGTTTTCAGAGACTATCTCCGTCAACCGTTAGGGTATAGCAACGCCGTCACCGCTCACTATATACGGAAGCGAGAAACTTAAGACATTTCGCGTGCCAATGATCTGCGTTCATGTAAAACTGTAGGAAGCGGATACTAGGAAAGCTGAAATTGCCGGCGGTTGTCCCGAAGGCCGGGGCTTGGTTGTCACATTTCGACGAAGGCGAAATACCAGAGACCCGTGTTCTTTGAGATGTCGGTGAACGTTAAACAACACCAGATGGTCCACATTTCCGGAGCCCTCCACTACGGCGTCTCTCATGATCATTTTGTGGTTATGAAACACAATACCCCGAATATTATTGTTCATTGAGAGACGAGTGACAGTGCGCAACAATGTTTCGCCTCTTATACACAGATATGCACGCTACACTGTTGTTATTTGCTTATTATTATTAATTAACTTATTAGTTATTTGCTAAGTGACTGATTAACATTGAGATAGAGAAAACTGGGCAACATTTCTGGTCCTGTGCTCGTATTCACAACAACAGCAGCAAAAACAAAACACAAAAAAAAACATGCTATGCTAACAAGATTCTTGAGAGAATAATTCAGCGGATCGTGATGCGGGACATATAATAAGTGAGACCGGCCGGCTGAGCGTTGAGGAAATGCGTTTCCGAAAATGAAGCCTCATGAATCAGGCCCCAGATTTTGAGGCTCTACTTGCCACGTGGACACAGATAGAGAGGTAAACTTTATTAATTTTCGGAAGATTGCTGGGCTGGGTTCCCACGAAATAACGGAGGGACCGTGTCGCCCAGCAGCTTTCTCGGCCTGCTGGATCACCCAGAGTTGCTTGTGCAGGCCTAAACAGAGCAGCACTGTCGGCCCGCGTGCCCTAAGGCCTACAGTAGAGGCCGCGACCCTCCTCATTACCAAACGACCAACACAGATAAGGAACAGTGAAGCACTCTTGTTGACTCCTTTCACTGCATTACGTATATCGTTGCACAGCTGGTAGCAGGTTGCGATTAAAACCACGACAAATACGGCACAGTGCTTTCGCTTAAGGATACACCGATGGGAAGTTCAGTCGTCTAAAACCAACGTTATGTCATACGCACTTTCTTGATATGAACGACTGATGACGGATATGTACAGTCGCGCCCAGCATGAACTGCAACACGCTAACCGTGGTCAAACCGGAGCCAAAACTGAATGATGGCGCCTACATATGATATCATAGGTTGTGCTGCTTATGCAAAACGAAACCGTGCCTTTCGCCCTCATCCGGCACAACACAGAGCATCATCTCGCAACACTGGGCAGCTACGTCACCAGGGTGTGGCAAGAACATCTTCAGTTGATCTAAGCTGAGTGCAGCGGCTGGTCGCATGCCACTGCATTTTACGGCTAGGACCATGTAATCGAACTATGTAACCAAAATATGTAACTCAAGCAAAAGTGTAATCCGATTATTGTAACGTCTCTATTATAGATTAAACAACGTTTGATTGAATTCCTGTTGTCATCTACCACGATAGAGGGTGTGCTACGACTACGTCGAACGCTGCCTACCAGGCCTGAATATATGTAACAGATAACATAGGCACTCTTTCGACTGCTGGTGTTTCGAAAATCAATTTCGCGTTTGCCCATGTTACAGTATATACTCAGGGCCCCTTCAACCACGGCGGCCGTGTTGCAACTGACATTGAGTGCCTCTGTACGTACATCGATGGCCCGGTTGCGAATACCATGACCGTCGGTCGCTTCCGCTGTGAACTCCCGCACAACGAAATTGCCAGTAAAACGAACGATTTCTCATATCTGGTCCAAGTTGCAAGTGTTGCAGTGCTATACCTTTTCAACGAACTCACCCATAAAACGAGGTAGTTAGAAGGTGCCATCAGTTCGTTGTTGAGAATTTTGCCAGTAGAACTGCTACTCAGAAACGGGCGCCACCTACACGACGCCAGGACTAAGTGTCTTTCAAACATTGATGAAAAAGTGTATATGAAAAAGTGCTAGGACAAAATCTGTGAAGGGGGGGGGGGGGGAGGTTCACCAGCAAGCCAATGTATCACGACTCAATGGCTTCAATGGTGTCCTCAGCTGGGGCTAAGCGCTCATAACTTGAGCCGCGATTAACGTTAAGTATACGGTTTCCCCACTTTTTAAAGAAAAAAAAAATCCCTTTAAACTTCTTCCGCATGAGTGCTTCACCGCACAAACGGACAGCACGTCCGCTCCATAGAGCACCGCCGGGAAACCGCCTCCCTCGGGAACACACTTGCTTCCTGGTTCACGAATCTCCCTTAATCTTTCTTTTCACTTTTATACGCGTGTTTCTTTCAATATGTTCTTTGTCTTCTTGTCTTCTTTTTGGTCTTCATCCTAAACACGGCACCGACCAACCAGTCGCTTCCTGCTCGCCACTGCCGGCAAAGGGGAAAACTTATTTCGAGGGTCTATCGGCTGCCACTAGGGGGCGCACTGGGTTCTTTCACTTTCTCCCAGAGCAGCGCTTTGCTTTCACTCTTCACTATTATGTTAGTGCCCTTTTTTTTTCTTTGAAACGAAGTGAGTGGAGCCTATGGGCTGGATCACCACCTTAGCTCTCCATTTGTGCCATAGATGGGAAGGCCGTTGGCAAAGCGGGAAAAGGCAAACAAAACTGGTGACGCGATAGAAAAGAGAGTGGTTTCAGAGAAATGAGACGAAAGGCTGAAGACGGAGAGGAGGAGAACTGAAGTAAAAGCGGATGGCGGAGAAAGGAGGGAGAAGTTCTCCATTTTACGCCTCCACGAGCGCTGTCGTCCTCCCGCTGTGGTTCTCTCGACTGGCTTATACTTCTCCCGTTGCTTGGCAGGCGGCTCGGTTGGTCGGTGCCAGCTCTTTGATGACCCTATATTTCAACGACGCCACTGGGGTTCCGGCACCGCTGCTTCGCCACATGCGGTCTGCAATTCGTGGCACATCTCTCCAAGCCTCGATGTTTTTTCATTGCTGCCTTTAAGTAACGTTTAGTTCATTTTTCTTCTTTTTTGCGTGTGTATGTACTGACGATGTATACTCCAGGCTGCATCCATACAGCGAAATAAATATGTGTTCATGGACAAGTCAGCTTTGGGGCCCCAAAAGATCCGGATCAAAGTACTTGAAGTAGACTTGTATGTTCTATGTATCCTGTTTAATGTAGATGACACGAAGCTCTGTGGGCTATCTTGTTTTGGCCACTTTGTGACTCGAGTAATGGAAGGGCACTCTTTCCATTGAACTGTGTGATCTTAAAAAAAAAGAATGTATGGTTCAGGCTGCAAACAACACCGATATGCAAAAAATTATGCCCGAAGGTCATGTTTGTCTGTGTGATTGTATTACAAAAATAATCCTGCCACTTAGCGTTATACTGATCAACCTGTGTGCAAATTAACGCATCAACTTGTATGTGGATAAGGTGCATTGTTTTTTTCCTTGGCCTCCGATCATGACATTGTATTTGAATAAAAGCACAATATAAACGAGTTAATTTACGTGGTAATAAAGGTAAACACACATTAAATCACTAGTTGGAAAGCATGTGTAGAATTGAATACAAACTAATTGTACCGGCCTACACTGGAAGCAAGCAAAGTGCCACTGCTTCTCGGAAGAAGTGAATGAACGGGGCTTCAGTCCCCTATGATAAATAAACACATAAGCAGAGATGAAATACACTGTGAGAGGTAGTACCGCAAAAATTCAAGGTATTTGCGAGCAACAAAAGGGCTTTCACACCTTAGGGTCCCCAATCTTAAAAACGGTTTGCTTGTTCCCAGCCTATACTACCTACGCGAATGTTTCACAGCATGCATGCTGTCATTGAGGTGTAACGAAATACAGTACAGTAAATACCGAAAGCTGATCAATTGCCCCAAAACGAGATTACGCTTGGGATTTTCGACGTCTCTATAGCTTACCCAGAGTCGTCGAGGTGCTGTCATACTAAGTGGAACAAAGCGATGTCAAAGAAACCGCAACTCATCGCGTAAATGGTGCCGCATTAAGCTCTGTAAGTCCCCTAAGCGCTTTTAAAATAGTACAATCAAGCACAAATAAATATTAACAATCTCCAGAAGAAACATTTTGCGAATTATTCAGTCGTCTTCAATGCGAACGTTCAGGCAGTGGGACTGTAAGGGCCACATATGGCAAGTCGCATGCATGCCATATTCTTAGCCGCGTACCACTTCAAAGGAAAGGGGTTGTTTGGCGGGATTAGAGTTGATTGACCAGTGTATCGACATATCGCTGGAAAATGTGCACCAGGCATCTTTTGCAACTTTTGCAGCAGGCACCTTTCGCAATGCAACTTGTGCACAACGCATAAATTGCATTAAACAACTTGTGCGTTTTAGTAAGCTTCACCGCAGCACACATGTGTGTTGCAGTGTGTATCTGAGTTTTGAGCGTTTAGACCATTTCCCTAGGAAAGATAGGCACCGGCAAGCACGGGTCTCAGGAGAGCATATGACAATGTAATAAAGTGACTGGGTGCATCAGGACCCAGACGCTGCAAGTACAGTGGGTCTAATAAAAGCTAGAATCAAGGACGGTCCTTTAGTGAGTGGCAGGGCGTAGGCAGAAAATGATTTCGCGAAGAGGGAGGGTGGGAGGGCATTACCTTGATGTGAAGCGGGGGCCGGGCATGCAGATGTCATGTCATCTCTTGCTTTGTCATGTCAGGTTATGACATCGTGTCATCTCATATCATGCCATGCGCTTTTGTGCCATGGCAAAAAAAAACAAAAAACAAATTTCGTTGGGAGGGGCATAGGGGAAGGGGGTTGGCACGCCTACAAGATAGCGTAGTTAAACATAGCAGGTGAATTATTTGTAGCGAAGCGATGATTTTATAGCTGAACATCCCGCCTGGCTACGCCACGGGTGTTCACCTCCAAGATCGACGCTTCGCTGTCACGTACAGCCCTTCTGATTTATACTTCGCAGGCCTCCGTTTTCAAAAATGGCCCTTCACTCAACTTCGAAGTTCCCCTTGACTTTCGAACGTCAATAGGAGCCCCGTCTATAAGTAGAGCAAATAACTGCATATCAGCGATAATCTACAGTGATTCGTGAGAAGTGAAGCGTCATTTTCAGTCGAGCAGTGGCGCAGTGCTATACTTTGCCAAGTGAAGGACGAAAGCAGCGTTTGTGAATACGGGGGTTAGGCCTAGGCAAGACTACAACCTATAGACAAGTTAATGTTCCCCTTTCGGTGTCTCTGAAGCTGACTTTGTACCCTAGAGGCGTCGCCAATGTACATTGTATGACAGCGTGTGTCTTATGTTTAGTACTAGTTCAAATAATCAGTTCTCTTGATTTCAATGCAGTCTTTATGTTTTTATCCGTGGTGGTGTATCCAACAGGTACGCGAGATCAGGCAATGTAATGGAAGAGCAGGAGCAATTGGCGTTACCACCATCAACACTGATGACGAGCCCAAACTAGGCAAAATCTCGAAGCGGCTTCCGATTACTAAATCGAATTCCACAACTAATCTTTACTTACATAGACAGTCTTAATACATCCTGTCTACACCAGTCCAGTATAGAGTGTGAAAGTGTGGATCTTTTTGTACTGTCAGCTATTTTTTAACTGGAGAAAAAAAAAGCTTTTTCCAGAAGATGATCTAAGGTTGAACATTCCTGTGTTTTTATCATTTGCGGTCAGTGCGATAAGTTGCTATCGCTGCAGGGATGCCGCTGTGTAAAACTGTATAAATGCAACGAGAAGTTGTTCTCGTGAGATTTTATTTTAATCATTTTAATCCTGCATAGTTATTTCTGGATCTTTAACGCCTCTTGCACCATGACCTGCAGTACAATTTTCATAGTTCATTCTGCCTGACTGATCGTCAAACATCAATTTTTATGTGGCACTTCTCGTTAATTTAGTTCCCACACCTAATTTAATATTACTTCCTTGCATGTGTCTACTGCCGTCCAATTCTTGGTCCATCCCCTTTGTTGGCGTGGGCAACAGAATAAATGATCATCACCATCGTTATCACGATGATTATCATCGCCATCATTGCAATGATATTCATCATAGATCATTCGGAGATATGTACCTCTCACCGTGCCGATCTGCACCGTTCTGCTGTTTCTCAGTGAAGGCCTTATTGAACTTTTTGCATGGTAGTAGCCTATTTAGCATAGCTTCCCAGCTCACTCTTTTTTCTTTTTGACGCATCTATTTCACTCTTCGTTTCCTTTCTCAACTTTCTTTCCCATTCTCCCGTCACTTAGTGCAGGGTAGCAATCCGGAGGCTCCAATTTCAGGTTAACCTCCCTGCCTTTCCCTCATTTTATTCTCTCTCTATGCTTCTTCGGGAACTTGGTTCAGCAAAAAAAAAAAAAAGGTCCCGGAAACTATCAACAATTTATCCTTATTACGAAACGAGCGTCCAGCGGCCCTTACGCACCGCCTCCAAATAACTAACACAACCCTATCACCACTTCTGCGCGGAAAGGCAGGTGAGTGTACTCTCAAAGCAGTGAACTTATGCCGAAAAGAGCAACGTCGAGAAATGATGGCCCTTACCGCGCCCCCTTGTGAGGAAGAGAAGGAAACCACGCATCGTTGCTAGAACCAGGAAGACACATTCGGCTTGTCGCAATAAATGAAAAAAAGGACAGGTTAAACACGACTAATGAAACACATGGCAGGACGCGAACCGTAACACAGAGGCACAAAACGAACAAAGAATTCAAACAAAATGAAAGAAAGTAAAAAGAAAAGGAAGACGGTGCTGTGCCGGCCGCTCGGTGTCACCCGCGATATATCAACCGATATGAACACTGTTTCCAAGCCCGTGTCTCCAACAGCGGCCAGGCGATAACGGGGAACTTCTGAGCAGTGAGTACGCTGGCAGCGCTAATTAAATCACCTTCTCTCCGATCCCGCAAACATTGGTTGTGGGAAAAAAAAATTAACCCATGCTCTGAGTTTCTTAATTCGGTGCAGTGTGTTGTTAACGGAGCTTACTTCCCTCTTGAAGAGGAACAACGAAAATATTCAGTGAGCGCTTCACTACTGCACCAAGTTAACTCTTTGCGCGGTGCCATTAATTCGTCATACGTGCTCGTTACATCGAAAGAATGAGAGAAGTTAGCGTGGTGAGACGTTAGAACGTTAAAGAAAATGCAGTTCTGTCAGTATTTTTGCTTTCTTGCTTATATGAAAGTGCTTCTTGGTAGCTATGCAGCCACGCGCAAGTAATTTTTTTTTCAGCCATGGTAACGGTGGTCGCACGGGGAATAGAAGCTAGCCAAGAAGTATTAGTTGAATTTGTTATAATTGTTTGTAGCATTTTATATTTTTAAGAGACCACCTGTACCAAAAGAAGTTATGGATGTCCTCAAATTGAAAGTTTTTTTCTATTATCGTATACAAGTTCGTTGTACTGATGGCATGCCATTTTTGCGGTGTGGGCTAACAAACTTCTTAAAATGTCACTGCTCTGAGACACCAAACTTGCTATATTGACAATACAGTCTATGAAATTGTTTACTATAATAGTTGTCGAATTGTTGTAAGACTGACTACGTGTGCTTCTTTTGTTGTGTTATAAATAAGTAAAAAAATAACACATGCTGCTATGCGTCGGGCTTTTCAGTAAAACATGCACGCCTGAGGTGGAACAAAAGAGAGAGGAAAGGCAAGGACGTTAACCACTTCGAATGACATTGAACGATATTCTGCCATACTCTGGGTAAATGCAAGAGACGCAAGTGTCGACCATGAAACGCATGGACGTTGCCCTCACGCAAGTGACCTTACTGTATAGTGACCACTACATAATTCATAGTGATTACTTGCCATGCTGTGTGCGTTCGTTTTGTCAAAGTGATCAATAGAACTTTCTGTGAACAGTACGCCAACGTGATCCAACTTTAAAAGTATATGCTCGGTATTTATCATTCTGGCAGGCCCTCAAACCTGCATACGAGTCCAATAGCGATACACCAGGATTTTGTGCTGGCATCAATCATCGTCATAGCTTGGCACCGACCCAGAAAGGCACAAGAAGTTCCTTTACGTGCATTTTCTAAATGCAGAGCATTCCTTAGTCGCACGATGTAGCGCTTCGGCGGCGCTGGCGCGGTCCACACCTCCACTGCGTATGCTCGCGTCTCGTAATGGCCCAGGAAGACAGCCGCAAAACTGTCGCTCCATGAGCCATTAAAGGATAAGACACCACCGGGTGTTCAGCAAGCCGTGCAATCCTAAAGCATTTCGATGCGAACACAGATGGGCGGTGCCCACACTGCGGGGAGACGTGTGATATCTTCCACATGGTATGGGCATGTACGCAAAATCCCCACCTACCCCCTTCCCCTACCCCTTCCCGAGAGGCATGGGAGACTGCCCTCCTCAACTGCTCATCACTAGAGTCTCAACGGGCTCTGGTGAGACGGGCGCGAGTAGGGGCCTCGTCATGCGGTGTCCCGGACTAAGGACGCCGACCATGTAGCAGGGTCATGCTTTGGCCCCGTACCTCTCTCTTTTGTAATAAATGTTTTTCATCATCATCATCAGCAAGCCGAGCATGCGTAGTGGGGGTGAGGACGTCTCTCCCGTATGCCTTTCTCTCGAACGTGGGCGGTGTGCATATATGCGGCAGATCACGCGTTCGGAATTCAGTCAAGGGCATCTTTACTTGGCTTTCGCCTGACTTAGCGCTTAGTTTGAGTAGAGTGGATGCGATGGAAGCAACAGTATCTTCAACCAGTAGTGGGACACAACCCAACATTAGCGTCCCACCACTCGTTGACGATAACGCTTGTCTTCCATTCAATAAGTAAGAATAGTAAAAATGAAGTAAAAAAGATGGCCCCGTATCTCCATGTTACACTGGAAAAGTCATTCAAAAATGATAGTCTCGCGTCTGGGGAGAGTGAACAAAACGTTTATTTGATGTTCTGCGCAAGAAAATTGGTGAACGGTATTCTGGAGGCGCTGCGTTTATGCTCGAGCGCGCAGCGGAGGGGAACGAGCGCATCAGATCACGTCACACTTGAGACATGAGCGCTATGTGGCAGTTATCTTGGAAAACGAAGCGCGTGGCGTGCGCGCCCGTCTCGGAGGCAATAAGGTGTCGAACGCAAGGCATGGGCTAGGTGCCACCAGAGTGTCGTCTCAGCAAAGCATTGGAAACACTTGCCTTTTAATGCAAGCGTTGCATCATCAGCGCAGCGTGATAAGCGCTACGGTCCTTAGAATTACTTATGTATGCATTTTCTAGTAAAAAGACACACAGAATATTGACGTATTGTTATGGTGCCTCATACTAGAAGATGAACTCTAAGGAATGTAGCGTTTATCGCGCGTCACTGACAGTGCAACGCGATGCTCAAAAAGGTGTTTCAACGCTTTGCTATGACGTCACGGTGGTGGCACCTGCTCGTCGCTTTGCGTTCTACCCCTTATCACCTCCGAGACTGGCGCGCATATTTCTCCGCGGGCTGCATGCCTTGGTTTTTGAAGATAACTGCCAGATGGCGCTTGCGTCTAACGTGTCTCGGTGCGCTCGTTGCCTCCGCTACATGCTCGAGGCACTCTAACGCAGTGCCTCCAGAATACCATTCAATTTTTTTGTGCAGAACATGAAATAAGCGTTTTGTTCACTCCAGGCTCCAGACGCAAGACTAATGTCGTTCAATGATATTTGCGGTGTAACATGCAGATTAGCAACCAATTTTTAATTGAAAATCGGACAAGTATGAACGCTGAAGCTTAAGCAATATTGGTGGGCGCTGCGAATGGGGTCTGCCGTTTAGGGTATCGTTAAGGGTGGACAAACAGACAAACGTACAAGCAGACAGATAGACCAAAATTTTTGCGTCGAAGGTCCTCAAGAAAGACTATCGTCTGTAAAATTAAGCCTTCCCAAACCATACCAAATCACGCAACATTGACGCGATGCTTCTACCACTCTGCGGCGCATTTACTCGAGTTCTTCACGTGAGAAGATGGGGGCGGCTTTTATTGTTGTTTTCGATCATCTGTGTGAGCGACGTCATACATTTCGATTAATATTAGTAGTATCTCATTTGCATCGTGGCTCAACACTTTTTGAGCCACGATGCAAATGATTAATATTAGTAGTATCTCATTGTGCATCGTGGCTCAACACTTTCTACGGTTTCGGTATCACTTCCGTGATAAAAGTAGGAGGCTGGCAAGAACATGGACGAAAAGAAGCTTCTCCGATGAGTGCGTTGATCAGCCTTACGAGAAAGGCCTCGAGTATTGAGCAAGAAACTGTCTCGCATTCCTTGAACTTCGTTTTATTTTGTTTTTAGAACCTACCCTTAGGCATTCATCTATCTTTTACGTGGAGAACTGGTTTAAGTGCTACATTGAAAAACACGAGCAACCTTTCTCATGCAAGTTTATAATGCCTTGCTTTGGTTTACAAGATTCCATGACTTATAGGCGAATAGTTCCGACTTATAGGCACTAGGACCGATATTTCTCACAGATAAGATTACTTTAACTAATGAAGCGGTGTAAGTTTTCTCAGTTGCAAATAAGCAATATTATTTTTTTTTTCATATACCGGCACTCCAGGTTCACAGCGAGTCCTTTCGCTTGGACGCGATATGGTTGCCACAATGAATGAAACTGCCAGACTTGTGCTAAGTCAGCTCGGCTGATCAAGTGCTTAACTCTCAATTTGAGGAACAACAACAACAACAACAACAACAACAACAACAACAACAACAACAACAACAACAACAACAACAACAACAACAACAACAACAACAACAACAACAACAACAACAACAACAACAACAACAACGACGACGACGACGACGACGACGGCGATGACGACGACGACGACAACAACAACAACAACGACAACAACAACAACAACATCAACCACAACAACAACAACAACAACAACAAATACTACAAGAATCTGTGTTGCAGCCAAGGAAGCTTTTTAAACCTCCTTGGTTGCAACTTAGCCCCGCCGCGGTGGTCTAGTGGCTAAGGTACTCGGCTGCTGACCCGCAGGTCGCGGGTTCGATTCCCGGCTGCGGCGGCTGCATTTCCGATGGAGGCGGAAATGTTGTAGGCCCGTGTGCTCAGATTTGGGTGCACGTTAAAGAACCCCAGGTGGTCGAAATTTCCGGAGCCCTCCACTACGGCGTCTCTCATAATCATATAGTGGTTTTGGGACGTTAAACCCCACATATCAATCAATCATTGGTTGCAACTTATGTTTCTCTTATCACGCTGCGTTTAGTTCCTAACTTCTCGGGATTCCAGCAATCTTGTAGTTATGGCAGATATTTTTAACATCACCATGTGCCATGCCTTGTAAAACATCGCAGTTTTCTCCTGTCCTTCAGAGACCTAACATTCCACAGCGAATTACTTCCTACTTTCGTTAACAACGACAAATTCTTCAGCTATCTGTGAGCACAGTTGATCGCTATTCTACAGAAAGAAAAATAGAAAAAAGTGTTCGCACGGTTCATCAGCGCCCTTCCTCAGAAAAAAAAAAAAAACGGTTCTGGCTACTGATGTGACCTACTCAGGCGTACAGGGCGCCTCAGTAGGTCCCCGTTCTATGCAATTTGGCCATTATGAGGCACCATTGTCTCAGTGACTAGAAGTGACATCCACATAATGCACATATAATTTTTAGGGGCGAAGCTTCTTAAGCCGTGGGTCGTGCTTCGGCGATGTATGTAGTAGTAGTAGTAGTAGTAGTAGTAGTAGTAGTCTTCGTCATCATCGTAGTAGTAGGTAGCCACCTCCACAGCCGGACTAGAACAGCGGCACGCACGCACTCTTCCGAATTTAGAAGGAAACCGACGCACGTTAATCATAAAGAAAAAGATAATTGTTTTTGATGAAATAACCCACAGAGACGAGTATTGGTGACTTAATCTCCAATAAAATTTGCTTTGAATTTGATGCTTACTAAAAAAAAGTGAGCTTTGCCGCAAAGGTGAAGCAAAGAACGCGATAGCAACAAATCGGAAGATCACGCGCAGAATGGCAAGCAGATCGAAACGTGCCCCGCGTTTCTCACGCGCAAATTACGCACAAAACGTACTCACAGGTACAGATGAACGCGAATAAGCATCTTAGTTGATGCTTCGCTGTGTCTGAAAAGCGTGCTCTTCTCGCAAATGTAGATTGTGCAACGATTGCAGGGACCTTTGTGCGCCCGGTAACTACAACAGAATTGTTCCTGTCAAAGCTACAGGCCAGCCAAGACGTACGATTCTCCCCGTCGCGAGATAAGGGCACGCGAGCGAACGGCCACCTTCTCCCCTCTGAGTGGCAAAGTACGTGTGGGAGACGAAAGCGTGCGCCGCAGTGCGCTTAATGCGCCATCTTACTATGAATGCTGAAAACACGATAGCTCCCCCCCCCCCCCCCCGTGATGGCCATCACCAGCGTTAAGTGGTAGATATAAATAACTTGCGGTTTGAACGATGAAGGACGTGTTTCTCCATGGCTCAGTGGTTGACGTCTCGCACTCACGACTACAAACACGGTGAGTGATGGCGAGGCTGATGTGAACGACGATGTCTATGTCGATCTAGCCGAGAGGGTCGATATAATTGCTGTCGCAATAAAACTAGTAACCGAAGGACGCACTTCAAGCGCTATCTGACCAGAAAATGTTGCCACGTTTAAATCGTCGGGCGTAAACTCCTTGGTTTCAGCAAGGTTTTGGGGGGGGGGGGGGGGGTTGGGCCGCAGTGCCATGTTTCGCGGCCATGGTGCTCCTCTAGTCCGGCCATGCCACCTCTCGTTTAGTCCTTGGAATGTCCGCTGGATGATGGTGTTTGTATATCAAAAATATGTGATGAAAAGATGCGAGATGGCGGTATTTTGAGTGTCCACAAGATGGACGGACGTATGGATGGAAGCAAGAACGAACGGACGAATGGAAGCACGGATGGACTGATGGATGCTTCGCCCCCTCATCATCATGCACTCCGTGGATATGCTGTGATTTTTTTTTGCGAATTTTCCTCTTTTTAAATTTGAGCAGATGTATTCAAATCGGACTAATATTAAAATTCTGGTGAATGTTTTACCACCAGGAACTAAATTTTGAATAAGTATACCATCTTTAAATATTTGTAGCGCAATAACTGTGAAATACATAGCTTCAATTCAGGTTTGGTAGTTTTGTGGATTTATGCAGCATACAAGTAAAAAAGCAATCAACTGGTTTTTTTAGAACACATAGGGAATGATTATGCCAAAGTGATGAAAACGTGGTCTAAGAAAACCGAGTTTAGAGCTTGAAAACAGCAAAAAAAAAAAAAAAAAATCCGTGCATCTCAACGCAGTGAATTATGAGGAGTGGTCAAAGCACTGGTAGCGTCATTACCGACCTACATATGCATATGAATGAGTGATAACGCGTGTGCACGGTATTTGGGTCATAACTCGTACGTTGTGTTGAGTTCTGCATTTCGTTTGGTCGTCATTATAACCGCTTTGCGGTCCGTGAAATATAGAGCCAGTGGTTCTTCGATGGAATCTAACCTGAACTTGGCAAAAACGAGATCTATGCACGCTTTCTTTACATTGAGGTGTTTCCAGAGGGGTGGGTCAACCACCACACAAAGCGCGCAAAAATGCCTTACAGATGTGTAGCGGGTACATTGCTTATCGACAGAATGACTATTGCCATAGTGGCATAGTGGTTGCTACCTCACTTCCTGAAAGTTGCGGTGGGTGGTGCCTTGCGTGTGTTGTGCCGTGATGGACGTCTGGTTGGCGTATAGTGGGTACCATGCATGTGCTGTACCGAACAACACGCAACGGACAAGCCTAGATCCTCAGGTGCTTCACCCCTAAAGCGAACACTCTTTGCCGCAAGCACCACTCAACTATACAAGATTGGCAATCATTGCCAAGGCTAAGTTTTCCTTTGAAACCTATCATCTTGCTTGTTTTGCATTTTTTTTGTGAGCTGTCATGCAACTCTATCCGCAAGGTATCATCAATAGTGGTAAACTTTTTCCAGAAACCTTGCTTCATTTTGGCGAGACATCAACCCTAATTATTTAAGATTTTCGCCTTGTGCAATATTTTCAGTAATGAATGAAAGAACAACATCAAATCTCGCAATAATTAAGACTTTCAAGCCTAAACAAACAAAGCAAGGACTCTGCGACACAATTCCCATTAGCGCAACACTTGCACCACGAAGTTTTCATGTGCAATTATATCTAATTGCATTACAAATAATATTCATGCCCATTAAAGAAAACCTGTTGTCAACTTGCACGCGATTCGTCTCGCAGGACGCCGAATAGGCTGAGATGTTCAACATTGAAGATCTTGATGGTTCAGCGTTCAACACCCAAAGTCGTCACTGGCATTTATTCGCATTTGCGAGAGAACTGGACTGCTTGCCACGAATTTCAAACTTGCTCAAGGCCTTCTTTACCCCCAGTATTTCAAATTATCGGCAAGCGCGATAGACGCAAGTTGTGATGAAGCTAGGAGCTGGAGCTGTTCGAACCAATGAGCTCCAAAAACCAAGATGCGAATAAAAAGGCGCACAGCGTCTTCGAAGTACTACCTTAGAATTTACCGAACAATTTAGTGTCACTTCTTTTTTGTTTTTTTTTTAATTTTCTATGCAACATTTTTGATTTTCTACAAATTTTTTCAAGAAAAAATGAACCGTAAGGATGACATGCCTGCAAGGAGTTTGTTCTAAGACGCGTGTTCAATCACTAATTGCTTTGTTAAAAATCGTTTTTGATCAAAATATATGATTTGAAAAAACACAAATGCTGAAATAACACAAATGCGTCACAATATAAAAAAAAGGGGACAGCTTTCCGAAATTACAATGATTTTTATTTTTGCCTTACCCTATGTCCTTGAGTTCTCGACGCTAAATTTGCTGTACCATGTTTCTCTAGGCCCATTTATTCTCCAGTCCGTCTCTTTCTTTTTATCTTCCGTTCCCCTTCGTATATGTTGCGAACATGACAAGGTCTGGCTATCCTCTCTGCATTCCCTCTTTTCACACTCACCCCTTTCTCGCACAGCTGTGATTTTCGACTAGTCTTTTTTTTTTAATATATAACGCGGATACTTTACATATGTATATGTTATACATGTTCAGAGTAAGTTTTCGATAAAAAAAAGAAACTTTCGTATAGAAAGCTTTCATAACAACGATACTTGGCAAGAAATCTTTCATGAATTAAACCTTCCATAAAAAGTACTATACAACACTATGCTATATTTCAACCTACCCCCCTTTCTCTCCCTCCTCACCCTTGCGTTGCATCTCCATCTCACTTCCATTTCCCAGAATCTCTGTACTATACAAGGCTATGTTATGCTATACCCTCTCCCTCTCCTACTTCCCACCTTCACCCCCAAAATTTCACTTTCCCGCCCTTTGATGTGCTGCACGTGCTACGCTACGCTTCTATTTCGCCTCACACAGCTGCGCCGAGCTCTGAGAAATTGCCGGCCACGGCTGGAACTCACGATCTAGAAAAAGTACAGGGCGCAAGTGCGCCAGTGTGCTGGTCTGCAGCAGCAGAAGGAAGTATAGAGCTTGACAGCTCTGTTTCAACCCTGGGCACAAGGCATCAACTGAGGACTTGAAGGGCCTCGAAGAAAGCACAGCAGAGTAAGCCCTTGAGTGGAGACAGACCCCCTGCGACGACCAGAATAAGACAGATGGTCGCGGCTTCCCGTATCAGCGACGGACAGGGATACATGACTCGGAAAATGGTCGATCAGTGGCGCGGTTTGTTTGATGTTCATTTGAAATGGACGAAGCTACATGGTGGATTCCTTCGGATCTGATGTGGAGACTGTTATGTAGAGAGTATATAAAAACGATGCCGCCGATGGGATTTATTTCTTCCTGACCTCTCCGAAACATTATTGCTGTGGTGAAATGGTAGGTACTTAAGCTTTAGAAAAGCGGTTCCAGTTCTGGTTGTACACGGCATTTGTCAGATATGGTAGTAGCGCAATCGAGTATCTTCGTTTTTTTTTAAACGCCAGTGATACCATTCACCTCATGTCAGCTTTTCGAAAATAATTGTGAATTTTTTTCGCGCAAAGAAGACTAATATAGAAAGGTAGATAAACACCTCTGTCAAGGATTCATGATTTAGCTGGTTTGTAAGTCGTGACTACCGCAACGTTTACTGCAAACTGGAAGTAACCGTCTATCGCCTCTGTACTGCCCCCCACTTTTACAAATTATGCCAGACTTTTGAGTGTGCCCTGAGGCGGCTTTATGATCGGCCTTTTGCACACGAAATTGAACGTTATTCCATTAAAATTAACAACGAGAAGTTTACTGTACAGTTAAAGAATACTGAGTACGTTGCTTTCGTAAAAATAGTGGAACCGAGTGCGCTCAGGAGGCGGAAACTCCCTATAGATCCCACGTATACGCGCTCTCACATGATGATACGCAGCGGCAGTGTCGCTTTTATCACTGGCGCCTGCCGGGTATCCAACTAGAAATAAATCGCAAAGAGAGCATTTCATTCATGACGTTACTGGTGAGGCCACCAAATAGAGAGAAAGGACGAAAACTGAGAGAAGGAGTGGGACCACGGAAGCCCTCCTGTCCCATTTCGCGTGCAAGCGGAATGCGCTCGTGCCTTTTTTGAGGGTCGCTGGCCGGTTGCTTGGGCGATGCAGCCATTCGTAAAACTTCGTTAACCATTTTTCGAAATTTCGCTCGTGTGTTCTGAGGCGGCTAAAGTTAAGCTGACCGATTTGTCAGCAAGACGAAGCTTTGTCGGCACAAACAAATCGAACTTTTCATTTTACGTTTTGTAAAAAAATAACAGAGACATAAACAAGGTGTTAAAGTGTACATCTATAAAAGCAGCTTTAATTTACAACTGACATATGGACATAGTTAGCAAACATCAAACCCAATAACTGAACCAATGCGAAAATTATCAACAATCACTAGTAGGAGACGTCGTACTTGACTAAATTCTGTTTGTTATGACGACGCACACAGTTTTATTACAGTACCAAACGAGACTGAAGTACAGAGCCAGAGAGAGGCTTGAGGTGATCATAATTTGTACTGCGATGGCAATAATATAGACACTCTCAGCTAGATTTCGCCGCTGGCGTCGTCGTCAACGTCACTCACCATATATGTATCTATATATGTGAAAACGCAAGAAAGAAAGAGAAAACCAGAAAAGGACTCTGGTGTGCAGAATTGAACTTGGGACCTCTGAAGCGTGTCTGCGAGGCGTTAACCACTGAGCCACAGAGCAGCCCCTACTTCAACGTTCAAACGGCAAGCTATTTATACTTATCTTTTACCGCCGGTGACGGGCATCTCGGAGGGCGGCGGAGGGACTGTCGTGTTTTAAGCATTACCAGCAAGATGGCGCAATGAGCCCGCGGTGGCATGCACTCTCATTTCCCATGCATACTTTGCCTCGCGGAGAGGAGGGGTGGATGTAAAGTCCCTGGGTGATCACACACGCGCCCTTATCTCGCATTGGGGAAGATCGTACATCTTGGTTGGCCTTTAGTTGTCACCGGAACAATTCACTGAAAAGGTCTTTCACCGAAAAGGTCACTGCACTCGTTGCACAGTCTCTCTTTGCAAAAAAAGCGCGCTTTTCAGATACAGCGAAGTAACAACTGAGACGGTTATTTGCGCTCATCTCTGCCTGTTAGAGCGTTTCGTGCGTTATTTTTGCGTAAGAAACGCGGGGCACGTTTCGATCTGCTTACCATTCTGCGCGTGAACTTCCATCTTTTTGCTATCGCGTTCATTGCTTCGCCTTTGCGGCAAAGCTGTGACTGTTTTTAAGGAAAAACGTCTCTGAAAACAATGTTTCGGCAAGTCAACTTGCTCTTGTCAGGCCAACAGCCTCGTCTTGACGAAGAAAAGTTCACTTGTCAAAACGTTGGCTCCAGCAACATTCCTTGTAATGATTGTTAGAAGTATTTAGTCCATCACATCTATTTGAGCGACAGTATTAGAAGTAAAGAATTCAACCGCGGCCACATGAATTTCATGAACAGGAAGGAGCTTATAATTACTTGACATCATTTGAACTACACGCCAAAAGTAAAGGAAGCAACAACTATGTAGCCGAGTCAACACAGATTCAAGCCGTTCATTAAACTCATTTTGCCGGCACTAGCTTGACTGCCGTGTTGACCATTAAGTCTAGTGACACTACACTTCTGTAAGTCCGGTCAGGCTTGCATAAAGCTGGGTTGATACTCCTGTGCTCATGCGAAATCAATATCTGCTCAAATAATAATTCCAAGTACTTCTGCTCACCTGTTGCCACTATGAAACTGAAAAAAACCTTCGCGGAACTTGAAATTCCCAGGTTAACGCACGGTAGAGCCACGAAAAGCATGCTTTGCCTGATTAGCCATGTTCGTCTAATGCATGGTTGACTTGCTCGGCGCAGCTCACAGCGGCTTCCGTTTTCTTCCCGCCACAAGTTGCTTTCTCTATCTTTCCCGTAGTTGCGTGCATAGTGAGCGCGATCCAACTTGCAATATCGCTGAGCGAGTGGCAAGAAGGAGCGGATGCAAGCTTTGCGAACTAAAGTAAGCCACTACCCGTGCTTCGCTTGATTTAAAATTCCTGAAATAAGAAATAAAAACGACATATAAGCAAAAGAGAATTTCTTTACAGTGGGATCGAAATGCTTTCTCTGTAAAGAGTTGTGAAAGCCAACCAATAAGAATATACGCATCAACCTCACTCCATTCAACCAGATCTTAGGATGCCCGGAAACCGCTACGAGTGGGCATGTTCCTTGAAACCTAAACTAGCGCTGAGTTTTTGGGGCCTGGTGCGCTTTCTAGGTGAGGGCTACTCGCTCGAAAGTCATGTGAGCAAAGGAACCTTGGATTTCTTCAACGTCTTTCTGCCTGAAAGTCCCTGTACCACGTCCTTAGAATGTCGCTGAGCACACGACATGGGTGAATAGGAACGCGTAAACTCCACCATGTTTAAAGTTTTGATTACCAGCCCTATACAACCTCAATCTTCACGTTTTCATAACAGTGATACTTACACCCACCATTTGTTTATTTTAGTAAGTTGGCTTTCTAGCAGCAACACCCACACTGAGAGGAAACTGTCTTCCTGCAAACGCAGAAGTGATGGAGTAGTCACAACTGAGTAGTAAGCTTGAGATATCATATTATAATGTTATATTAACGCTTTTTAGTGCCATTATTTTACCACACCATTAGAAAATAAAATACAAATTAATAAAAAATAAAATCTCACCTTATTTTTGATTGCTATTTATTGAGGCATTCGCCTTCATTCAATTTGTTATCCGCTAAATTTATCTCGTGTACGTACTCTGCTTCCAGAACGTCATTTGTTTCCGTTCACCCTTTTGGTAATTTTAAAGCCACCCAGAACATGTGGCTTTCTGGAAGATGTATAGCTCAGTCAGGAATGTTACAGTACTGCTATGTTTGTAGCGATGAAGCTGTTTTTTGTGGTCGCTTTCACGATTGGTGACCGTCGTAGATGGTAGATACTAGCGGAATTCACCAGTAGAATGTGATTAAATGCCACTATCGATGTGTGCCACTCCTGCCACTGCTTCCGCTACTCACTACTCCCACGACACACCACTAAGCCTACTGCAGCTCCCGCCGCTCCTCTCACATCGTTAAGCCACTTCTTTCCCCCTCCACTCCCACTTCAATCAACCCACTTCATTCGAGGTCAATGTACCCCAATGTTGCAAATAAAAGAGGACGAAGGTGTGGTGGTACACGAGCAACATCCAGGGGCACTGGTTCACTCGGTTCTTCTGTTTACTTTGATACAGCCAGACGTACGAGTCCGGGTCTGCTCTTTGTTATCCACACTTAGTTCTGGTGCTGAAGCCCATGTGTGGGTGGTCAATGTCAGGTGTTATATTTGGTAACACCGAAGGATCCGGAGTGCTTCGCTACTCGTCATGTTCAACTTCGTGGAGATTAGTGGATTTTATTCAACGTGTAGCTTCCAGAATGACCAAGTGGCATATTGCATTATCGCATATCTTATAGATAGATCATCATTATTATTATGTTGGCCTGTATGAAAAGAGCTGAACTTATGATGATACATCATACCAAACCTGTAAATACATGCCGATTACTATGATTGCATACAAACGAAGAAGTCATGACGGCCCCGCCTAGACGACCAAAGCGGGGTAGTCAATCGCCTCAGCGTCTAAAGAAATAGTCTCACTCTTGTTCTCGGCAACGTTCTCTGCAGACGGAGTCAATGACCGCCCGGATCATGACGTCATCTAGAGTACACGCGTATTGGTGCACGCTTGTGTGCATCCGCCTTTGAAGGGAGAATGCCGCTGACTTCTAAAGTTGTTACTGGCCACAGCTTGTTGATGTGTTGTCTTTCTAGCAACACCACTCATATTGCGAAAAAGCTAACTTTCCAGGCAGAAGAACATGTCTCATTATTTATGCTGACCGAACGACAATGGTGTCCGTCCGGTCTCCGTGCGGTAATACAATAACCACCACAAATAAGTAGGTTTCCTTGGTAGTGCTCGGATTAAGCTCAAGCCCTAACCCCGCAGGCAAGTGTTTTGACCCCAGCGTTAAGAACCGTGCCCAAACAATCACGTGAAGGCGTTGTACCCATGGAACACATGAAAAACAATTAAAGTAATGCTTTCTGTGAAGATTTCGTTGAAGAATTGGAATAAGAGCCTATCATAAGACAATTGTGTAAAGACGACAGCTGAAGGCAGAAAAAAATCACAGCATATCCACGAAGTGAATGATGATGAGTGGGGCGAAGTTTTGGAGGGTAATATCGGTAAACCGTGAACTACTCGTCCGCTGGCCGCGTCCATCCATCCGTCAGTTCCTCTTTCTGTCTGTCTATCTGTCTGTCCCTCCGTCCGCCCATCTAGTGAACACTCCAAGTACCAACATCTCGCACATTTTCACCATATTGTCATGGGTATAGAAAGGTACCTCAGGCACGTGCGCCAAAATGACACAGAAGGAATGAAGACGACGATGTTGTTGTGGGGATGTGTCTGGTCTGCCCTGTTGTCCTGCATCCTCGCGCACTGTGTGGTGGCGTTCACTTATTAAATACTCCACGTTACAATATGTTCCTCATATACAAGTACCGCCATCCAGCGGACATTCTAAGGACTAAACCAGAGGTAGCTACCTGATGATTTGATGATTGATTTGTTGGGTTTAACGTCCCAAAACCACCATATGATTATGAAAGACGCCGTAGTAAAGGGCTCCAGAAATTTCTACCACCTGAGTCCTTTAGCATGCACCCAAATCTGAGCACACAGGCCGACAGTATTTTCGCCTCCATCGAAAATGCAGCTGCCGCTGCCGGGATTTGATCCCGCAACCTGCGGGTCAGCAGCCGAGTGCCTTAGCCACAAGACCACTGCGGCTGGGCTGGTGCCTACCTACTACTACTACTACTACTACTACTACTACTACTACTACTACTACTACTACTACTACTACTACTACTACTACTACTACATACATCGGGGATGCATGACCCACGGCTTTAGAAGCTCTGCCCCTAAAATTTGTACTTGGTGAAAATCTAACGCCAAACTCGCGTTTCTGGGAGAGGTACCTTTTGAGCGTTCCTTTTAAGTCGCTGAGGAGCGCCTTAAGATGATGAAAGGCACCATGTCAATTACACCTCAAAACAGCATTGCAGAATGGCCACAACCAGCAATAAGCTCAAGGGTTTCTTTTGCGTTCCTCTGAGATTACTCGATGGCGATGTTGTCGTTGTAGCCTCTAACTCAAGTGGATGGGTCAAAAGTTGATTACATGACATTGTTAACCTTTTCGATGACTGAATTGAGATAACCAATAGAGCAACATACATAAAAAAGAATGCTATAAATGTTTTCACCCAATTCAGATCAGACACAATGAATTTCTTTTGGATATAAAATGAAAGGGAAAGACATGAAAATCGGAGCACGTCCACAGAGGGAATGTTGACAAGGGGAACGAAGCGTCCGTCCGCCCATCGAATGTCCATTGTCTGTCTGTGTTGGCTACGCCGGAGGGTCGTGAGACTACCTTAGACCATAAGAAGCTTCGCCCCTAAAGTATAAACTTCTTGAAGCCATCGACTTTTTCTTTTCAGTAGATTGTATTTATCCCCTTTCTCTCAAAATATTTCGGCATCTAGGGTGGTCTTGCGCTGTCTTTGGTATTGGCGGCGTTTTAAGCTATCTGCGCTTCACGTGCCTCCAAAAACGGCCCACCCGAAGCCAAGCGACGGTGTCATGCGATGACGTCATCCCGTTGCTTCACATTAGAGTAACGTCATGATATACGTGTTATTATGTGACGTTTTAATGAAGTCACAAGGTAACGTCCTCACGTGATAATGATTTTTTGCATCCCTTGTGTTGACGACAACGCCGATGGTCAATGTTCGTGTTTGACATGGTATCTAAGGCGATAGCCTTTGTTACGAGCCGCGTCGGTGGCAGCAGCGGACCCAGTAGGTAGCATGGAGCTGGGTGGTGGTCGTCATTCCGCAGGCCACGGGGACGTTCAGAACTCTAGAGAGTTGATGCAGAGGGACAGGCGTAGAGGAAAACTTAACAAGACGTTTATTTGCAACATGTTGGACAGTAACGTCCGAACGACGACTCTTCTCGCGACTTCCTCCTGTTTCCTTCTGGCAGGCTGCTCCCGCTGCCTCGCCGTGCAGTTCCGAAGATAGGGGTGGAATGTCACTTCGGGGAACCAACCACTCAAGGAGAGCACAACACAAGACAAGTATCCCTTCACGCACGTGGCAGAGCACGTGGCAGACGGACGTGGCACAGGCGCGGGGACCCGGAGGCGACCACGCAGGAGAAATTCACGGCAGTCACTCCTGTAGCACACAACCGGCCTTCCGCACATTCCAGAGGGGCCCGCCCGTAGCCACTGCCCCGCAGGCGAAGCGCACAGCCGAGACAAATACAGCCGGTGCAGGTGACAACCCGCACCCCACAAAAGAATGTCCGAGATGACGGGAAGGCACGCTTGGGGGCAGCCGGCCCAAGGACTTCTTTACTGCTTTGTAACAGCTTCTCCAGCGGTCGGCCGAGACCTCGACGTACAAAGGTCATCCACCTCTGTGGGGAGAGGTTCATAAAGACAATGCTGGTGTGCTGAAGCCGTGGACACCTCGATGTGGCTCTGCTGCATTACTCTGTCACCCCCGGTGATCTGGAGCCTCTGGTAGCGTCGTCCGAAATGGGAGAAAGGCTCCCGCTCTGCTGGCCAACATTCCTTCTCGAAAGACAGCTCCTGTGTCCACCACGCGAGAAACACAACCGCCAAGCAGGCAAGCGCCCATACTCTCTTCCTGAGATCCAACCAGGCTTTTACTTCATCGAAAACGACCTGTTATTCATTACAATAGCAGCAGCAATTCCAACAACCCAATCTGAAATAGGTTGCTCAAATTCACAAACACGTGTCGTGATAAAGCACAAGTACAAAAAAAAGCAATTGTAAACCTGTCACATAAAAAAATGGAACCTAAATACCCAAGCCAGATTACCTGACGCCATCAAGATCCCTAGAAACAACGACTTAAGCCATCAGCGTTGCCATTCAATTTGCTTCTCTTGTAGCGAATTTCGAAAGAGTATTGTTGCAATAGCAAGCTCCAGCGAAGTAGCCGGCCGTTCTTAGGCGACATCGTTTGCAACCACGTGAGGGGACAGTGGTCCGTCTCGATAATAAACTCTGATCCCGCGAGATAGCATGCGAGCTTCTGAACCGCCCATACAACACAGCCGCATTCTTTCTCTGAAGCGCTATAGGCTTCCCCCCTTACAGTTAGTTTGCGGCTTGCATATAGCACGGGATTTTCCTCTACTGCGTCGTTTCTCTGACACAATACTACGCCCATGCCGCGGTCACTTGCATCGCACTGAACCACGAAGGGTCTAGCGTAGTCGGGGGCTTGAAGTACAGGTTGGCTCATGAGCTCATTTTTCAACGCTAAGAATGTCCTCGCTTTCTTTTCATCCCACTCCAGAATCTGAGGTTTGCTTTTTCTAAAAGCGTCAGTAAGCTGGCTGGCAAGCTCTGAATAACGGGAAATGTAATGCTGGTAGTACCCTGCCAATCCTAGGAACGACCGCACATCTGTCTTTGTCCGGGGCTGCGGAAAATTGTCAACTGCCGCCACTTTGACATCGGAAGGTCTGCGGTGGCATTGCCCCACTACGTGACCCAGGTAAGTAACCTCTTCTCGGCCAAGTTGGCACTTCCCAGCCTTCACGGTCAGTCCTGATTCGCGGAAACGTTGAAGCACTGCTCGCAAGTGGGTGAGATGTTCGGACCATGACCCTGAAAATACTGCTACATCATCCAGATAAGGCAGGGCAAACCCCTCTAAACCCCGCAATACCTTGTCCATGAGAGCCGAGAAACAGTAGGGGGCATTCTTTAAGCCGGAGCTCAACACCTTAGGGCGGTATGTTCCTAAGGGAGAAATAAACGCCGCATATCTGCTGGCCCTTTCGGTCAGGGGCACCTGCCAATAACCCCATACGAGGTCGAAGGATGTACTTAGCACTGCTTACTGCCTCAATTCTTTCCTCAGTGGGCCAGGCAGCAGCACTACCGGCGGGATGCTCAGTAATCCCTTCTGCTTCGTTCTTCAGGTTTTGGCTGTGCTTCAAGAAATTCGGCTACCACAGCGCGGCTGCCTCCCTGGAATCAAGCAAGCCGAACTGCTACGCAGATATGGACCGGAGCCATCGCCGCTTGCCGACTACGGTATCAGCAGCATCAAAAGTCCTCACACCGCAAGATGGTCATTGCGACCATCTTCGGTGACGTCACATCACGTGTCCATCTTGGAAGCTACAAAAGGGCGTGAACCGGCGAGCCACCCCAGTGGGCCAGGCAGCAGCACTACCGGCGGGATGCTCAGTAATCCCTTCTGCTTCGTTCTTCAGGTTGGTGATAACCGGCCATCGCATTGTTTTCGTAGTGACAACCCTTATTTGTTGCTGCTGCCTTGCCCACACTTTGTACTAAACGTTGTTACTTATATTTTCACCCTAGCAAAAAGTTTATTACTTTGTGGCGACATTGAAACAAATCCCGGTCCCTCCCAAAGTGATACGTTGCGTGAGTTACTGGCTGGACAACAAAAAATAATGGAAACCATGGCATCTATGCAATCTTCTCATGAGAAGATAGAAAAGAAATTGTCATCAGTAAGCGACAGAATGGAGGCAATGGAGAAACAGCTGTCTAGTCTTGCCACATTGGGCGATAAGATTAAAGACTTAGAAGACCAAATGTCCCACCTTGATAGAAACTTCGTGGCGCTTAGGGACAAAGTAGATGATTTAGAAAATAGGAGTCGCCGAAATAACCTAATCATCTATGGTCTTTATGAACCCAAGAATGAGACACATGAAGAATTGGAAAAGAAATTTAATAAGGACATTGTAGAAGAAAAACTGGGACTTCAAGCGGTCAGCATTGAGCGAATTCATAGGTTAGGCCGCAGTATGGAAAATAAAAATCGTCCAATTGTAATAAAGTGTCTGGATTATAAAGAAAAGCTGTCAATTTTAAAAGCTTCGCATAAACTTAAAGGCACTTTATTGTCTATTGCGGAAGATTTTTCGCATCATGTCCGTGAGCAGCGAAGGATGCTTTGGAAAACTGCTCAAGACGAAAAGGAAAAAGGGGCTAAGGTAAAGCTTATCTATGATAAGCTAAGTGTAAACGGCGTTATGTACGGTTGGGACAGTGACAAGAAATGCCGCTTTCAGTTGAAAAGTGATAGGCGGGTTTGACAAAGGCAAAGTGATGATCGATTCTTGAAACTTCTTAACATCAATTGTAGGAGCGTAGTCAATAAAAGCACAGAGCTTGAGGGGCTAATTATTGCTAACGATCCTGATATTGTTATACTGACTGAGACATGGCTCAGTGATGAAATATACGATAGTGAATTCGTTCCATCAGGATACCGAGTTTACAGGAAAGACCGTGGTAGTAGGGGTGGTGGAGTTTGTATAATCTACAAAAGTGCGCTTAACGTATTCTTGATGCCTGAAGTTGCCTACATTGAGTGTTTATTCTGCAAAGCCTATAGTGCCGGCCTTAGGTATATTGTTGGTGCCATGTACAGACCCCCTTACTCTGATGCTTCTACCATGGATGTGTTGAAGGAGTATTTATGTGACCATGTCAAACCTGATGATCGGATAATCCTATCTGGTGATTTCAATTTGCCAGATGTTGACTGGCTAACAATGTCCCCCAAAATTCGTAATGACAAGGTAGGAGAGGCAATGCTTGATATTGCTTTTGCCTTTGACCTTACTCAAGTTGTTGAAGGCTTCACAAGAATTCAGGATAGCAGTAAGACTCTACTAGATCTTTCCTTCGTAAGCGGTAGCATTTTCGAGAACGCCACATCTCAAATCATGCCAGGAATTTCCGATCATCAGGCCGTCTTCCTTAGCCTCAGCAATGTTAAAGTCGACAAAGCTAACGAAGCTTCGTATTTTCGAAACTTTTCCAGAGCCGATGACGAAGCTATAATAGACGTGCTTTCGTTTCATCTAGATAATTTCTCTCGCAGTGATGCAAATGTTCACAATCTTTGGGCTTCTTTTACGAAACTTGTACATGAATGTATTGAACAATTTGTGACATTGATACGCAAGAAAAACAAACGTGTGAATGCCTGGATAAGTCGTTCTACTATACATTTGCAGAGAAAATCAAAGGGGTTAAAAAAAAAAAACGTCGATCTGTAGGCGACTGCGTAAACCTGGAATCCAAAATTTCAGATTTGTCTCACAAAGTTAAAACACAAGTTGCAGCTGACAAAGACAAATATTTTTCAGTTTCATTACCTAGTTTCATTACTAGTTCGCCGCAGAAGTTTTGGCTAGCAATTTCCCCATCTTATACTGATGTGGATGCTTTTACCATTAATGGTGTCCAAATTACTGATGCCACAAAAATTGCAAATGCATTCAATAGGCAGTTTCAATCCTGCTTTACTAATGATGATGACAAACTGCCTAATTTTGTGTCACCATTACCGCCGATGCCTGACATTACCGTAAGTGAAAAGGGAATTTTCAACATGCTCTTGAAACTTGATGTAAAAAAATCTGGTGGTGCTGACGAAATACCCAATGCCTTTCTCAAAAGGTACGCTGAATGGGTCGCCAAATATCTTTGCATTCTTTTTACAAAATCGTTGAAAGAAGGACAGCTGCCAATCGATTGGAGGACAGCCAAAGTGAAACCACTTCATAAAAAGGGTAAGAAAGATGAAATTAGTAATTATAGGCCAATATCACTATTGTCAACAGTTTGTAAGTTGCTCGAGCATATAGTTCATAATCATATTTCGGAATTTCTAACTGCTCATAATGCCCTACCCGAGTCTCAACATGGATTCAGAAGAGGCTACTCTACTTGTACCCAATTAGTTAAGACCGTTTACGATTTTGCATTGACAATTAATAATGGTGAGCAGACTGACGCAATTTTTATGGATTTTTCAAAGGCGTTTGATAAGGTTTCTCACAAAAAATTAATTTTCAAACTAGACAACATACTCAAAAACAAGCAGTTAACTAAATGGATTTTATCTTACCTTCATAGCCGGCAGCAATATGTTGTATTTAAAGATAAATGCTCTGAGAGGGTTTCTGTGGAATCTGGCGTCCCCCAGGGTTCGGTACTTGGACCGCTTCTTTTTCTTTTATATATCAATGACATTGTGAATGACATACCCGTTAACATAAAACTCTATGCAGACGACTGCGTTATTTACTCCGAGGTAAAAAATTCTAATGACCAAATAAAGTTAAATGCCGCATTTCAAAAAGTTAAATCTTGGTGCGACAGTTGGCAGATGCCCATAAACTTTGAAAAAACCGTATTTATGCGCATTTCACACAAAAAAGAGCCCCTCTTGTTCCAATATTGCTGTAACAATATATACCTTGCTGAGGTGCAGTATTACAAGTATCTAGGGGTTTACATTACAAACAACTTGACGTGGAATAAACATATCGATTATGTTGCAGCTTGTGCTAACACAAGACTTTCATTTCTTAGGAGAGTTCTCAAGCACTCCACTCCCACTGTGCGCTTGCTGGCGTACAAATCAACAGTTCTATCCATTCTAGATTATGCAGTCGTTATATGGGATCCTTTTACGTTGACTAATAAAAAGAAGATTGAAAAAATACAAAGAAAGGCAGCCCGTTTTATATACAACAGTTATGGTCGCACATCTATTAGTGCACTGCTAGCGAGAGCTAATCTTCCACCAATAACTGAAAGAAACTGAATTTCTCGTCTCAAATTTTTATATCAACTAATTAAGAAGCACTATAAGATAGACACTAGCAAATTATTGTCTTTCTCCTCTGGGTATCCGACAAGGCATCGCCATAACCTCTCCATTACGCCCTTTCAAACACGCAATAACTGCTTCACGTATTCATTTTTCCCGAGAACAGTCGGGGAATGGAACAACCTAACTAATGACGTTGTTTTACAGCCATCACTTGAAAAGTTTGCCTTGTGTTTAACTGCATAATATATATGTGTGCATATGTGTGTATGTATATGTATGTATATATGTGTATATATTTGAAATTGTGTAGAATTATCACCCGTGTTTTTTCCAATCCTTGCGTATGTGACTCTGTTTTGTGGAATACTTATTATCCTGTACATTTTGAATTGTATTTTGTCGCCATGGTTGATCATGTATTCGTGAATTTTGTATATCAGTTTTTCCCTTTTTTGTAATTCCGAGAACTGTACTTTGCTTCCGTATTTTTGTTCTTGTTCACCTAGGAATAATTATGATTGTACTTCCCACCCTGCTATAATCCCTCATGTGGGATTGCAGTATCTACAAATAAATAAATAAATATTTGGTATGGGGTAGGTCTGATCCTTCGTTATGCGATTTAACCTCCGGTAATCAACGCATGGTCGCAGATCTTTCCCAGGAACCTCCACTAATATAAGCGGAGAGGTATAATCACTTTTACAAGCTTCAACCAAATCGAGCTCGAGCATTCTTTCAATCTCGGCCTCAATAATGGCACGCTGACGCAGCGACACTCGATACGCCTTTGACCGCACGGGCTGAGTGGCCGTAAGCTCTATGTCATGCACTACCAAGTTTGTTCGGCCCGGTTTCTCCGAGAACATTTCCTCATATTCAATCAGGAGGCTTTCTAGGTCATGCTTCTCGTTAGCTGTGAGCTCAGCTACCTCCACCATGGCCTTGAGCGTTTGACCAGCGTTATCCTCCTTTCTTTCCGCTCCCGAAAAGGGGAAATCTAGTGGTGGCTCGTGGGGCACGTTTACCGCCATGTTTACGACAACCTCTATCTCTCGATACGGTTTGAGCAGATTGCTGTGGTAGATCTGCTGCGTCTTACGTCTACCTGGCATCCTTACCAGATAGTTTGTGTCGGACAGCCTTTGAACGACTTCCGCCGGACCTTCCCATTGGACATCTAGCTTATTCTTTGGTGAAGGTTTCAACCGCATTACTTGATCTCCAGCTTCAAACCGGCGTGATCTTGCCGACCGGTCGTAGTAGCATTTGGCCCGAGCCTGTGCCTTGCTCATCTTATCCCCTGCCAGCTCCTGTGCTCTATGCAACCTCTCTAGCAGAGTGAGCACATATTCAACCACCGTAGGGTCCTCCTCTCGACCTTCCCATGACTCCCGAAGAATACGGAGTGGGGATCGCAGAGAGCGACCGTAGACCAATTCTGCCGGGGTAAATCCAGTGGCTTCATGAGGTGCAGTCTTGAGCGCAAACATGGTTGCTGGCAAGCACACATACCAGTCGACTTTGCGCTCAAAGCAGAGCGCTCGAAGGACGCGTTTCATTACCGAGTGTAACTTTTCTACTGGGTTTGACTGGGGGTGATACACCGAGCTGTGGATTAATCGGATTCCACATTTCTCTAAGAAAGTTGTAGTCAGTGCACTCGTAAAAACGGTCCCTTGATCGGACTGTATTTCAGCGGGAAAACCCACGCGTCCGAAAATAGACAACAGCGCGTTTACCACTTCTACCGAGCTGAGTTCCTTTAAAGGCACTGCCTCAGGAAACTTGGTCGCGGGACAAAGTAGTGTTAAGACATGACGGTAACCGGATGTTGTTGTTGGAAGAGGCCCTACTGTGTTGATCACGAGTCGACGAAAAAGCTGAGTGCTCACCGGCACGAGCTTCATTGGGGCACGAACCTTATCCCCTGGTTTTCCTACACGCTGACAGGTGTCGCAGGTTCTGACAAAATTCTCTATTTCCCGGAAACAACCCAGCCAATAGTATTCCTGCAGCAGGTGATCCTTCGTTTGTTTGACCCCCAAGTGACCCGACCATGAGCTACCGTGAGCTAAGTGTAAAAGATCACGGCGGTAACATTCCGGTACCACTAACTGATCAAACTGCACCCGTCTGCGATCTAGATACTTACGATAAAGTATCCCGGCCCTGTTCTGATACATCACGTTTTTCTTTGAAATACCCTCATTACTCTGACTCCTTATATTTTGAAGCGTGGGGTCTGCTCTTTGCTGCGCTATAAAGGACGATCGATCCACTCCCAGCAAAGTCTGAAGGCTACTGGATGCAGGAGTAATCATTTCCTCACAGACACTTCCAGATTCAAGAGGGTATTCCTTGTTTTCATCCGCGCCTTCATCGCTCACTTCATCAGTGCTTGGTGTGATCGTGTCTACCGTGTTCGCGGGCTCTCCATCTCCGGCTTTCTCGGTGATTCTCGAGGGAACATCGAGCGGTGCGGCTCTATAGTTGCGAGTTCTCGCGCCTTTGAGCGAGTGAGCGCGCACACAACCCCATCCCCGTACGCTAGGTTCTTCTGTCCTAGCAACCAATCGAATCTGTTTGAAAACAAGTATGCATACTGCTTTGGCAAATAAGCAGATACTGCAGCCTCTGTGTGCAATGCGCCAAAGGGGCCCTCGATGCATACCTTAGCAATCGGAAGGCATACGCTTGATGGTTCCGCTGCTTGTTTAATCCAAGCGCACTCTCCTGTGAAATGTTCAGCTTCAACATACGAGGAATGGACCACGTCCATTGTCGCTGCTGAATACTGCAGCACGCGACACTCTTTTCCATTTACTATCAGCTCTCTGATATATGGCTCCAGCAGTCGCATGTTTTCACCCTCGATGTCGACTGAGAGGCAAACAACTTTTGGACTCTTGCAGACGGCCGCAATGTGACCTGGCTTGTGGCATTTATAGCACACAAGTGGTCGCCTCTTTTCAAACGCAATGTTTTGGTGCTTTTCCTCAACCGTGGTCTCATTATTTACCCCCCGGTGTTTTTCGGGATCAGTGTTGCGCTCTCAATTCTCTTGGACTGAATGTCCCCTCCACCCAGTTGCCTTTTTGATCTGGCCCTCCCGCTGGGGAATTTCTCTTCTATCAAGCGCGCGGAGCGAAACAAAATCTTCCGCTACTATAGCTCCGCGGCCCTCGACACAGTGGTTACCTCCTCCCTGTCTCGCACCCAGAGCCTAACGTCTTGGGGCAAACGACGGTAAAACTGCTCGAGTCCGAAACACTTCACGATTTTATCTTTATGCTCGAACGCCTTAGCCTCTTTGAGTGACTCCCTCATATTAGACATTAACTTGTATGCGAAATCAGCATACGACTCGTCTTTCTGCTTTACGGCGTTCCGGAACTTCTGCCTGAATGCTTCTGCTGACAATCTATATTTCTTTAGCAGGCTCGACTTAACTTGGTCGTAATCATCTGCTTCCTTTTTTACCAAGCGGGCAATTACCTCGGCAGCCTCACAGGGTATAGTAGGGTAAGCAAGCACTGCGGCCACATCGTTTTGGTAACACGCGCCTTCTCGCATGTGCGCTCAAAATTTACCAAGAACAGACCCATGTCCTCTCCGGAGTGGTAAGGTTGCATTAGGTCTTTGATCCTGAACGACTTCCGTTCTACTCCACTAGACGTTTCGCTACCTTCACCACTACCTCGAGCCTTGAGCAGCTTGATTTCAAGGCGCTTCATCTCAAGATCCCTTTCTTCTGCTTCGCGTATGAGCCTCTCATATCTCTCTTCAGCTTTGCGCCTTTCATGTTCGTCTATCAGCTCTAAACACTCTGAGAACTCGTCGTCGTCTGCGTTAAGGTTCTCAATAGCCTCGATAATCTCTGGCTTTCTCATTTGTTCACGAAGATCCAAACCCAAACTTTTAGCTAACTCTAGCAAGAGCGGTTTTTTCAGTGCATTCAGATTCATGGTTGCTGCAAGTGCTGCTAACTTCACTACTACTAGGACGCTACGTTCCCATGCGCAGGTCAACGTAGAGTAGTTATCCAAATTTACCAACTTTCCTACAAAACTCTAGATAAAGCCTGGTAAAATCTCAGTGAAGAAAAGTCAAGCACTCACCACACCCTGCAGCCATGATCTTGGCGGAGACGATCCCGATGCTGGCCCGAGCTTGTTGCGACTTGGCGTGAGCAGAATCCCGTCGCTGCCATCCAGTTGTTACGAGCCGCGTCAGTGGCCGCAGTGGACCCAGTAGGTAGCATGGAGCTGGGTGGTGGACGTCATTTCGCAGGCCACGGGGACGTTCAGAACTCTAGAGAGCTGAGGCAGAGGGACAGGCGTAGAGGAAAACTTAACAAGACGTTTATTTGCAACAGGTTGGACAGTAACGTCCGAACGACGACTTTTCTCGCGACTCTTTCCTGTTTCCTTCTGGCGGGCTGCTCCCGCTGCCTCGCCGTGCAGTTCCGAAGATAGGGGTGGAATGTCACTTCGGGGAACCAACCACTCATGGAGAGCACAACACAAGACAAGTATCCCTTCACGCACGTGGCAGAGCACGTGGCAGACGGACGTGGCACAGGCGCGGGGACCCGGAGGCGACCACGCAGGAGAAATTCACGGCAGTCGCTCCTGTAGCACACAACCGGCCTTCCGCACATTCCAGAGGGGCCCGCCCGTAGCCACTGCCCCGCAGGCGAAGCGCACAGCCGAGACAAATACAACCGGTGAAGGTGACAACCCGCACCCCACAAAAGAATGTCCGAGATGACGGGAAGGCACGCTTGGGGGCAGCCGGCCCAAGGACTTCGTTACTGCTTTGTAACACCTTAAAGCATCTAAGCAGTCACCGTCTGCGGCACCTTACGCTCGCACATCACTTTAAAACTAAAAGATAATCTACAAAGCATTATTTTTAATAGTGAAGAAATTTATTTTTGGTTGGGGATGCTACGCTTATCAACGGTGTGTCAGCGTAAGACGCAGTCCAGCGAGACAGCAGCGATCCGAAGCACGAGTCGAGAAAACTGAGCGTTGGCGATGCTGCCGGTTAGAGGCGCATCTTCTTTTTCACAATCACTCCTGCTGAAAAAGTGCTATCCTGGTGAGCTAAGGAGACGATTGATGCAGAGGCTCACGATATGGCTTGGGACGGCAAAATGGAGAATTTACAGTAGCATGCCGAACGCCCCGTCATTAATGACGTCCCTAATTTGCTGAATATTGTCAGCTACGGGCATGTACTTCTTTATACGTCGACTGAGGTCGACGACGCCCTCAATATAGCTCGTGAAGCTTTGGACACGCTAGCTCTCCCTGCTTTCTGATAGCCTGTCAAGCGAACAATTCAGTGAAGAACATCTTGAAATCGGGCCATATGGGGATGCTGCGTTTGTGATGGCTGTGCCATGATTTGACCAAACCAGTGTGATAACATATGGCGTCTCCTAAATTGTCGGGGTCATTCCTCTCGCTATGCTCGCTCACTAGTTCGTGTGTTGCCAGGCTAGTCTTCCACATTGGTTTCATCTACACGGCTGAATACCTTGGGATCTCTTAGCCAAGGAATCCTGTTGCAGGCGAGGGACTGGGATGGAGGCGAGGACATCGGTGCACCTGCGTTGTCGGTCTTGGTGGGCGGAAGGGTTCCGTTTCACAACAACACGTTCTAACGACAAAATGTGAAGAGGTTTGTTAGCGGTTGAAGGACGTCATGCTTCTCAGCAGTGAGGCTAAGCCACAATTTAGCAAAAAAGCCGCGACCCGAAACACGAGTCGAGCAAGCCGAGCGTTGGCGATGCTTGCCGGATGGAGGTGCTTATTCACATAATCAACAGTTCCTGACATGAACAGGCTCGACATCATTCATTATGTACTTTCAGGTTCTATTCGTACGGATAAATCTTCCCGCCAGTACAGCGACAGCCTCATGTCCACCTAGTGCTGTCAGATTCTAGGCTAAAAAGTATAGAGACCGCTTCTAAAGACTTCTCTTCGAGGAAATCAAGTGTTGCCGCTGCTTATAGTACCGACAAAAAAACAAGATGTAAGTCGTCCACATAACCAGAGCAAGTATGGGCATCTTTTAGGGATATGACTGGTAAGAATCGCGTGAACAACTTCGATCCCCTTAGCAACTCCAAAAGTGTTGTTGTATGGCTTCACCGGTGCACCGCTTCCGCAGTGTGAGGCCTACGGGAGGATTTTATGCTCTCAATTATCAGAGTACCTAGTACTCTAAGTCATTACCACTTCTAAACAATGATCTCTCATAGTAAGGTACATTGTACTCAAAGTCGTTGAACACTCTTCAAAAGTCGCTCAATTGTTAGTACCGCGTAAAGTGGTGTCACTTCACACTAAGAGCGTGTCCCTCATCGTTTGGGATGGTTTATGTGCCCTACCATAGTGGAGTATCAGGTACTATAAATCGTTAACCACCTTTTCTAAAAAACACGCTCTCCCATTGCAGAGATCCCAGTACTATGAATCGTTAAACACTTTTTATAAACTCACCAGTTCATAGTTGTCAAGCCAGTGTTTCACATCGGCCTAATCTACACGGCTGAAGACATCTGAATTCATTAGCCAAAAATATATTTACAGGCAAGGGACTGGGATGGAGGTGAACGCACCGGTGGACTTGCGTTGCCGGCCATTATGGGCAGAAGCGTTTGGTTTCGCAACTACAGGTTGCAGCAACGGGGAAGTACAGCATTATAAGAGGTAAAAACAGCGCAACGCATGAACCAACTCACCCAAGCCATGACCTATAGGAAGTACAGCCATAGAGTAACAGGTTACTCTACTGTACGGCAACCTCCATCAAGTCTGAAGATGTTTATGAGCGATTCAATGACGTTACAGTCTTCAGTGGTGAGGCAGCGTATAAAGCGCAGTATAGCGAGAAAGCAGCCGTCCGAAACTCGAGCAGAGCAAGCCGAGCGTTGGCGATGCTTGCAAGATAAAGGCGCGTCTTCTTTACACAATCAGCAATTGTCAGTGCCAGGCTAGACTTCGTCTATTATGTACTTCCAGGTTGCATTCACACGAATTTATCATTCCATCAGAATGGCGTCATTCTTATGTCTACTTTGGGTTGTCAAGGCTAAAAAGTAGGAAGAAAGGCGAAATGTTTTTCCTCACGAAATAGAGCGTTGCCGCTGCTCGCGATACCAACAAGGTAACATGAAGTACATCCTCCTCATAAGCAACGCAAGCATGAATACGTTTTTGGGATAGGATCAGTAAGCAATAATTCAAGTGTAAGGCTCCTTTAGATAGGAAATGTGGGACACTTACCGGGAAATTAAAAGAAAAAAAAACGAATTCAACGGATGATCTGGAAAAGCACATAAGTTTCCGAAGTGGTTCACGAATTTGACTGACTGAGAACGTAGATAATGCTATATCCACCCGTCAACGTCTCGCCAAGTGGCATGTGGTGCCAAACGATAAGTGTGCTAATTAGGGAAGGTTATTTCAACGTCTCTCTAATAAGAGGGGCACGTCACCTTGTATGGCGCACTTTTGAGGTTAAGGCTACATCATTGCCGCACAGGAATAGCGACATCTTTGTCCAATTGGCTATTTTAGTCACAACGTGCGTGATCTGGAGGCGTCGGTGCCAGACAAAGCTAGTCGACAACCACAGCAAGCAGCATTCTCAGTTTAACAACGAATTTATAAAATTACTTCTGAGTTCCGTGTTGACAAGCTAGAAGGAAGTGGGGTTGCTGCCTTTTTAAGGCACTGGCACACCTGGTTTCGCGTATCACGAAGGGAAACCCTGGAATTTACGGCTGCTTCCTACTGAGTTAAAGAAAAGAAAAACGTCATCCTCCGACTTAAACTGATGCTTGACCCCCCCCCCCCCCCCCCCACACACTTTTTTCTTTCCCCCATCAGCTCTTTGAAAGGTAATATGTTTCGTTTTTCACGGTGTCGAAGCGGTGCACAATTTATTATTGAAGTCTGTGTAAAATTGAGTCCAGCGTTTGAATGAGTTATGGGGACATGATTTCGAAGTTTGTAGTGTAGTGTTAACGCATACTTGAATACACTTCCTTTACTAACATGTTCCAGTTCTGCTCACCAAATGTGCTGTTACTAGTATGTGCACCCCAGTTCGTAGTTGTCAAACCAGTCTTGCACATTAGTATAACTCACACGGCTGAAAATCTTTGGATCCCTCAATACCGTTGCCAGCAAGGGGCTGTAACGGAGGCGAAGTGTCCGTTTCGCAGTTCCAGGTTGTAGCGACGGGGAAGCATATAGCACCTTACACCAATTGTGAAGAGTTTCATGAGTGGTTCGACGATGTCGCGCTTAGCAGAAGTGAAGCAGTGTAAAGCACAGTCCGGCAAAAAAACAGTGATTCAAAACACGAGCCGAGCAAGCCGAGCATATATGAATGAATAAAAGAGTTATTTCAGCAAATTTTGATCAAGGAAGGACTGGGCGGGTCCCCATTCCGGGACTTCATTGGACTGCGCTGCAATGCGAGCCCGCTCCACGAGTCTGCGCTGGTCCTCGAGAGCTGGGCTCACGATTTATGCTGGATAGACGCGGACCTTCTTCACAGAATCAACAGTTATCATTCCCAGGCTCGACATATTCCATCATAAACTTTCGTGTTCCATTCCCATAGATTAATTACTCCCCCAGTGCAATGGCAGCCTTATGTCAACTTTGGGTTGTCAAATTCTTGGCTAAAAAGCACAAAGACAGAAGAAAGAGTTTTTTCTCGGAGATAAAATGTCGTTGCTGCTTGTAATACCGACGAGATAACAAAAAAGAAGTCACCCTCATAACCAACGCAATCAAGGATGCCTTTTTGGGATTGGAGTGGTAAGCAGTGATCTAAGTATTTGGCCTCCATTGGCAGTTGTAGAGTAGTCGCCACGAAGAATGGCAACAAGTGCCAAAGCCTAAATCGCTGAGCGCACGGGACGGCTTTTTGCTCTCCCATAGTGGAGTACCTTGTACTCTAAATTGTGAACAACATTTGCTAAACACAGAATGGCAGAGAATACGTAGTACGCGAAATCGTTACCCACTTTAAACACACACAGAACTGCTCCTCGGACCACAAATATATGGTTCTGCCATCTTCGTCAGCACTATGAACGTACTGGGGCGGCTTTCTGCTCTCCCGTAGTAGGGTAACAAGTACTCTGAAGCTTTATACGCTTTTTTTTTAAACACACAAACTCTTGCTTTCTTGGTTTGCTTTCTTGTTCCTTTTTTTGTCGTTGTGAAGGGTGAGGCTCACGGGACGGCCATAGTTGAGTAACAAGTACTCTAAATTGATAACAACTTTTTCTAAACACACGGTGCTGTTACTTGCATGTGCACACCACTTCGTAGTTGGCAAGCCAGTCTTGCACATCGATCGCATCTACACGGCTGATGACGTTTGCGTCTTTTTTCCTAGGAACACCGTTGCTGGGGAGGGACTGGGATGGAGGTGAAGGTGCCGTACACTTGCGTTATCGGTGACAATGGGTGGAAGTGTTCGGCTTCGCAGCTCCAGTTTGTAGCGACGGGGAAGCATAACACCCTACACCAAGTGTGAGGGGGTTTATCAGCGGTTCAACGATGTCCCGCTTATCAGCAGTGAGACAGCGTAAGGCACAGTCCAGCCAGAAAACAGTGATCCGGAGCAAGAGCCTGGCGTCAGCGATGGTTGCTGGATGAAGGAGCATATTCTTGACATAATCAACAATTGTCAGTATCAGGCTGGACACCGTACAATATAGAATTTCGGGTTGCATTCACATGAGTTATGTATTCCGCCAGTACAACTTCATCCTTATGTGAACCTTGGGTTGTCAAATTCTCGGCTAAGAAGTATGAAGACAGACGAAAGACTTTTCCTCTCGGAATGACGTTTTGCGAGCCGCTCGTAATACCAACAAGGTAACAATAAAGCAACGCTTGAACTAGCACACGCACAGGTGCTTTTTTGGGATAGCATTGCTTTGCAGTAATTTCAGTATTCGGCTTGTTCTATGCTCGTGAGATTTTGAGGGGAGACGCTCTAGGTGCCTACCAGCGCGGACGCGTGAAAATCGGCTCCTTTTTTCAAGAATGCTTTCCTGTCCACGAATTTGTCGCCAAGTGTTCAGCCACATCGTATGCCTAAGTTCTCAAAAAACCAGTAGATACCACCTTTGTGCCGGTGAATGGACTTTCAAATCAATTTTGGGGCATTTTTACACGGCAACGCCATCAGAAGATTTAAGCCTAACCAAGGAGGCAATTGCCGCTGATGCGCCGGCCCGGCGCCAACGTGACTCAACGCTCTGCGCGTTCCAGGAGCTTGCAACTGAGAATAGAATAGCAAGTAGATAGAGAGGACATCTCTCCAGAGGACTGCACAGAAGACATGGGTTGGAAGACAGCCGAAGTAAGACACTCAAGGAATAAGCTAGCCACGGTTAGTGTTCCCGCTGCCAAGGGCTCGACAATGGCTGGCGTTGGGGGAGACGCTCGGGCCAGTCGTAGTAGACGTGACACCAAGCATACAATCGTGCGAGCTGAACTACCCAATCACTTCAGAACAATTGTGCTACGACCACGTGGAGGATTAGATATCTCGAGAATTGGTGCTGGAGCCGTGGCAGATGCGGTAGTACTGGCGGCCGGCGTCAAAGAGGAGGAGGCCATGCAGGACATCATGTGTTCCAACTCGCAGCAGAACATTATGGTGGCAAACACTCCGGACCAGGAGAGAGCTTCAAGATACTTTAAGGTCAAGCAAATTGACATTGGAGGCAAAGTTTTCGAGGTTATCGCGTACACCACGGCACCCCTCGATACTTGTGAAGGAGTGATTCGCGGGATCCCCGTTAGCGATACTCGGGACATTGTGACCCGAAAGATTGTGAACGTGAACAACCTGCTCGCACTGCAGGCCAAGAAAATCAAGGACGCTGGGATAATAATCATAGCGTTTGGAGGACGCAAAGTGCCGAGGTTCGTGAGATATGGTCCTTCACTTTTGCAGTGCTCCCTTTACCGCAGAAATATCAACATTTGTTACGTCTGTGGAAAGCTAGGACATTGGTCTGACGTCTGTCCGAACCCCGCTGAATCCATCTGCAGAGGCTGCGAGATCAAGAACCTAGATAAGCTGCACCAGTGCAATCCAAGATGCAGGCTGTGCGACGGTCACCATCCCGCAGCAGACAAGCAGTGCAAGAACAGGTTCTTTTTTAGTGCCTTATGTCGTCAGACGTAGACGTTGGGAAAGATCACGAGCAGCCGCAGAAGCCCGTGACGCATCAATCACATCGAGTCCAGACATCAACGACAAGCAGCTTATTCCAGCATACGGGACCCAGAGCATCCAGACTACACAAGAACAGGAAAACTGGCCGTGCACTTCAGGGGGAGGTCGCGTTCCAGAAGAGGTTCTAGACCAAAGGCCCGCTCCCGATCACGGGGGTGCTCGACTTATCAAGCTCACTACCTGGGTCAGGAGCAGCCTGAACGGCACCTGAATGGCCAGCTGCCTGGTGTTCTGTTCGAGATCACGGCTTCTAACCCGGGGAGGACGCCTGCAGTTGCACCAAAAGGCAGCTGGGCTGAGCGAGTGTGCAACGGCGCGGCAGAGGTGATGATAGGTAAGCTGCTAGAGCACGATAGTATAACACAGCTAGAGCAAGGAAACGCGAGGCTTACAAAATCAAATTAGAGGCTATCACCCGAGTTAAAGGAAATAAAAAATCGCATTAAGCTAACCAGCACGCAGTCTTCACAGGCAACACCTCAGCCAGTTGATGTACCTGTGGCTGAGACCGCGGGGAACTCGAGAACAAAAAAGAGGGCAGTCATGGCAGAACACATGGAAGCCAACCAAACGAGCATGTCTGATTAGAAAGAGGTCTTTTTAGTAGCGAGGGCCAGGACTATACTTCGCCAAGTCTCAAACAAGGAACGAGGGGTCGTATTTGTTGACGCGGCTTCGTACGCCAATGGGAAAGCATTTGTGGCAGTGGGTGTCGATGGGGCTGGCCATGTCGTCAACTAAGCGACGGTCAGGACGAAAAACTCAATCATTGCGGAACAGGTGACCATCGCCTTAGCACTCAAGATGGATGATAACATTCAAGTCGTCTACAGTGATTTCATGGCAGCACTACGGGCCTTCGCAAAAGGGACGGTCTTAGTACAAACGCTGAGAATAATACATGGCTAGGACATAACGCATCATTTTCTGAGTTGGTTCCCAGCTCACCTTGGACAAATCAACGACTCCCCTCACAATATCAATGAAACAGCACATGAGGCGGCGTGAGACCTTTCCAACCACACCTCCCCGGGCAGCGTTCTACAGGTGAAGGGGATAACCGGGAAATTCTAACAACATATAACAAGCTCACTAAACATTTCTACTTGTCTAGAAGGATTTTTCCTCCACCTCAAAAAATCTAACTTGGCCCCAAGCACTTACATTAAGGCTTTTGCAAACGTGGATATACCCTACTTTGAAAGTATTACACATCACGTACCCTGCACCTACCCAAGCAATCACTGCCCTCATTGTGGGGAAATAGCTTCATTTGAACATATTGTCGCAGTACGACGCGAACAAAGCACAAGTACGCCTTGAGGCAGCAAAAGCAGCGTGTTCTCAACAGCTGAGCCACAAGATCTTCTTCGTTCTCGCGTCAAGCCAGAGGCCCACTACCTGGTGTCCGCTAAATCCCCCCATCATCGTTTTTGTCCACATGTAGACACGGGTCATTTGCCTCCCTCTCAAAGAGCATCGACCCGATGCGAAGTCAATAATGCAGTTTTTGTTAAAATATAAGTCTCACGCAATCACTCGCTCACGTAAGGCTTCATGCGCACTACGTGAACGAGTTCAGGATGGTGCTGGCGACGATTGGTACTACACGAATTGTCGGGAACAACTTCGTAAGTGACGTCACTCAGTTGTCGCAGCACTCGGTATGGCCCAAAGTATCTTCTTAAGAGCTTTTCTGATAGTCCTCGTTTCCGTACGGGTGTCCAAATCCATACTTTGTCGCAAGTTTGATAGACAACTGCTCTGCGGTGAGCATTGTAGCGGCCTGCATCGTACTCTTGCTGCTGGCGGGTCCGTAAACGTGCCAGTTGTCTAGCTTCTTCCGCGCGTTCCGTAAACGTGTTGGCGCCTGGGTCGATGTCATCACTTTCGTGCAGCAGCATCGCATCTAACATAGTTCGTACTTCTCGTCCATGAACGAGGCTGAACGGGGTCATGCAGGTCGTTTCTTGCTTGGCCGTGTTGTACGCAAACGTTATGTATGGCAAGATTTCATCCCAATTTTTGTGTTCTATGTCTACGTACATCGAAAGCATGTCTTCAATGGTTTTGTTCAGACGCTCCGTCAGCCCGTTTGTTTGTGGGTGGTAGGCAGTGGTCTTACGATGCGTTGTTCCACTCAGCATCAGGACGTGATCCAATAGAGCTGCCGTAAATGCGGTTCCTCTGTCTGTGATCACGACGGTTGGTGCACCATGTCTCAGTACAATATTTTAGATGAAAAATCTGGCCACCTCCGCCGCTGTACCTCTCTAAATAGCTTTTGTCTCGGCATAACGGGTCAGATAATCCGTCGCGACGATAACCCAGCGGTTTCCTGCAGTGGACATAGGAAGTGGGCCCAAAATGTCCATGCCTATCTGGTAGAATGGAGCTGTTGGGACCTGCACGGGTTGCAGTAGGCCAGCTGGTTTAGTCGGTGGTGACTTGCGTCGCTGGCAGTCGAGACAGGTACGAATGTGGTGCTTCACGGCTGTGGTTAGGCTCGGCCAGTAATACCTTTGCTGTACTCTGGCCAACGTTCTCATGTAACCCAAATGGCCAGAGGTCACCTCGTTGTGGCATGCTTTGAGTATTTCGGTACGAAGGGCTGCTGGTATGACGAGCAGAGAGGCGGATCCTGTCGACGAAAAGTTTCTTTTGTAAAGTACTCCGCCCCGTAAACAAAACGATGACAATACTCTTGCGAAAACTCTTGGCGCCTTCTGAGATCTGCCTTCCAAGTAGTTAATTAAGCCAAACAACTCAGTGTCGTCACGTTGTTGCTGCGCAATGGCGGTCGTGTCGAGGACACCGAGAAATGCCGTTTCCTCCTCCTCAGGTAAGGTTGCCGACTCAATGGCTGAACGGGACAGACAGTCAGCGTGCATATGTCGCTTGCCTGACTTGTGCACGACCGTCATGTCAAACTCTTGCAGTTTTAGGCTCCAACGCGCTAATCGGCCGGTGGGATCTTTTAGATTAGTTAACCAGCAAAGGGAGTGATGGTCACTAATAACTTTGAAGTGTCGGTCATACAAGTACGGGCGAAATTTCATTACTGCCCATACTACGGCGAGGCATTCTTTCTCTGTTGTTGAATAGTTAGCCTCTGCGCTTGTTAGCGTTCGGCTTGCGTAGGCGATCACTCTTTCTGTGTCCTCTTGCCGTTGCACAAGCACAGCCCCAAGACCTACATTGCTAGCGTCTGTGTGAAGCATCGTCGGGGCTTCTTCGTCGAAGTGGGCGAGCACAGGGGGCGTTTGGAGACGTTGACGCAGTTCATTAAAGGCAGCCTCCTGTTCTTCTTTCCACTCAAAGGCAACATCATCTCTTGTGAGACGAGTTAGTGGCGACGCGATGCGGGCGAAGTCTGCGATAAACCGGCGATAATAGGCACAAAGGCCTAGGAAGCGTCTGACAGCCTTCTTATTGGAGGGTACTGGGAACTGTGCGACGGCGGCAATTTTTCCAGGATCGGGCCGGACGCCTGCGTTGCTGACGACGTGACCGAGAAACTGAAGTTCGTGAAAACAGAAATGGCACTTTTCTGGTTTTAATGTTAGGCCCGCGAACCGTATGGCACGTAAAACAACTTCCAGCTTTTTGAGATGCTCGTCAAAAGTGGTCGAAAACACTATAACGTCGTCCAGATAGACTAGGCACGTCTTCCACTTCAATCCCGAAAGTACCGTGTCCATAAGCCTTTGAAAAGTTGCGGGCGCGGAGCACAAACCGAAAGGCAAGACTTTAAATTCGTATAAACCATCTGGGGTCACAAAAGCGGTTTTCTCTCGGTCTGTTGGGTCTACCTCGATCTGCCAGTAACCACTCCTCAAGTCCATGGAAGAAAAGTAGCGAGCGTGCCGAAGTCTGTCAAGGGAGTCATCAATACGTGGGAGCGGGTACACATCTTTCTTGGTCACCCGATTCAGCTTCCTGTAGTCCACGCAAAAACGCAGGGTGCCGTTCTTTTTCTTTACTAGCACTACAGGCGATGCCCAGGGGTTCTGTGACGGTTGAATGACGTCATCTGCAAGCATTTTCGCGACTTGTTGTTGTATGGCTTCGTGTTCCTTTGAAGCTACACGATAAGGGTTTTGATGGATAGGTCTCACCGTGTCCTCGGTGATTATTCGGTGCTTTGTCAAAGGTGTTCGACCAACTCGTATTGTCGTTGAAAAGCAGTCGCGGAATTCGGCTAGCAGCTGAAGAAGTCTCTGTCGCTCGTCCTTTGACAGAGTGGTGCCAACATCGTGGATGGGGTCTGGTTCTGGATTAGGCTCTTCGTCCAATACCGACAAACATAAACTGCCTCGCATTTCTACAATATTGTCGTACGAAGCGATAGCTGTGCCCTTCGGAAGGTGCCGGCGCTCAGCACTAAAGTTCGTCAGAAGTAAGTTCGTGCGTCCACGAGTGAGACGGACGATACCTCTTGCGACCAAAATGCCATGATTAAATAGCAGCGAGCCAATTTGGTCAGCAATTCCTTCACCATCAAACGCTTCGTCGCCTTCTACTGAAACAAGAGTGCATGACCGGGGCGGGACGACCACATCATCATCAATTATACGTAAAGTGTTGCGTATTGCGTCTGAACAGTCAACTAAACCAGGGCTGTTGCGGAATGTAATTGAACGGTCCGGGATGTTGATGACGGCACCATATTCTCTTAAGAAGTCCATTCCTATGATCAAGTCCTTGCAACACGAGGTGAGGATGACGAACGTCACCACGAAAGCAGAGCCACCGATGTCGAGTCTTGCTGTACACCTTCCGACAGGCATCAACAGCTGGCCGCCTGCTGTCCTCAGGTGAGGTCCCGTCCACGTAGTCTTCACTTTTTTGAGGCATACGGCAAGGTTTTCACTTATGATAGAAAAGTCGGCGCCGGTGTCAACTAAGGCTGTTACTTGCTGTCCGTCTACCGAAACGGTAAGATCTGTGGTGACAGTTTCGTTGGTGTTACAACTTCTCGGCTTTACGGCGTCCTGTGGTACAAGCAACGGGGGCTTTTTTTCGTCGCCTTGACGGCCTGTAACCTCACCCCCGGAGGTCGCCGCCTTCAGTTTCCCCGGCGTGGACTTGGTGACCTCCTTCCACTGACGTCGGCTGTAGTTCGGTGGCGCGACGAAGGCGAATATGCCGGAGACGGAGAGCGTGGTCGACGTCCCAAACCTGGCTGGTAATCAGGCACACTGTCGTCATTATTGGCACGGCGGTTGTCAAAATGGGACTGAGACAAGGGGAGTCCTTGAGAATGAGTGTCCCGGCGTGGTGCGTAGCCGTCGTTGGCGCGTCGATCGTCAGACCATTGCCGAAGAGGTCGAAACATATCTACGCGGTGCCAGCAATGGCGGGAAATGTGGCCCACACCTCCGCAGGTAAAGCAAAGCGGGCGCCTATCTACAGTGCGCCAGGCGTCTGTTTTACGAAGCTGTGGACGCCGCAACGGCTCATAATGTGGCAAATGCCGTGTCTCGTTGGGAGACGGCTCTTGGTACGGCGGCATTTCGTACGGCGGTACGACGGCAGGTCGTCGCGGTGTCTGTTCTTGTGGCGACCAAGGAACGGTGCCGATGGCTGGTGGTACGACGGCGCAACGGGCGGCGGGCGGCGAAGCGCGGCTGCGTAGCTCATAGGTCGCTGATCGTCAGTAGGATCAGCTGTTGAAAACGCTTGGCGTATTTCTTCGCGGACGACTTCAGCGACAGACGCCGTGGGTGGTTCCGTGACCAGATTCCGGAACTTCAGCAGCTCTTCGCGGACAATCTCTCTTATCAAATCGCGCAACGAGCTTTGATTTTAAGATGCCGTAGCGGCGACTTGCATGTGGGCGCTGCTGGACAAGCGATCGTATTGTCGGCATCGTAGGTGAAGCGCCCGTTCGATAGCCGTAGCTTCTTTGATGAAGCCTGTCACGGTGCTTGGCGGGTTCCGCAAAAGTCCGGTGAACAATTGCTCTTTAACGCCGCGCATGAGGTAGCACAACTTTTTGTCGTCGGTCATGTGCGGGTCAGCTTTACGGAAGAGACGGGTCATGTCCTCAGCGAACATTGCGACCGTTTCATTGGGTTTCTGAACCCGTAGCTCGAGTAAATGCTGCGCACGTTCGCGCCGGTCGACATCGGCAAATGTGTCAATCATCCCTCTTTTAAAGTCGCTCCATGATGACAAACTGCCTTCTCTGTTCTCGTACCAAGTTTTAGCGCTGTCGTCGAGATGAAAATAGGCGCGGGAAAGCCTTTGTTCAAGGGACCACTGGTTGGTGTTCGCGACACGTTCATAGTGATCAAGCCATTCTTCGACGTCTTCATGTGCTCCACCACCAAAGCGATCAGGCACCAGCGGTGAAAAAAAGGTTACGTGAGATGGAGTTGGCAAACTACTGTCTCGTAGTAACTGTTGGGGATTGGCGGTGGCCATTGGTAGATCTGAGCGGTGCTTTGTAGGGTGTTCCTGTGAGAGAGTGAACTCTGGAAGGAGGCCTCGCAAGCGACGACTGAAGCGATGCACGGGAGTGTCGACAAGTGCTTCTGGGCTGGATGAACGGCTCCCCGTGGGAGTGTGGAGCATCAGGCGGGGTCGCGGGCCAGCACCTCCACCAGTGTCGCAGTACGACGCGAACAAAGCACAAGTACGCCTTGAGGCAGCAAAAGCAGCGTGTTCTCAACAGCTGAGCCACAAGATCTTCTTCGTTCTCGCGTCAAGCCAGAGGCCCACTACCTGGTGTCCGCTAAATCCCCCCATCATCGTTTTTGTCCACATGTAGAACGGGTCAATATGATCTGGCAGTCTACCAAATTCGCTCACTTATAGAACATCACCTCTGCCAGATGGGAGGCGGCAATCCACAGATCGTCCTTGGCAAATCAGCTCTGGGCTGTCCAGCAAGCCCGCTAGGCGGCCGAGGAGCTCGGCATCTCCCAACGTGGGAGCGGGCCGCAACACAGTGATCTGTGTTTTGGAGGACCAAATAAAAGTTTATTCATTCCAATACACGTGAACAACTGTTCTTGGCAATGAATACAAAGCAGTGGGGGTACTGGTGTGGAAAATGATGGACGTGCGCCACCAGAGTTTCGTTTCGACGGGGATGCCGCTTGGCGTTCGAGGCACACGTAAAACGAGCGGCTCTCTCACGCACTCAAATACGCGAAGTGACAACGAATAAATTAAAGCAAATACGAATGTCTTGCAGGTGTGAGCTGCGTTCTGGGTGAAAGAACTACATGCGAAAAGTGAAGGCAGTATTTCAGGGGCGAAGCTCCTTATAGCGGCACCAGTTCGTCCCTCGTAGCCGTTGTAGAGAGTAACAAGTATAACATTTTGACCTACAAGGTGGTGCCGAAGAGATATTTCTTCTACGTGCTGTTGAACAATAAAAAATAGTGCGAAATGTACATGCCAATGGCTGCTAATAGAAAATGAGAGGCAGGAACATTCGGCTTTTAGTTACTGCGCACGCTGCGATCCCCATTAGCAGCCATTGGCATGTATACATTGAGCACTATCTGACAAAAAAGCATTGCTACGTTATACTCGCTGGGCGTAACCTCCTTGGTTTTAGAAAGGTTTAACGAGCGTTGGGCCGCAGTGCCATAAATACAGTGAACTAGTATATACCATGAACTCGAGGTGGTTAAAGGTGGGAAGTAGACACGAAGCGCAAGCCGTAAGAAAGTGTGCGTGTGCCTCCTCTCGTTCAGTCCTTGGAATGTCCGCTGGATGGCGGTGCTTCTACATAAAGGAATAGGGAGCCTTCATGTGCGCGCGTCTCCGCGTTTTAGGGTGGTGTCAGCCTTTGACCCACCACTTGCCGCCACCCGCTAAAACACAATGTTGCCCGTCCCAGTTTCCATGGCAACAGGCGCCATGTTGGTTCTTGCGGCCAGGCGTTCCTGCTCCTTAGAAGTGTGGCAGCTTGGGCTAGTTGGTATGGCATGACGATAGTTATAGCGCGAGAACAAAATGACGACACAGAGACAAGAAGGACACGAAAGACACGAGCGCTCGTGTCTTTCGTGTCCTTCTTGTCTCTGTGTCGTCGTTTTGTTCTCGCGCTATAACTATCGTCCTGCTCCGTCGCACTGCACCAGCTGCATGTTGGCGCGGGTGTGCAAGCTGCGGTATGAGCTGCGTTTGATTACCCCATAGACGTAGCTTCCGCTACGACACCATCCTCGTGCTAACCACACATAAAAGAACTTTGAAGTCTATATGCCAGGGTGCTGCGTGCCACAATGCAAAACCATCTGGAGACCTTCCCGCTTCCCGACTAGCTATATAGCCAACGGAAACGCTGGGCTACACAAGTGAAGTGAGACTGCTTGGAGGCGACTACTTCTCGCCGTGTTTGTGAGGTGAGTACCCATTGTATTGCGAGTGGGTTGAGTATATCACCGCACATTTCGTGAAATGGCGGACTTAGCCATGCAACGAAAAGCAGTTTGAGCAAAGTAAGCACGACAACGTGCACAGTATAATAATGAATTAGGATTCGTTCGGCTACGTTGAGCGAGTGGAAGATGGTTGAGTATGCTTGTTTATCCTTGTAGTCGAAGCGCAGTTCCTCAATCGAATTATATGATTAGTCAAATGTGTGGTATACTGCATGCATTCACTATCTGCACTTCGTCGGTTTCCGAAGCCGTCACTGCATTCGTCGCGGAAAATTCCAGGCCCGTAAACCACCTACAGACGCTCCCGTTCGCTTCTTCCTTGTCTGGCTGATGTTCGCATTCCTGCAATTTTACCTCGGTTGCTGAAGAAGGGCATTTGGAGAGGTAGACAGACGAGCCGATGAACGCGTTCCCTGTAGGTGCTTGTCTTGCACAGTTGCAACGCAACTTTTTGTGTGGCTTGCCATGGGGTATTCGTTCTTCGCATAAATGACACGTGCAACCACACCAAAACTCGCTCAATAATTGCAAACAGGACTTCTTTTTAATAACATAGAATGCGACAGATTTACTGTTCGTGTCCGTCCATTCTTCTGTCTATTTGTCAGTCCTGAACGAAGCAGTGTATGTGCGCTAAGGAAGTAGGTTGTCAGCCCATAACTCAAATATGCCCTATGTGATGCATCGTTATTTGTGTCGTTCTTTTGTTTCATAACCAGACACACAGATGATTTGATATCGTAAACTCCGCTTTTATTTAGTGCTTGTAGAGAAAATGTGTATGACCTCCGTATATCTGGTCGGAGCCGTGTATGAATTTTTGTCTTATTGCTTTAGTCTAGGCCCACTGCGAGGACACAAGCTTCCAGCAAAGGAGGCAGGATGGTTTGAAGACACAAGGCCAGATGCCGTTTGGATGCTGTTTTCAATAAAATGTGACCTGGAAAAACTTGATTTATCCCTCGTTGCTCCCATTTGCTTTTCTTCTAGCCTATTATACAGGCTTGTGGGCATAGGGGGAGGGCGGTGTAATGTGATTGAATGCCCTACCTTTTCGGGCAATGCTTACAGCTTGTAAAATTTTTAAGCAGTCATTGTACAGATTCGTTCGCAGGAACTAAACTTGCTTTAGGAAATTATATTACGGAGAAACGCAATGTTTATGGTATGAGAAACAGGCTAGCTGAGTCATTCGGTGTACAGAGAACATAGCGAGCTACCCGGTTGTTTGTTCTGCCTTCCCTGTCGTTACGAGTTCCATCATATAAACAGCAGGGTTTTGAGCCTTGCATTAAGAGGCCTTTGAGGTATTTGCAGTGCTAAGGTGAATACGCTTCATGAATGGCGCACACACATTGAAGTCCATTCATAGGGACATCGAGGTTCTCCCCCTCGCAAATATTGGCTTCCTAAATAACCTGACTCCGCCAATGTGGTGGGTCTACCAAGTGGAAGAAAAGAACTGTTTTAACAGTATTTTATACAAACTCGAGTCACGAACATGTCTTTCCTGTTCTACCCAACCACGGCTAACTTCAGAAAACAACCCTTCAGTCTTGAGCTCTTGCTATACCAAAAAAAAAAAACCTCTTCTTGTTGAAACTCACGCTGCCGTCAATGTAAATGAGCGACCACTCAGAACCAACATGGTGGCCCGTCAAGTATGGGGGCTGTTTTAGCCAGTTGTAAGCAACCATGATCGGAGTTGTCACCACCCTAAAACACGGAGACGCGCGCACATAAAGGCTCCCTAATAAGGAATATATGATGAAAAGATGCGAGATGGTGGTACTTGGAGTGTTGAATAGGTGGACGAACGGACACACAGACAGATGCATGGACGGACGCACAGATGGCTGCACGGACGGATGGACGCATGGACGGACGGAGGAGCGGATGCATGGAAGAAAGCAGGGACGGACGCACAGATGAACGTGCGGATGTACGAACAGACGCACGCACGGATGGGCGGACGGACGCATGGGCGGCCACACATACGCACGCATGGATGGGCGGAAGCAAGAACGAATGGACGGACGGATGCTTCGTCCCACTTTCCATCATTCACTCCGTGGATATGCTGCCATTTGTTTTTTGTGAAGCGCAGCGAGCCCAGTGCATCCGCAAATAATGCCTAAAAGGCGGAGTGGTTGCGGCTGAGTGAAACCACCACCTTAAAACTAACACACCAAAAATGACACGGTGCCTTTGGAAAAGATAGGTCCTCCCATCGAAATGTCGGCCAGCCAGTCTGAGGCACTTTCGCTGTTCAATATCCTGGTTAGCTCTGCCGCGTGTCATTGGAATGGTAACGGTTAGCATTTTACCGCTGGTGGTACGCAGACCTCGGAGGGGCCTCGAAGTTTTCAGTACCACACGCGAGATAGTGTTGAGGGGACTATTTAAGGCAACGCTCCTAGATTTTATTTGGAATACTCATGCGACATGCACTAAAAGGTCGCCCATTTCTCCGCCAATTCGCAATGTGGAATGCCGAATGTGGAATGTGAAGCAATGCCCTACGCCGCAGACGGTGCAAAGGAGCACTATATACACACGCATCAGTGTTCAATAAGGAGATGCCATGGCATAGTCGACACTTGCAGCGCGCTAATAAAATACGAAGTAACAACTATGACAGTTAAGAAAAGGAAAGAATACATCCACCTGTTTGTAGCACGAAGCTACAAGCACGAAGCCGCGAACCATGCAGCCACGTGGCGGGTTTCTCAGAACTCATTTGCAACTGCGACGGCTGTTCGTTCGCGTTCTGGTACTATATACTATATCCTGTGCGTTCTTTCCGAGCGTCCTTTGGGTTTGAGCAGCGTGGTGCAAATGTCGAGCTGTGCCAGTTGTTAGTTCGCGCTCGTACTGTGTCTATTCTTTCGTGCGTCCTTTGAATTTGCACTACGTTAATAGAGAGTTTTAGTATTGCGGAATGGTGCTACGTACGCATCACGCAAGCGCCTTGCGTTACGTGGCGTCGTTTGCCATTAATCGGCTTTTAGTACGCCGTAGTACCCGCGTACGTAACGAGCGTGAAGCGTGTTGCGTCATCTGGTATATCAAAATAGAAGTACGTGTTGTTGACAGCCAATGTGAGCCAATCCAAGTGTTATAGCCAGATTATGGCCATATTTTAAGCCACAGAGGCGGTCGGTGCTTGCCTTCGATGCCACCATTTTGCAAAATGAAGTCTCGCGCTGTCGCGAATTTGTTCGAGAGTGGCGCGATCACCTCATACGTACGCACGCATGCATCTCATGCGTGCGTACGTAGCAGCTGCGTACGTAACGCGATACGTGCGCGTTGCGGTCTGCGCATGCGCACTACGCAGAACGTGGCGTCCTTACGTACGCAACGCCGCCACGTACGCAGCGTACGCAGTACTAAAACTCTCTAATTAGGTATCGAGGTGCTGCCTGTTCGTCGTGTGGCATTCTAATTTGTTGCTGTCGCATTCATTGCTTCGCCTTTGTGGTGAAAGTGTGATTATTTTCTTTAAATTGCGGCGCGGTGAGTGATCCCTCTGCATCGCCTGCCGCGTGGTGGCATCGGCCCTATAACACGAGTGCAAGGATGCAGTTAGCTTTCATTCGACAAATCGTGACCGCCATACGCATCGGGGACATTGTACTGACCACTGCCACGGTGAATACATTAAAGGCTTTTGGCTTGTTCGGTATATATGCCGGCATACGCAAACACGTGTCCTGAATACCGGGTTACCGAAAGATGGTATCAACATCTTGTGACATTTCATGTCACAAGATGTTGATACCAAGATGCCAATTGTCGTTGGGAAAAAAAAAGGCAGCATATCCACGGAGTGAATGATGGAGAGTGGGGCGAAGCATCCGTCCGTGCATTCGTTCTTGCTTCCGTCCATCCATGCGTGCGTCTGTGTGGCCGCCCGTGCGTCCATCCGCCCGTCCGTGCGTGCATCTGTTCGTGCGTCCGCACGTTCATCTGTGCGTCCGTCCCTGCTTTCGTCCATGCATTTTCTCCTGCGTCCGTCCATGCGTCCATCCGTCCGTGTAGCCATTCGTGCGTCCGTCCATGCATTTGTCTGTGTGTCCGTTCGTCCACCTATTCAACACCCCAAGTATCACCATCTCGCATCTTTTCATCATACATTCCTCATATAGAAGCACCGCTATCCAGCTGACATTCCAAGGACTGAACGAGAGGAGGCACATGCACACTTCTTACGGCTTGCGCTTCGTGTCTACTTCCCACCTTTAACCCCTTCGAGTTCATGGTATAGTTCATTGTATTCATGGCACTGCGGCCTTGCGCTCGCTAAACCTCTCTAAAACCCAGGAGGTTACGCCCAGCGAGTATAACGTAGCAACCCTTTCTTGTCAGATAGTGCTCAATGTACATGTCAATGCCTGCTAATTGGGAATGAGAGACCGGAGAATTCGGCTATTAGTTAACGAGCACGCTGCGAATGTTTTATTGTTCAACAACGCACAGAAGAAATCTCCCACTGGCACCACCTTGCAGGTCAAAGCGTAAGACTGGTTACGCACTACTACTACGACTATGAGGAACGAACGGGTGCCACTATAAGGAGCTTCACCCCTAAAAGCAAGAGCTTTGAAAATGTAAATATTTTGGCATTAGGCTGCTGCCGACAAATGGTACTAGCAGTTAAGTGATATGCACGAGGTTTCTCCAGTAACAATTTCGTGATTACCTGATTCGACTCTATCTCGCCAGATGGCACCACCTGTCTGGCTTCTCATGTTAACGGCTACAGCATCCGGTACACGATTACCGCAAATAAGGTCGCGAACAAACTGAGCCTTTCTACTAATCTGTATGTATTCTCGATTCGGGATTCTCTGCAATTACGTCTCCAAAGTACTATGTTTACAACGAGTACACATTAGCAAGGCTTCAATGTAAATATAAGAATGCGTATAGTGCTCGTAATTTGTTACTTTCTTGAATTTTTGAATGTATACAAATATTCACCTCTCAAGGTCTATATTTGGCCATGATCCTATAATCGGGATAATCCGGATATTCATTTTCCGGATAATATGTGCATCTAATATAAACTATTCAACTGGCATTCTAGATTTAGAATAATTGCTCATCTCTTGAAGTGGTGTCAATAAAGTGTTCACCTTAAGAAAACAAGAAAACAAGGTTTACGTGCCTGTAATTGTGATGCCACGACTAAAAGTTTATCACGTTTTATTATGGTTTCTTTTCGTTTGCGTTATTCACAAACTTCATATTTCATTTGTAACTTAATCCATATCATTCTCTATAGCTTTGGAAATGTTGTCAAACGAGCAGCAAGCGGAACATGCACTTCCCGCTGCCAACACTATGCGTCCCTCCAGCGTGGTCACAGCGAGGGCTCGCGGTACATCGAGCGAGATGCAATTACGCCGAAGCACACGACACTCGCTGCTTGTTAATTTAATTAGCAAGTAGTGAATAATTACTGCAGCATGGGCTTCTGATAAAGCTACCAACCCTGCTTTTTGCAGCTATTTATTATTTCGCTATCTCTTCACGCTTTGCCCTGTGGGTTAGAACGGCATTTCTGAAGAAAAAGTCGTGCAGATCCTATTCCCACTCACAATTTAGAACGTGGCGCGATGAATAATACCGACCGAATGAAACTACCGTAATCATCCTCCTGATACCGGCACTAGCTAGTTTTGGCTTCTATTGCTTCGAATAGGTTAATTTATAGCCAGTGCTAGTTATAGATATTAGGGGTGAAGCTCCTCAGGGTGTAGGTGGTTGCATCCTCTGTATGTTATAGAAGCCACTCCTAGTTAGCTTTAAAAAGTGCTCACTAAATGGCGTTGTGTGTATGTCATTAGAAATACTATCACTAGATGGCGTTAGTGGTTTTCTTATAGTTAATGATTAAAGATAATAGAAGGCACTGTTATAATAAGAAATTCACAGCGTATCCACAGAGTGAATGATGATGAGTGGGGTGAAGCGTCCGTCCGCCCGTCCGTCTGTTTGATGCGTACTCTAGTGTGATAGGAGCGGACGGACGGACAAACAGACAGACGGGTGGACGGACGGACGCTTCGCCCCACTCATCATCATTCACTCTGTGGATATGCTGCGAATTTTTTGCAAAGCAGACAGCACCGCCTTGCTGGGTTGAAGCACGAGATTACAAAGGCTGCCGTCAAAGCTTCGGCTGTGCGTTTGAAAAGGGGGGGGGGGGGGGGTCACGCTTTCTGTGTACAGCCCAAAGATGCAATGGACTATGCCCTTAGACTCTGCTTATTGAATACATACGTAGTGCTTCTGGTTATTTTTATATTTCATTATTCCTTTATCTGCTGTTTTTCTTTTTGAGTGTTTCTTCGATACCACTATATTGTTGACGGAATAGCCGGTTTTAACGTCGCCGACTTTGTCATGTTATTTTTATATACAGAAATAAAACAAAAAAAACTATGGGAGTGTCCACGTAGCCGTCTGTAAAAAGGTCTATAATGTTGGGTGAGGATGGCCGAATGATTTCCAGTGTTGGCTATACTATTAGACAACATTGACAAATGCATTTGTATATGATAGCCCGAAATGCTCATTGTTTGCTTTAGTATAAAAAAGTGGTCTAACGTTGACTATCCGTTGTTTTTTTATGTTAGACAAACATCCGCTGTTATAGTGGCAGCATTGTTATCACTCCCACTCAGCCGAAGAACAGTACTACCATTTTTTCTTTCGGATCGGAACGCTGACATCTCGCCTGCCAAAACGAGGCTTCGTGGAGTTGATTCGCAACAACAACAACAACAACAACAACAACAACAACAACAACAACAACAACAACAACAACAACAACAACAACAACAACAACAACAACAACAACAACAACAACAACAACAACAACAACAACAACAACAACAACGACGACGACGACTACTACTACTACTACTACTACTACTACTGCTACTACTACTACTACTACTACTACTACTACTACTACTACTACTACTACTACTACTACTACTACTACTACTGCCAAACAACAACAAAAACAACCATGGTGTGCTGCTTCATTTTTTTTTATTAAAAGAGGTCACCTCCTGCTTTAGTCACAGGAGTGAATCTCAGGTTACTCGAGAATTAGGAATGAGTCGGTGCAGACGCTGACACCCTTGTCTCCCTTCACCTTCATATTCAGTGAAGTTTTGCCCTGCATAAGTGAAAAAACAAATGAGAGAGCGAAAAAAAAAGTCATGCTCGAAGTCCCAACTCGCCAATAGGTCAATTTCACAAGCATTTTTAAAATTTTTGTTGAATTTTTTTCTAGTCACCGCGCACCCTCTGGCGTCTTGTCAGTAGTCAGGACTTTATTGGTTATAAATTTACTCCTCTCTTTTTTTTTATCTCATTCTAAACAGATCATTTGAGGTACCAACCAGCCACTTCAGAACTTTATTCAAAAGTCAGGCATATGCTTTTACCTAGAGCTGATGTATTCTGTTGACGACGTATACAAACGCAACATGTGGGTGTCAATACTATAACAATACAGCAAGCTGCTAAAGTTCCCCCCTCCATAAAGTCTTATTTAAAGGAGCCTAATGGTGACTCAAACTGTCTTTTTTGTCTTCTTGATTTTCTTTCCTTGTACCATTTTTGTAGGTTTCTTTTTTTGCACTTAGAGTCACTTTCCACGCCCCTGAAGACCTTGTAATTATGAGGGAGAAGCAAATGTTGAACTCGACTGAAGGCAAGTTAGTCAGCCCTAAATATGATTGTCTCGTCAAGCTGCGCCCGGTAAGTTCAACTTGTCCCGGTTTGTGCCCGCCCACCACAAGGAAGAGGACCCGAAGTGAGAGTCAGCTAAAACTACCAGGAATCAAACATTCGAAGCTAATATGGTTAGATATGGGATACGGATACTTTACGGACTTTCTATATTCGCTGAAAAAAACAAACAAACAACGCAGATCACATGTACCTGACAAACGACGTTATGCGAAGCATGTGGAGGGAAGGTGACCGTGTTGCAATTTTTTTTTATTGAGCGACACTTCATAAAATGGCGCTAAATATAAGTATGCACAAATGTTGCATGCACAGACATATGTTGAAGAGTTGCAAATGTTCATATAACCAGTTGTTTGCACTTGCACAACGATGCCAACTGGAACACGCGTATTAACAACACCAGAAGCTGATATGATCCGCTGATGCTCGCGAGGATGCTGGCCCTGGACAATGCGACATAAATCAACTTCAGCGCATGACACCTAACTACCGTTCACGTGAACCCGACGTGATGGTTGTATCAAAGGGGTGCTTATGTAATGTTTACAATATTGCGTAGACAGGAGTGCAACCACTATTGACGATTCACGAATATGAGCGTCCACTTGAAAAGTAGTTCCGAAACCTGGCGTAGCTCTGTGGTAAAACGCTTCATTGCGACGCAAAATGCTTGGGTTTTATTCCAGCTGGGACCCTGACATTTATTTTTTGCATTCGTTGGATCCACGCGACCGATGTCGGGTATTTATTAAGCCTCGCGCGTTAAAATCTGTGGCACATACCCGCATACCAGCGGCGCATACCCACCCATGGGTATGTGGCACTGTCTGGCAGGAAGCTTTTGATGACGTACGTGACGAGATTGCGACATTATTCTTGTCTTGACCAGCGCGTCATATCTGTCAAACCATCTTACCTTCCCATGCTGATTTTGGTTCACGCCAAGTTAAGGGGGTGACAAAGAGAGCACCCAAACGTAAGCGGCTAGATAGATAGATAGATACGCTCAAAGTACTGAGCTACCACGGCGGCTATCCTCCCAGCCACTTTATTGGGTATATGGGATCTAACATTAGCGTTATTCGAAGGTCGCAGGTTCAGTTCCTGCCCACGGCAAGTTATCTTTTCCCCCACTTTTCTTTCTTCATATTTACAATACATTTGGTCTAATTACTTACCCTATACTTTCCTTGGCACTGTTGTCTGTTAGATCTGAATAAAATGGTGTCAGAACACGGAAAAACGGGCCCTTAAGTATACACTTCTTTCCCTTACTCATTAGCGAGGGTCTCGTACTGCCAGATTTGGTGCCTTAGGTTGTATACGAGGGACTGTTGGTCAGCTGCCAGCTGGTAATAAGTTCACGTGCTACGTGACGCCACACAGGCTCATAAAGAGTTTGCCACACTCGCCGACACGGCTACTGAGGGCACTGGCTGACACTCCCACGTTTAAATTGACATATATAGCCAATAAAGTGGCTGGGAGGATAGCCGCCGTGGTAGCTCAGTGGTAGAGCATCGAACGTGTTATTCGAAGGTCACAGGTTCGGTTCCTGCCCACAGCAAGTTTTATTTTCTCCCACTTTTCTTTTTTCCCATTTACATTACATTTATTCGGTCTAATTACTTCCCTATACTTTCCTTGGCATTGTTGTCTGTTATTAGATCTCACACACACACACACACACACACACACACACACACACACACACACACACACACACACACACACACACACACACACACACACACACACACACACACACACACACACACACATATATATATATATATTGAGCGCACACATCTGTGTGCAAGCTCGAGCTGGCACACACTGATGATGATATCTACAGATGAGGAAATTATACAAATGATGATGACACGCCCGATCGATAAAGAAGAGTCGGTGACTGCGCTCACACTAACATATATATATATATATATATATATATATATATATATATATATATATATATATATATATATATATATATATATATATATATATATATATATATATATATATATATATATATGGGCAGAGAGAGAGAGAGAGAGAGAGGAAGAGGCATGGAAGGAGCTACGCACCGCGGGAGCAAATGATGCAATGGGCATGGTTAGGACTCCCTTGTAGGTCCTTCCTTTCTTGATGGGACACGTGACAACGCCCTTGCACATGTTGGTTTCAATGCCAGGCACTGGGACAGAGACGCCGAACAACTTTGTCGTCACCTTTAGCTCCGCCGTTTCGCTGTCTTGGTCTGAAAAAAAAAAAAAAGGAGCGTGCAGCGTATACGGCGCAGAACGAGAGAAGTGAAGCCGTATAAGCATGTGTAAACGTGTCAGATGAAAAGAAGAGAAAAGTGAGCCCCATAACTGTCTCTCAGGGGGAGGACACCTCAACAGTAGCTCACGAGGGGTGGGGGTAGAGAAGGGATTAAAAGGGTAAGATTAAAAGGTAAAGATATAGAGGGAGAGGAAGGAGGGAGGCGCAGGGACAGAGAACGACGGAAGTAAGGAGAAGACAGGAGAGATGGACATGGTTGCAGGAGTCCGAGGACGGGGCACAAGTGAAGGCGTAGAAGCATGTCTAGACGTGTCAGCAGATTCGCTACTTGGCACCCTGGAAGAGACGAGGGACACTTTGAACATGGCGAAGGAAGGAAAGAAAAAAAAAAGGCTGGGTGACTCGAGTTTCGATTGTCTTCAAGAGTAGAACGCAATAGCGTAATCAGGCTCCACTCGCTTCGAATCCTCAACCGCTGTAGCCTGCCCTTCGCATCTCGCTGTACATTCCAGCCATGCCGCAAACAAAGGAACGTCCGGGTGCTTAACCATGGAAACTTTCAACCTTTCTTAAAACGATTTTCAAAGTGCCCACTACGTGTCCATACCATGGCACTCGCCTCTGAGGATCTTCCCGCCTCGTCCATGCTGTTGCGGATGATGATGATAATCAATTGTGGCCCTACAATGATCCCTATAGACGGTTTCAAGATTGTAAGCGTTGTGCCCCAAGAAAACTTCCGGTCACCTCATTTACCAGATCGTAACGTCAAAACTCAAAGGAAGTTTTCACGTTTTTTCAAGGGTAAGGAAAGTCTCTTATTACTTTTTCAGATTAAAAGAACGTGCGTAATATTCAAGGCAACATTGTGTAGTTTTTGTGTAGCTCAAAAGAACATTTATTTGATTATGTTTTGCCAAAAGAAGAAAGAGAAGTGTAGAAAATAAGTCGGCTATTTTCTAACGCTCTTCTTCTCTACCGATGTTATTCAGGCTCATCGGTGGACGAAACCGGATGTAATCCAAGGTCTGAAGTGTTTTTTACCGAACCCACTTTAGGGCTAACGCATTCCTGTGGTTGGACACTTGCTTGACACGCAGAAGTCGTGGGTTCGATTCCAACTCGAGCAGAATTTTAACGTGAGAGCGTTAAAGAACTCTTTTCGCAGATATCCCGGCGTCAGCGTTGGTGTCGTTGGCTGTGAGCGAAAAGTGATCACCTTGTCGGGGACAAAAATCTAGAAAGATGCAAAAAGTAATTAATAAAAATTTCCGGGCCCGAGTGAGGATCTAACCCGGGTCGTTCACGTGGAAAGCAGATGTTCTAACACACATCAACACATCGGCTTGGAAGCACAGTGAAAATAACTTCCTCAGCTTGAAAATGCAGCGAAGGTAGCTTTCATGCTTTAGATACACACGCGTCGTGTATGCAGGCTTCACATTTCAACATGTAATGTCGCAGTAATATTGCGTGGTACAAGCGTACATTGTCATCGGGCGTCAAGAAAAAGTGATTTTCATAACTATCTTGTGATTTAAATCCAGTCACACATCACAAAAAGGCCCACATGTTACTGTGCGTATTCCCTATAGAGTGCATTGCATGTTCTAAAACATGTCACGCACATAATTACTCGTTGTTTAAAGCATGCTACCCATTACACAGAATGCAGCCATATGCGAAAGCTTCACTGACCCAAGCCACTTTGAATTTCATCAACTGCATTGTAATAATCAGCAATTTAAACTTCTCAAGTATGCATTATATGGACAAAATATTGATATCGTGTTTAACAAGCCGAAGTTCAAGGGTCCCCCAATTTTCTTTTCTGGATTTTTTCAATCGCAAACAACGCTCATTTTTTGCTCACAAGCAATGACGCCGAAACCGGCAACGCCAGAATTTTTGCGAAACGTGATCTTTAAAGCTGACGCGTTAAAATGGAAAAGGTAGAGTGATTAACCAGGACCATTTCCATTTGGCTAATTTACGCTGGATGAGTGTGAAAGAGGAATACAAAAATCACAAAAAAGAAAGGAAAGAAAGAAATCTGCAATAAATGCACGCGGATGCGTCGAATTTTTTATACATTAGTCATAGTCATTCATACGGACGAGGAGTAATAAAAATATACTCGCGCGAGAACATCATTGAGATAATTATGAATTAAGACAACAGCCTACCTTAACAAGCTGTATCCAGCTACGCTTATCATAATTTACGCAACAGTATCCATGGTTTAGTCACATGACAGAGCTCGGCCATATTTGACGAGAGTAATGCTGTTCTAATCATTATTGGAAATACCATTAGACATATTAGCCACGATTACTCCCATACCATCCAGCGTCTTCTTGCATTATGTAGCGCTAACTGCTGCTGGTAACATGTGAGAAAATACGGGGCTCCTCCAGGACACCATTGTTCACCGCTTACTATTGGCAAGCCCTGGTCACGGGTGGGGAGGTGGTATGGAGCGTATGCGCAATAATGCTTTCGTGCATCTAAGACGTAGATATATTAACTCATTCGCTCAATTGAGTATGTATGCCGGTGCTGAAGTACACATGTGTACATGATTAGTCTGTGAATGCACATGACTTCATTGGATGTATTGACTTCACAACATTACATAACTGACACATCGTATCACAGATGGCATAACGCAGTGTACATCATTGTATACCTAATACTGTATGACACTCGAATGAATTTATGCCGCAACTTCATGTGCCTGAACCACCGAAAAGAAGCTGGGCTTTCATCGGTTGTCAAGAAACATGTTTAGCGAAATTATCTTCGGTATGCACCGTATACCGTGAACCGTATAAAGCATTATTTTTATTTTTCTATATTTATTCAGTCTATAGTTCGAAGACATTCTATCCGCCCAGAGGAGCGCTGTATAACAGCTTTAGCATGTGGCGCCTCAGGCAAAATTTTCACCTTCCGAGCAAAAGAAGTTGAGCGCAGACGTTTAAATGTGGATGTGTTGGACACTGTGTAGCGGAGAAAAGGCCTCTGCAAGCATGTCCAAGGAGAGTTACGTGTGGTGCACCGTATGGGGCTACAGTAGTATGCTACAGTTTATGTGTTCTATGTGTGAAACTGGTTGCTATAGAAACTGCTCAATGCAGTAAACATTCCTAGAGGCATTCGGCATTCTTCTCGGTTATGGCTGGTGACACAGAAATAAGACTTTCGTCCAAAGAAGCGTGTTTATAAAGGATAACAAAGACCATTCATAAAAGATAACAAAGGTTGAATGGAGGTGAAATACAAGATTCGTTGCAGGGATATAGTTTGCTCGTAATGGTAAACTGTGGAGCGCAAAATGGGTACGGTACAGGGAAGTACACACACACATCGCCAGACAGGTGAGTTGGACAAGGACATTGGCTAAGAAGAGTTGCGAGTTGGCACTTGTTCTGTACTGTGCGTATAACTTTCTGTCCAAGACCTATAGTTTTCACACTGCGAAACCAATATGACATGCAAGCTGATTACTTTCTCTTTGCGACCCGCATTCGCACCCTCCAAAGAAATCCAAGTGCTGCATTTTACGACTTCACCAACTTAGAGCCGTGTTTGTTACGGGCCAATGCTTCCACGTGCTTTAAAGAGCCATCGTGGGCTTTTTTTTTTTGCTTGTTTTCACTCACCAGATACCATTTCGAAGTAAACCCTGGCTGCCGTACCCCTCTTCATGACGCATGGGTCCGAGTTGCATGGTTCAACCTGGAGGGAGATGATTTCAGCGGTGCTACCTGCAGAAATCGGCGATCAGTCAAGTTAGCAGGATTCAAAGTAGCAAGGTGGAACACAAGGATGCAACTTGTAGCTGATATCTACGCTATTTTCTTCTTCTGTTTCTTGCGTTTAGTACATTTCATGGGGGCCATGTCGTTTTTGATGGACTTTTCATTGAAGGGGTACCGGCTCCAATTTTTAAGGCGGAGTTCGCTCGGCCATACAAGCCTCCAGTGTGCAGAGTGGGCACTGAGCAACTGTGAAGTTTATTAAATGCGGATAAGATATTTTGTTTAGACATTAAAATCAATTTGATTTTTACAGATAAGTTCTGTAGGATAGCGCAAATGTCTTGATTACTACACTACAGGTAAAAGTGACAAGTAATTCATCAATTGTATTGCTAGGCTTTATTGTCTGTTGTCATTATTTCGTTGTGTTCAACAAAAAAAAACTATCCCGTAATTGTATTAGCCAAATTCAGTGACAACACCCCTGCTACTTCAAGCTTCACTGCTGCAATGATGTGTTACACGGTGTAGATGGTATGCACGTTTTTGGCTAAGCATGGGCAAGAGGCGGCACCCAGTGGCTTCTCGATGCATCACTGCAAATGGTGCTTGACGCAAGACTCGCATTGAGTGTTGAAATTGACGAAATGAATGAACAAATGTGACGAGCCCATGGCAACTGCTCGTTTTCAGCTTTCACAATTAATTCGAGCATAAGAACGCAAAATGAAAGACTACAGGGACAGAACGCACAAAAACAAATGCCATAGACTGTGAATCGTAACACCGTGTCTTTCAATTACCTCGATCGTACCAAGATTGAGTACGAGCCATTGTGAGGGCGCAACTAAAAACAGCACACAGGAAGACACAGTCGAGGACAGGCGAAATCCTCCTGTGTGTTGATTGTTGTGTTCAGTTGGGCCCACACGATGGTTTCTATGTCAAAGCACCAATTTACCCAAGAGTCAACTCTTGGCAATCCATGTTCTTTTCGAGGATACAACCAAATAAAATATCATTATTTGCCCCTACTAAAATCATCGTATATTTATCGAAGTTACGTAGTTAGCTTACAATGATTAAAAAAAAATTCGCCGTTTTTTTTAGTATAGCTTCAAATAGAATATATTGGGTGGTTGTGGTCAGTATATTGCCATCTATTTCTCTGACTATAACTGTCACTTATGCAGCTGTTAACTTCACACAGCACATTATTGAAAGCCACTTGCTCTATACATTTAGCTAGATAAAATAATGTAAGTGGACGCGTAGCAACAATATTAGCAGAATGACACGACTATTGTACGTTCGTTATACTTGGAGAATATACAGCCGGCTTAATTCAGAGTCACTTGATAGTATGATGAAGAAAACATGAACTATAGTATATAAAAGCAAAACTCACTGAACACACGCTCTTATGAGGCGAGAATGCAATATACTAAACATGTCACAATGTCTAAGGCTAGTGATTAAAAAAAAAAAAACCGAAATTGTTTACAAGCAGTGGTAGCAACTCCAATGTCGCCCTTACAGAAGAACTCGCTTAGCTATGTTGGAAAGCACACTGGACGCCTAAGCTTCCCGTAGTTTGTACGCCAACAGTGAACGCTGACACGCTTAGGATTGGGTACGTTGTAAGTTCTTTCCGTTACTTCAACTTGTTCCTGAGACCCGTCATGGTAGCCTATCTAGCGGTTATGGGGAACGACATCTTACTCACGGTCGCGGGATCGAATTCCTGCTGCGGACGCCGCGTTTCGATGAAGGCGAAATGACATATGCCCGTTTAAACTTGGATTTAGGTGCACGTTAAGGAACCCTAGCTAGTGGAAATTTCCGGAGCCCTGCACTACGGCGTCTCTCGTAATTATATCATGGTTTTGAAACGTAGAACTTAAATAATGATTATTATTATTTGTGCCATTTGGAATGCCCTGAGCTATCATCTGTCTCTTCACGTATGTCGTGTTCAGAAGAGTAATGGGGGTATTAAGCTCGAACATTTATTAATTCGATTACACGCAGCTGAAACACCGTTTGAGGTTACGTGAAGTAGCACAGGAGAACAGTGCTTACCGCAGTCCTCGTAGACGGCATCCCTAATCTGGCCGAAGGCGACCCCGACGGCGACGAACAGGAGAGCGCTGCGCATCAACATGTCTGTCAACGATGTGCTCGTACACACGAGTGTTAGTGGAGAAGAAATTGGTATACGTGTTGCGCCACCGTTAAACGACAGGCCCACTATATAGTCCGCCGAAACGAAACAGGTGAGACACGTCACACGAGGTACGGGGCGGATTTCTGCTCGCTATGAGCCTTGTCCTATTTCAAAGGTCGGCGCTCCACACCCGCTGATAGCGAACAGGTTATCTTCTATTGATATCTGCGAAGCTGACGCCTCGGGATTCTGGTTGTGCGGGAGGCGCATATCGTGAACCATGCATTGTTTGTCTGCAGAGGGTTATCGATAAGAACGGAACCTCGTCAGTGCGTGTGATCGAATCGTCGTTAGTAGGACAGGAGTTTAAAGGGGACAGTTGAAGAGGATGAATGTTCTTATATAACAGAGATGAGGTAGTAATGACCTATCAATATTTATTTATTTATTTACTTGGAGCCTTGTACACGTTATATACAATGTATACTTGGAGGGCTCAACGCGCAAGCACTCCGTACAAATGATTAACCATTGAAAGCTGAAACGTGCGGCCCCGATGTTCAGCGTTTAGCTCAACCCGGTGCTGCACTGAAGCCTTTTACAATTATTGGTTACATGTATACGTGTTTTTAATGAGGTTAGACGCACGTTTGGCTTCGGCTTACTACAGTGTTTATTTTCACGTGCCGCACATAGCGCTCTACATAGTCGCGGTCAAGGCGGAATGTAATGAGCGGTTAAATTCATTTCACAATCCTTCAATCACAGTGGTCTTTCTCGAACCTCATGCGGTCACCGACGCCGAATCCGAAGCCAAAGTGCCGCAGGAGAAACTCCCGCCGAAAGCAGTTGTTCGCCGACTGCTTTAGTAGTTAGCGCTCCTGCAAATCGTCACGATGACGCTGTTGTGCCCGCAACGAAGCTTGTTCGGCGCGGCGTTGTTGCAAGCATTTAACATGGCGAGCTAACTAGGCGGCGTGATTTGCTTGATCCGTCCGCCACTGGTACTTTCGTTAGCGTTTGCGATTTAGCATGGCTTGGAAGCCGGCTGGATCATCGGTATGCGATTCTTGCCGGCACTCAGCCTCCCAAGCCTGTTTTTGTGCCCGGAATGCAGCATCGGCCCGGCAAATGCGAGTACTCTCACGTTTCCAGTGTCGGTGCCCTTCTAGAGTCTTCCGTGGCTTACGAATGTGAAAGGTCTAAGTAGAAAATGATGCGCGCATGCTTGGTGTCCCGGCTGCAACTGGAAGGATAACGTCACTCACAACGCAGCCAATGGCGTGCGTGCTTGGGTACGACGCTGAGAATGACGTAACGATAGCACAGCCAGTGGAGAGTGCTCGTGATACTACTGCCGAACAGTTTTTCGTTTCTCCTAGCTATATACGTCTTACGTTGTTAAAAAGAATTTCCTATTCACGGCGCATAACAGAAAGACACGGCATCAAAAATCCTGTCGTACATGGCATGCATGTGAGTTTTATGTTACGAACTGCCCCTTACGTTCAGCATACACTCATACTGATTGACTGATATGTGTGGTTTAACGTCCCAAAACCACCATATGATTATGAGAGACGCCGTAGTGGAGGGCTCCAGAAGTTTCGACCGCCTGCAGGGTTCTTTAACGTGCACCCAAATCTGAGCACACGGGCCTACAACATTTCCGCTTCCATCGGAAATGCAGCCACCACAGCCGGGATTTGATCCCGCGACCTGCGGGTCAGCAGCCGAGTACCTAAGCCACTATAGACCACCGTGGGGGGGCGGCATACACTCATATTACACCGTTCCAATTATGATACATATCAACCGTGTGATGCAAACGAGTGATACAAGCATATAAACCGCGTGATAGAAACGGTCGCTAGACCGAGACACGTAAATTAAGTCGTTCATGACATGTATTTCACAATTTCCATGTTACGACCTGTCATTTATGTTAATTATAAATCGATTTTACACTTTACCAATTTTTACATTATGTCCCGTTAACGAAACGGCTGAGAGCGCAAAGTTGTTGGTACCTATATACGTTCTCAAAGTGGCAAAAGTTCACTAAGAAATGCTGCGCCTTTCATTTACTTCTAATCCACGAGGCAGGCAACTCCGCGGACATTTGGTGCACTGAGAGGCCAATGGCTTCGATAATAACGGCTTTGGTAGCTTTGGTCAGAATAATGAGCATTATCTATTTGAAGGGACCCTGCCACACTTCTTGAGCATCGTCTGAAAACGCTGCCGATTGGTATAGTCGAAGCTGCCGTGAAAAAGCGAGCCAAATAATTAGTGCAGCGTGTTACCTGGAATTCCGATTGGTTTTTCAAGGCCAGCTCAAAACTGCTTTATCTCTTCTCGACAAATGACGCTACAAGCTCAAAAATCAGTCGTCACAGCCATTGTATCAGCCATTGGCTGATTTGAGCATGGTGTGGTCGGGGGCTATTGCTTAAACACTTCACGCTTTCAATTCACATGCCTCTCTCCGTATATAGTACCTACAGAGATGACTGGCATATGTGCCGGTTGAACGAAGAGGTTACGCCAAAAGTAAATGAATTGACGCACGCGTCAGACTTTTGTCTGCTGATAGGACCATTCGCGATACGTGCAGTATAGGTAGGAACGGACCATACGCTGGTACTTCGACGTAAAAGCGAGCGGATTGCAACATTTATTCGCAGCAAATTCAACGCAGTCTACGCGCGTTCCGCAGTGTGAACAATGGTGGGATGCTGTGCATCTGACACGGCACATGTGTGCGTCATTTTCGCACTGACCAGGAAAAGGTTACTTGACGCACTAGAGGGAAAGAGAATGTCAGAGAATCAGAAAAAGGGGCCCTGAGCTCCATAATGAATGCATAGAGAGGTTTGTGGGGTGACACGCCGGACGTTTATAGATGGACGGGCGAGAAATGAAATGGAACGTGCTCTGCATCCTACACAGACAGGAGGCAGACACGCAAAAGTTAACCCACAATGCGACGGATAAACTCATTAAAGTATGAAACCACCAATACATTACAAGTGTCGTATCCCTCGGAGTGATTAAAAGTGAAAACGATTCTGTATATTTAGAAGTGACGTGGACCGAAACATTATACACTATACTTGCGGAATAGAACGCGGTGATCAGCCTTTTTCATTCTCCTGTTATGCGCTCTGTCGATTCGATGGATGAGCAGAACTTCGCGAGGTGATCCCGTATACAGACTTGCTCACGCCCCAGAAAATAAGCAACCGCTTACAATGCAATTACTTTCTTTAAAATTTAATTGAATACAGCGAATAACTATACAGTTCAAGAAATGTAAGCGAGCAATTACAGTAATGCAATTGACTGGCTTTCGTTACTTTACTTAAAAACTTCTTTGTCGAAACACAATGCCACTTGTTTACTGAAACTACAACTAACTGCAGAAGCTTGCATGGTAGAGAGAATTCTAGAAGCTTGCGTGAAGGCTGGGAGTCTTACTGAGGTTTCTGTGAAATGTAAATTCTCGTCCTTCGTTCGGTGTTCCGTACACGTCGTTAACTTTAAGGTAAGCTTCGTAAAAAGGTAAGCTTCGTACGTACTATGAGGGACGCACAAGTCACGCCATAAGGAGCGTCTTAGCGTCTCAAGTTGTCGTTAGCGTCTCACGGCGTCTCTGGGCTGGCGGACGCCCGTCATGGCAAGCCAGCCCCCGAAGAAGGCGCTAGCCTTCGACGTAGTCGTCCCCGAGGGGACTAGTCCCGAAGACGTCGTTGACGCGACGTCTTCAATAGTAGGAATCGAAGAAGTATACTGCGTTCAGCACTTTGGAGGCCGGAACTACCAAGTTACCGTCAACAGTGAGGCCGCACTGGCCCAAATCGTAGACGCGTCGCACCTCATCATCCGAGGAGAGCGCGTCGCCATCGTACCCCTGGGACCCCAAGTGACCCAAGTGACCGTCCTGTTCCTGCCGTGCCGCGTACCCAGCGAAGTCCTCGCACAAGCACTCTCTCCCTACGGGAAGGTGCTGCACATCACCAGAGGACTCATGGGATCGCGCCCAACCGTGACCACTGGGACGCGATACGTCCGCATGGAAATGAAGGCTTCGTCACCGGTGCCCAACTACCTCAAAGTCGCGGGCCATCGAGTAACCTGGGACTATAAAGGCATCCAGCGAGTGTGTCGTCGATGTGGAGACAGTGGGCACTTCCGCATGAACTGCACAGCTCCGTTTTGTGGAAGGTGCGGCGTTTATGGCCACGACGGGAAAGGCTGCTCGCTGCCGTGTCGCCGTTGTGGGGACCCGCATGCCACCGTGGCCTGCACCATCAGGCCATCGTATTCCGAGGCGGCATCCAAGGATTTCCCCCCACTTCAACCAGGAACGCCATCTAAGAACAAGTGCGACGATTCGTCAACGCGAGCCGTGGTAACCGACCACGACCAAGGTGTGCCAATCGCAACGCTGCACCAGACGCCCACTGCGTTTCCAACGATTCCGGGCCTGGTAATCCCTCCAGGTACTGAAAACTTAAATTCCCCGCGTCCCGTGGCCATTTCTGAGGAATCGCAGACCAAGCCCTCGTCAGACGAAGCGCCTCGTGAAGACGGCGTCTCGGATGGGAATATTGCATCTGAGGCTCCTCGCGTTGCTGCTCTGTCAACAACAAGTTCAGGTGTCATCGAGGAGTCTACAACTCAAGACGACGACGCCTGCATCTACGAGGACTCCAACAGCACCACGAGTGAGGCGCCCCTACAAATTGACGAAGACGCCAGCTCCAGTGACATAAGCCAGGAAAGTGGAGACGTCTTTGTACCATCCTCGCTCAAAAACCCGGACACCAAACGCCACCGGATAACTACTCGTGACTTAGAAGCCCCCACCAGAGACAGAAGTCCCCTGCGGACTTCGACGCGATCCCGGAAGCCCCGAGCCTCCGGTGGATCGCCTGGCCGGAAAAAATGACTCAGCCACTTGCGGGGCATTGGCTCCCGCACCTGATAAAGGTACCCCTGCATTTGCGTGATCCTATAGTATGTTTTCATTTTCCCCATGGCTCTTACTCTAAAAGTTATTACTTTTAACGTTCAAGGTTTCCGAAATCCACAAAAACAGGCTGAGGTATTGGCTTTCGCACATTCAGTGCATTGTGATTTGCTGTTCGTGCAAGAAACAAATTTTTTCAAGCTTTCTGATGTACTGGCTTTCAAGCGCGCGTTCAATATTGATTGTTTCTTTTCGTACGCCAGCACGCATTCGACTGGCGTCGGAGTCATTATTTTTAACCGAGGTCTTTTACGTGACCATCATGTTTCCTTTGATGCCTTCGGACGCGTGCTGGCGTTCGACTGCACCTTTTTCTCGTTAAGAATAAGATTTGTTGCCGTGTATGCCCCAGCGGCACGCGAGAACTCAAACGCGTTCTTCCAATCTCTTGATGCGTTTCTTTTAAATTCCCGACATGTGGTACTTTTAGGGGATTTCAATTGTGTCTTAGACTCACACGCAGACGTTCGAGGTCCGGGTCGCGGCCGGTCAAACTGGAATGCCAGAGAACTCGAACGTCTAGTGCAGCAATTGGCATTGAGTGACATTCATCAAAGTGTACATGGCAGTAATTATGCCTATACTTGGCGTCGAGCAGCGTCGAGCAGCCGAATTGATCGCGTGTATGCATCCCCCAGTCTCATTACCTACGTTCACGACACCGGGGTAATGTCATTGCCACCGACACCAGTATACATTAGCGACCATCGGCCGGTTATGTTCTCTCTCCGCCTGCCAGCGGGTACGCCAACGGTTCACAGACCATGGCGTCTCGATTGCCGCGTCCTCCAGGACTCTCAGGCTACGGAGAAATTATCCCGAGCGTTACGTGCATCGCTCATTGGGGCGGATGTAGCTGATTGGGATCGCCTCAAAGAACAGTGGCGGCATCATTGCAGTGCGTCGGGCAGAGGACTTTGCACCCGTATGTCAAAAGATGCGTCATTGTTAATCCAGAAGATACGCATTGCCAATCGAGATCCCAGTCCTTCCACTGTAATGCGGGCATGGCAAGAGGAGCTCGTTGAACGGTACCAGCGTATTATGCGCGCTTCTTCACTCTCGGCGGCAGCTTGGCGCTGTAGGCGTGCACCCTGTGCGCACCCTGAGGTGCTAAGGTATGCACGCAGAGCTCTGCTTTGTCCACCAGGCTCGCCTGCCCACTCGCTGAACTCTATCACCCCAGCTGCTGCGGGTACGCGCGACTTTCAGGAATTCACTCAACACTTTGAGTCAATGGCTAAATCTGGTGCTAATGTCTGTTACCCAGGATCCGTTTCTTCGCATCCTCTGCTAACAGATTTACCTCATGATTCCAACATGTCAAATGACGTCCTCCTATCACCGCCATCCGATGACGAAATCAAAGGCGCATTAGACGCAATGAAAAAGGGATCGGCCCCAGGGCCTGACGGACTTCCTGCAGAGTTTTATGTACAGTTCTGGCCTATCATTGGTCCAACTATGTCACGCGTCATTCGCAGGTGTTTCCAAGATATTACACTTCCAACTTCTTTCCACAAAGGCCGTATAACACTAGTTCCCAAGAAAGACCCAATGTCCACACGACCAGAAGATTGGCGCCCTATTACCCTGCTCAATGTAGATTACAAGCTCTTGGCTAACATTTTGGTGCGCCGAATCAGTCCATTTCTTGCAACATTAATCGCTCCCCACCAGGTCTGTTCTGTTCCGGGCCGAGAAATACACACCCATACGTGGTTAACGCGGGACATCATTGAATACACTATTAGCCGATGTGCGCAAGGACTGTTGGTTTCATTAGATCAAGAGAAAGCTTTTGATTTCATAGAACATGGCTACATACTAAATGTTTTACATGCATACGGATTCCCGGATAAGTTCATTGACCTTATCAGCGCGATGTACACTAATTTAGAAAGTACCCTTTACTTAGATTCCCGTGAGAGTCACGCATTTAGAGTCACGCGTGGGGTCCGTCAAGGGTGTCCCCTCTCCCCAGTGTTATTTATCCTTGCATTAGAGCCCTTCTTAAGGGCCGTTGAACATCACCCGCAGATTCGTGGCTTACCTCTACCCGGTAACACTCAAGTAAAGGTCGCTGCATATGCAGATGATATCACTCTATATGTACATAATGAACAGTCGCTGCAGCATGCTCTTGATACATTCCATGATTTTGGTATTATCTCCGGTGCAAAGTTAAACTTTTCTAAAAGCCAGTATTTTTTCATTGGCAACCCCAGCGGTCGTATCAACATCACGTCGCCTTTACAGTGGTCTCCTGATATTTCAATACTCGGAGTTACTTTCACTGTATTTGGTATACAGGATAGCATCTGGTCATCCGTTGTACAAACTCTTCTAAATGATATCAAAGCAGCCAGGCACTTCGAATTCCCTCTCTTGGAACGCCGATACTTAACTCAAACGGTGTACCTAGGAAAATTTTGGTACCTTTGCCATTCTGTTAAACCACCGCTCCACGTCTGCAGGAAAGTGCAAAGCTGCATCAGTTCATTTTTTTGGTCTGGTGGCACAGAATTGTTATCGCGTCCAGCGTTAGCTCAGCCGCGAGATCAAGGCGGTTTTGCATTCCCTGACATTTCCGTCGCGGCTTCTACATTGTGCCTCCGCACTCTATTGCGAATACTAAGCAATGATGACATGCCCGCTCAGACACTGGCTCGCTACCATCTGGGGCCATCACTACGTGTCTTCTTGCCGGATAGCCAAATAAACAAAGGTCCCCAATCAACTGAATTACCATCTTTGTATCGAGCCCTTCCGGCATTTCACCGACGTTTGGAAGCTACGTGCCCAGAGATAGAGGTGGCCGATTCTAAAGTGGTGGACACAATGGCCGCCCTTCTATGGCCCTTGGTGCCCCAGCATCGTCAATCTGTATTGAACCGCGCTTGGAAACCAATAACTGCCGCAGTGTTGCCAGGGCATCTCAGAGACTTTGTCTGGAGGTTGGGCTGGGGCTTGCTCCCCACGCGAGATCGGTTGCAGCGATGGCAGGTAGTTCGCACTTCCACTTGCCCCAACTGCGTAATGGTGGAGACCAATCGACATGCGACGTTTGAATGTGTGGTTTCCCGCCTTTTTTGGCGTGCGGTTAATACTGGTTTTCGGGGACAGGGTGTGCGAACTTTCGTGTCCAACGGCCGATTTCCGCGTAGCCGCTTCTCCGCTCTCTTAATAAATGCGGGGCTGTTCAGCCTTTGGAGAAACCGATGTGAGGCCGTAGCTGCCAATTGCCGCCGGCGTGCCTTGTGGCCGATACTGGGGAGAATGAGACGAGAGATCCTCGCGTTCCTCTCCGAAGAGCTTTTCTTCCTCGGGGAGCAAGAGTTTCTGCGGCATTGGTCGTGCCCTTTCGTGAAGGTGGAACACGAAAGGATACAACTCATTTTTCGACCAACTTGGTGCTAAGCAGCGCCCGTTGAGTTGTTATATATGATTTCATTTGTTACAAATTGTGTTTCATTTGGATCTATTGTATCGTTATACCCTTGTATCGTGATATCACATTGAATATTTGTGTACATGTATGCCAACATAATCATGTATATTAGAGCAAATGTCTTCACTGTAACGTAGTGATGTTAGTCGTGAAATATAGATGTGCCGATGTATATGTGCCCTGTTACTGGAATGGTATGAAGCCTTTGTGTTCTGTACATGCTGTAAATAAACTTTTTCTAAACAAAAATCTGACCTGTACGTTGACCGTCAGTTTGCAGTGGTTGCTTCACCTCATCTATAGGTAACGGGCAGCGCCGACCCTCCCATAGTAGAGTTCAGCGGACTCTAAGTTGTCCCATAATTTTAGGGGCGAAGCTTTTTATAGTGACACCCGTTCATCCTCATAGCCGTTGTAGTGTGTAACATGTATAACATTTAGACCTCCAAGGTGGTGCCGATGAGAGATTTCTTCTGTGCGTTGTTGAACAATAGAAGATAGTGCTCAATGTACATGCTATGGCTGCTAAGGAGAAATGAGAGACAGGAGCATTCGGCTTTTAGTTAACCCGCTCGCGGCGATTCCCATTAGCACCCATTGGTATGTACATTGAGCACTATCTGACAAGAAAGGGTTGCTACGTTATACTCGATGGGTGTAACCTCCTTAGTTTTAGAAAGGTTTAACAAGCGTTGAGCCGCAGTGCCATGAATACAATGAACTAGTATATACATGAACTCGAGGTGGTTAAAGGTGGGAATTAGATACGAAGCGCAAGCCGTAAGAAAGTAAAAGCAGAATTCTCCTGTCCCTCATTTCCCATTAGCAGCCATTGGTATGTACATTGAGCACTATCCGAAAAGAAAAGGTTGCTACGTTATACTCGCTGGGCGTAACCTTTTTGGTTTTAGAAAGGTTTAGCGAGCGTTGGGCCGCAGTCACATGAATACAGTGAACTAGTATATACCATGAACTCGAGGTGGTTAAAGGGGGGAAGTAGACCCGAAGCGCACGCTGTAAGAAAGTGTGTGTGTGCCACACTCGTTTAGTCCTTGGAATGTCCACTAGATGGCGGTGCTTCTATATGGGGAATATATGATGAAAAGATGCGAGATGGTGGTACTTGGAGTGTTGAATAGATGGACGAATGGACACACAGATAGATGCATGGATGAACGCATGAACGGACGCAGGGGCGGATGCATGGACGAACGCAGGGACGGAAGCACGAACAGACGCATGCACGGACGTGCGGATGGACGTATGGACGGTCACACAGAAGGACGCATGGACGGACGGAAGCAAGAACAAATGGACGGACGAATGCTTCGCCCCACTCTCCATCATTCACTCCGTGGATATGCTGCCTATTTTTTTTTTCACGTTGCGCCAGAGTAAGCAAAGAATTTTTACCGATTTCCGCTAAAAGAAAGGCGCTTAAGGTTAAGAACTAGCTCATTTAATGTTGTGTTTAGCGTAAAAGAATGTGTTTTTTTAAGTATTTGGCTAGACACAGGCAGAAAAGCGGTGAAAATGTGAGAGTTACTCGCTAACGCTCTCTTTTGCCGCCAATGCTACTTGGCTACTCTTCTCTAGTGATGTGAGTTTTGTTCTCGCGCTATAATTATCCACATGTTATACCAATTAGTCTAAGCTGCCACACTTCTAAATTGACTACTTCGGCGCACAAAACAGGAAGCCATCCAGAATGAAGTTATGAATGCTGTGTAGGCCGTTACATCCACAACAGTAGCCGATTTCGGGGGTGATGTCTGCCACCGGTGTTTGTCTCAGCTGTGGCAAACAGTGAGACGTAAAACCAAACATTTATCCTTTATCGAACACTGGTATTCTCACTGTTCATCAAATGTTCTACCGCCGAACTATGCCTTTGCTTCAAACTGCTTCGGCACCCGCATGCAATGGTATCTACTGTAATATTATGGAATGGTTCTACGTTCGACATTTACGTGCTTGGTTGTTGGCCTACTTTTCTGCTATCACGTCCTACTCTAATACATTTGCGAAAACAAGGATTTGTCGGCAGTGACCGTGCATGAAGAAAAAGCAATATGATGAATAGTACTGCATTAATTAGGATAGAAGGAACATCAACAAGGGTCATGACTTGGATAGAAACCGGCCACGTAGTTTTTTTGCACGGAAAGATATAGACATGCTTTTTCGCTTGAGTAATCACAGATGCACGTGTCAGCCGCATCTCATATGTATACTGACACATAAAGAAGGAGCATTAACATTGACCAAAAACAACACACGTGCCGATAAAAAATATGTTGACAACGTTGAGAACGCGCTGAAAATGAAGTGTGAAAAAAAAAAATGAGGAAGGGGACCCGGACCCGATCGTCTTGACCCCATCAAAGGTCAAAGAAACTGAGCGAGCCAGCACCCCTCGCTCGTGCTCGTGCCCGCCGCCCCTTCTGCCTTCGGTCACTCGAAGGCAAAGTTGTCGTTTGCTGTGACGTCGATGCGGGAGGAGTTCTCGTTGGAGTCGTAGTTGGTGTTGAAGTCGGGAGGCCACTCGAAGGTGAAGTTGTCGCTTGCTGCGACGTCGATGCGGGAGTAGTTCTGAGGCCGGCCGAAAGCAAAGTCTGGGCCTGCAGCAACGTCTAGGCGAGATGAGTTGTGGCGCCGGTCGCAAGCAAAATCGAGGCCTGCTGCGACGTCGAGGCGAAAGAGGTTGACAGACCTGACGAAGGCGATGTAGCTACCTGCTAAAATGTCGAGGCAAGCGAGGTCAAAAAGCTGATCGAAGACGACGTCGCGGCGGGCTGCGACGTGAATGCGAGAGGCTTACTGAGTGCAGTGGTAGTGACGGTAGCCGATGCTGGTGGGGTTGGCGGTGATGCAGTCGGGGGTCTGCCCATAAGACCAGAGCCAGCCAAAGTCCCGGGGAGATGTCGAGGAGAGGAGCCGGTGTCGTTGACAGGAGCGTTTATTTACATCATATACAGGTTCAAGGTAGCGTGATACTAAAATGTTTTGGTAGCATGTCTCGAGTGTCTCTGTGCTCGTCTTTTTAAAGTCCATGTCTTCCCAGTATTTCTTGCAGGGGAAACAATGAAACTCATGATGGTCCAATCAAGAGAGAGAAAGAGAGAGAAACGAGAAAAAAAGGAAGGCAGGGAGGTTAACCAGATGCTAGTATCCGGTATGCTACCCTACACTGGGGTTGGGGAATAGTGGGTCCAATCAAACTGTCCTCTTCACCTCTGCCATCGAAGGGTGAAACATCGCCTCTTACCAACCCAGGGAAAGAGGGGAGAGGCACGCCCAGTTCGTACCATGGTGAGGAAGAAAACACTGCACAAACACTGCACCAGGCGCACGACACAGCACAGTGCGAAGATGTTGGGTTCTATGTAGAAATCAAGTCCAAAATCCGTTGCAGTGAGGAGTCAACGGCGCCAGGCAAGCCGTGGTTTGTAGAAACGGTGGCATGGCGGCAGCACTGAGAACTTGAGAACGCACTCGAACATGGACCTCAGTCGTTTGGCCCATTGTCCACGACACTCCTACGAGCAAAGACGTATAAAGATAACCACTCTTTTTAAGCCCCTTTGATTGTAAACAGCCCTTCATAGGCGGCCAGTCGGGCGGGTAAATTAAAAGAATTCTCCGAGGGGAGACGTCGGCCCCGCGAAATTCCAAGTACAGTTAGCGTGTCGTTGTCGCTTTTGGTTCATTTCTGGGAGCGCTGTCCAGCAAACGTCTCACGTCTAAGCGGCGCCATGCCAGCGAGACCGATCACAACAGCGGCTACGACTCGGTTGCGCGGCGAGCTCTTCCTTGAGCGCAAACGACTTTGTCCTCAAAGTCGCTGACTGTGATCAGGCCCGCTTCCAAGTCCCCGTAGTGAAGGTAAGCCGGGATCTTTCTGTTGAGGTTCATTAGGTGGGCGTGTTTCTAGCTACTGGAGCCTGAAAGCGGTGGTCCTTGATTCGGGCAGAAGGGCGTCGAGCATCGAAATGTCCTTTGTGATTGCTGTCTGGTAGAAGCCGAGCTGTACTCGGAGATGGTCCATTGTCGAAGTCGGGGGCCAGATGACCGAGGGGGTTTGGGCACCAGCACGAAGTTTGAAAAAACGAAGAAGGGGACCCGGACTCGATCGTCTGGCTACATCGAAGGTCAAAGGAACAACAGAGCGAGCCAGCGCCCCTGGCTCGTGCTCGTGCCCGCTGCCCCTTATTCCTTCTTTATTTGCAACAGGGAGCACGTGCAGTGATCGAATGTCCATTCATGGCGCATTACGTGTGATTAAAGGAATAGATAACCAACATCAGCATATAGAGAACGCAATTTTATTATATTAACCGACTGCTTCAAGCAGCAAGCTGTAGATTTCGGTCGTGTTTACGTGGTCCGTTGCTAGCGTATCTTGTCGAGCAGGTGATAATGGCATGAATAGTCGATGCAACGTCAGCGAAACGTCGGTGTAACAGAACGAACGTGCTATGGGGTGGCAAAGAGTTGAAGGTCTATTACTTGTCGATGCTGCGCCAACGCCCCATCTAGCGTCATCTACGATACCCTAAGTAACACGGAACATGGATCTACAGCTGGTAGTCGTGAGCGCGTCAGCGTGAAGAATTCCAGCAGATTCCACACATTCTGGGAAACGACGTCATGAGAAGCAGTAGGCAATAACAGCCTACATCGAATTTCGTTTTTTTTTATTGCTCTGAGCTAAGCGTTGCGAGCTCAACGGATGTTATTGTGCTCCTTGACTACTTATAAGTGTAAATCTACTACTTCAACTGCATTAGCGGCCAAATGGTATTCTACGGTACGACGTGACACCGACACTCGCGTTAGAATAAGATTGTCAGTTTTCTACAACCGAACTGCGCGCTATAGTGTGATCATGGTTAACTATAGCTTGCTGAATCGTAGAATTGTATGTGCAATATTTTTTTTTTAAAGTGAGAGATCATAGCCAACACTGCAATCACGATTGACGTTGCCCCGATATGAATAGTGTACAGAGTTTTTCAGAAGCCGCGTCAAGCAAATGCTTGGCTCTATGGTAGAATAGTTGACTGCCGCGCAGTAAGCCCTAGTTTTACAACGGCTGTATACATAATTTTTAAATATGATAGTCTTTCTTGGGGACCTTCTACGCAAAAATTTTGTTTTTTCTGTTTGTCTCTTCATTTGTTTAGAAATGAAAAAAGTTTACTTACAATATGTACAGAGAACAAAGATTTCATAACATTTCAGTAATAAGGGCACATACACTTTGGCTCATCTATGTACCAAAAAAAGAACATCACTACGTTGCGATGAAGACACCATAGCCCTAATTACATGAAAATGTTGGCATACATGTACACATTAACTCAATGTGATATCATGATACCATGAATTGTATAACGATACGATATATGCAATGAAACACAAATGGTTGCAAATAAAATCATGATTGATATGCATGATTTAACGTCCCAAAACCACCATATGATTATAAGAGACGCCTTAGGGGAGGGCTCCAGGAATTTCGACCACCTGATGTTCTTTAATGTGCAACAAATCCTGAGCACATGGGCCTACATCATTTCCGCCTCCATCAAAAATTCAGCCGCCGCAGCCGGGATTCGATCCCGTGACCTGCGGGTCAGCAGCCGAGTACCTTAGCCACTAGACCACCACAGCAGGGAGAAGAAAAAAAAAACGAACTCACGAATAAATGCATTTGAGTGTTTGTCCGCCCTTAACGAGACCCTAGACGGCACCAAGCAATACTCCAAACGGCCGACCCGATCCGCAGCGCCCACCAATATTGCTCGAGATTTAGCGTTCATACTTGAGCGATTGTCAATTAAAAAGCAATTATTGCGCAAGAGACAGTGAGATTGGGCGTGTTGGTATAACATCATAAAGGTTGCTTACCAGCGCAAACGACGGGGCAGGAGGAAACAAAAGAAGAGACGAGACAGAGCGCTGAAAGCGCTCTGTCTCGTCTCTTCTCTTGTCCCTTCCTGTTCTGTCGTTTGCGCTGGCAAGCAGCCTTTATAATTATTGCGCATATCTGAGGCATCATAACAACACACCAATATTCTGTACGTGTGTCCTTTTACTAGAAAAGGCATACATAAGTAATTCTAAAGACCGTGGCGCTTATCACGCTGCACTGACGATGCAACGTTTGCACGAAAAGGCAATTGTTTCCAACGCTTTGCTAAGACGACACGGTTGTGGCACCTACCCGTCGCCTTGCGTTCTACACCATATCGCCTCTGAGATTGGCGCGCACGCCGCGCACTTTGTTTTCCAAGATAACTGCCAGATAGCGCTGATGTCTCAAGTGTGACGTGACGATGCGCTCGTTCGTCTCTGCTGCACGCTCGAGCATAACGCACGCCTACAGAATACCATTCACCGATTTTCTGGCGCAGAACATGAAATAAACGTTTTGTTCACTTTCTTCAGACGCAATACTATCGTATTTCGACGACGTTTGCAGTGTAACATGCACATACGGGGCCAATTTTATTCTTTCCGCCCCTATGATTTGGCCCTCACAACGCTGCCGACGACGGCACCAGATTTTCTGCGGCACAAGTTTTTTAACGCTATCGTGTTAACATTTCGCAAACTCGATATCTATTCCTGGGTTGATATATAAACTGTGAATCACATGTGGTTCACCTGAGTTCGGCCAGCGGGCTGCAGTCACACAATTTAGTCCCGCAAGGACCGGCGCGGGTAAGAAGGTGAAGGAGGTTTGTACTATCGTGAGCGATTCGAGCTCAAACACGCGAGCACGGGGAAAATATTTGCTCAAAATTGAGATAACGTGATACCTGAACGGCATTGCCAAACTCGTAGGGGTATGGCAATGCCGCTTACTGTTAGCACTCCCGCTTCTCTGGCATTGCTTCTAAACGGAAGCTGATTGTTTCATCGGCCGCTACCAATGATGACGCAAAAAAAGTCACAGCTTTGCCGCAAAGGCGAAGCAATGAACGTGATAGTAATAAATTAGAAGGTCACGCGCATGCAGAATGACAAGCAGATTGAAACGTGCTCTACGGTTCTCACGAACAAATGACGCACGAAATGTAATCACAGGCACGAATGAACGTGAATGAGCGTCTCAGTTGTTACTTCAGTGTGTCTGAAAAGCGCGCCCTTTTCGCAAATGGAGGCTGTGCAAGAATTGCAGTGACCTTTGTGCACCCGGTAACTACAACAGAATCGCTCAGGTGAAACTCAAAAGCTAGCCAAGACGGCGTGCGATCCTCCCCACTGCAAGATAAGGGCACACGATCAAGCTTACACACTCCCTTATTTTCTACGTGGGCCAAAGTATGCGCAAAAAATGAGAGCCGCCGCGCGCTCACTGTGCTCTCTTGCTGATAATGCTGAAAACACGAAAGTCCCCCTCTCCTTCCCGAGATGCCCGCCAACACCAGTAAGTGATAGATATAAATAGTGTGCCGTTTGAACGTTGAAGGCGGCACTGCTTGGTGGCTAAGTGGTTAGCGCCTCGCATTCACGACGTGGAGGTCCCAAGTGCGATTCGGCGCGCCGGAGTTTTTTTTTGTTTTTTTTCTTTATTGGGTTCTCACACACATACACACACACACACGCATATATATATATATATATATATATATATATATATATATATATATATATATATATATATATATATATATATATATATATATATATATACACGGTGCATGGCATCGACGCCGACGGTGAAACCCGGCCGAGAGTGTCCATTTAATTGCTATCGCAATAATAAAGAAAATAGTTTGCACGTAAACAACAACAACAACAAAACGACAGATCCCACGTACCTGGATATCGACGTTATTCGAAGCTTCCGGAGCGAAGGTGGTCGTGTTGCAATTTTTTTATTGAGCGACACGTCATGAAATGACGGTAAATATATGTAGAAATGTTGCACGGACAGGCATATGTTGAAGAGTTGCAGATGTTTACATAACCAGTTGTTTGCACTTGCGCAACAATGCCAATTGAAACATGTGTATTAGCAACACCAGAAGCTGATATGAAGCGCTGATGCTCGCGAGGATGCTGGCCCTGGACAGTGCTACATAAATCAACTTCAGCGCATGTCAACTAACCACAATTTACGTCAACCCGACGTGACGGCTGTATCAAAAAAGTACATATGTCATGTTTATAAAGTATGATAGGCAGCACTGCAACCACTATTGACGTTTCACGAAGGTTAGCGTCTATTTGAAAAGCCCCGCCGCAGTGGTCTAGTGGCTAAGGCACTCGGCTGCTGACCCGCAGGTCGCGGTATCGAATCCCTGCTGCGGCGACTGCATTTCCGATAGAGGCGGAAATGCTGTAGGCCTGTGTGCTCGGATTTGGGTGCACGTTAAAGAAACCCAGGTGGTCAAAATTTGCGGAGCCCTTCACTACGGCGTCTCTCATATTCATATGATAGTTTTGGGACGTTAAACCCCACATATCAATCAAGCGTCTATTTGAAAAGTAGCTCCGAGACTGGGCGTAGCTCTGTGGTAAAATGCTTCATTGCCACGCAGAATGCTTCGGTTTGATTCCAGCTGGGATCCTGACATTTATTTTCTGCATTCGTCGGGTCGACCCTACCGATGTCGGGAATTTCTTAACGCTTGCGCGTTAAAATTGGCCATGTGTGTTTTATTCTTTCCTGGGCAAATACTAAGTGTCAATCACCTGTGGGACATACCCGCATACCGGTGGCACCTACCCACCAATGGGTATGTGCTACTGTCTGGCGGGAAGTGTTTGACGACGTACGCGACGGGGTTGTGTTATTATACGTGTCTTGACCAGCGCGTCATATTCTTCAGATTATCTTACTCTCCGATGCTAATTTTGGTTCACGCCAAGTTAAGGGGGTGACCACGAGAGCACCCAAATGTGAGCGGCTAGATAGGTAGATAGATAGATAGATAGATAGATAGATAGATAGATAGATAGATAGATAGATGCGCTCAAAGTCACCGTAGTTCACTAAAAATGCTTCGTATTTGAAATAAATAAGACAGGCGTATTAAAATCCTCAGCCATCCCCTCCCAAATACAATACAAACATGGCCTGTGTATCATGGCAGGCTATACGTCACAGCCGATATCTTGGCTTCTATACATAACGTGGGTCACTGCGTGCGGCTGGGCACGTAGATGTGAATTCATATCTCTGATTGCGGACACTTACTCCCTCCCGCTTTGCAGCACCGACACCCATGAGGGAGTGCGAACAGCTAGCGGAAGCGCGGCGCCCTTTCCTTTTGGTTTCCTACAGCAGCCGCTGTGGATCAGCCCATGTATATAGGGTTCGAGGCTATCCGACATGCGCTGACTTGTTCGAGCTCATATTGCTCACGATAGCACACTTTCTGAGCAAACATTTCCATATTAGAAAGAAAATATGTCTCATATCTTACATACGGGCCATCTTTGAAGAAGATTTGGTGCCAGGATTCTACCTTTACAAGTAGATACCGATATCCAAGATGGATGTAATCTGGACGTCGATTGCGACATATAGTTTTTGTTTCACGGTCATCTTTACCGGACGCATGGTGACCACTTGAGGTACTTCGCGAAAACAAAGTTTCAGACCATTCGGGCCTCTATAGATCATGAACATTCTTATTTAGAAGATAAAAAAAAGTGAGATGATGACAGTAAAGCCACATGTGGCCCTCGGGTCACGTGTTCGAGACCCCTGTCATAGAGGGAAAGAGAGCGCAGCTTGAGCGCGGTCATGTCATCAAACAAAGTGATGAATGCTTCTCAAGCTGTTTGACATGCTTGCCGCAGAGGTTGGAGACATCATCCTGAGTTGAGTTTCACGTTATTGACACTTATTTCGCTAAGCAATTCACCTCCACAATTCCCCTATTACTGTAATCCCTTCGTTTCGCGTTTGTTCGTTCATTTAACACCATCTGCTGTGTATCGAGGCTATTCATACAGTTTTGTAAAATGCCAGTACGAACAGTAATACTACGTGATGTTAAGTTCGCCTGAAAATCATTATAATGCCAAATCTCTATCACTAAATTCCAAAAGTGTGAGTTACCCCGATTTTGTTACCTACCCGATTGGTTTGACGCTGAGCGTGCGACATTTTCGGAGATCGGTTGTCAACGTATTGGGTACGCGTGTCATGCGAAACGTAGTTATCTAGTCTTATTAATAACACATATCAAATACAGAAACATTGAGATAGAGAAACTATCGGAGCAGTACACCTAGACCGTTCATCAAAGAAATATGTCTGCCGCCAAACCGTTCTTTTCTCCCTGTCCTAAAAAGAAGAGACGCACTATTATCAACAGGGATCGGAGACAAACCTTAGCCTCACTTATTAACGTTGTGTGGAGAGTTTCGAAAGCAACTATTTAATTGTTTTCTCTTCCAGTGTAGCACGAATGTTAATTTTCGGCTGTCATAGGCGTGTTTTACGAAGTAATTATATGGAAAATATATGGGAAACATACGCATTCTGTATGGAAACATATGGAATTATTGCATTCGCATACGGAACGTTTCAGCTGTTGAGCTCCTGCATACATAATAACGCATACACGAACACTGGGAACGCCATGGGCGAAATTGATCACTTCAGTTCAACGTTTCCGGATCTTCGTCTGCGTGTCAGTGACTGTGCGACATACGTCACAAATATCAACCTTTTATAACACAAATACAAAGCGTACAGACCAAGTTGTGTTTTTCTACACATGGCAAATTATATTTATTGATTTATTTGATTTGCATACACAGATACACAAGGACTCAGAGGAAAGAGGGAGAGGGCAAGCTGGCAACTGCCACCTGGAGGGGCACAATGCCTGCTTACTCTTTTGGGAGGAGAGAAAGAGTGAGCAGGTATTGTGCCCCTCCAGGTGACAGTTGCTATAGAACAGAAAAATAACACTCGTTTGTCGCTTTGCATCTGAATATTTTGTTGTAAAGCTCGTATTCTGTTTGCAAAGAAATTTATTAGAACAGCTACATGAAAACAAAGAACACCAATATGAACACATTTTTCTTTGCTGCATATAGCAACGTGTGAACAAAGTGGGTAGGTCGGATTAGATCTATTTGCTGAATATTTTGTGCGTCTGCCTCTATTCAAAGACCACGTTGGTCAGCGTGCAAATGCTGTCACCTTTTTTGCCCACAATGCTGAGCAGGACTTGGCTGTTCATCTGCGCGGGAACAAGCATCAGATAAAGGTATATTAGCATAGTTTAAATGAGTTGCTAATGACTATAGGGTTAATTTAGAGGATAAGAAGAAGAGGAAAGAATGCATTTAATTCTGTATATCATAAAAGCTCCGCTTCAGAAGATACAATTTGAAGCAAGTGCTTCACTCATATTATCATTGGCCGCACAACATTCGGTTATAGTCACGGGGATGACTTAGGGTGTTCAGAGACGCCGTAGTAGGAGTCTAGAAAAAAATTCACCAACCAGAGTTCTTTAACGTGTAAGCGTAACTACCAGGTCAAGAATACATGTACTCGTTTTCCCATGCAGGCTGAAACATTCTGGGGTAAAAATTTGCCGTACGGAGGGCAACTATCACTGCCCTTTTGCATGCCATACTCAAAGATAAATTCTTTCTTTTGTTATTGGTATGTATGCAGTATATCATTGTAATGCTACTGAAGCATTGAGAATAATATGATTGATTGAATTAATGAATTAAATAAATATATAATTCAAAGCAGAACATTACGGGGATAAATTTGAAAAAGGCTTCAGTGTATTAGCCAAACACCAAGACAGAGAGGGAGATAAATAGAGAAGAAAGGCAGGGAGGTTAACCAAGCTTGGCTCAGTTGGCTACCCGACACCTTGGGTGGTGGAAAGGGAGAATAATAGAAAGGAAAGAGATAGAAAAGGAGTAAGAAAGAATTTAGTGAGACAAAGAGGCTCAATCGATTCAAGAAACTGATGGCGAGTAGGCGTGTATTGGGACGGCCAATTTAGTTGCCTTATACGATGGGTTAGCTGGCCAAGTGGACTTCAGCTTCAGCTGATAAAGACAGTGATTCCTCATCACATGCCGGATGTAGCTGGACAGCTCTGGCCCACAGTGCCGCGTTGATATTCATTAACTGATAAGCTCTGCAATGTCATCCTGAATTCTTCACATTGAAGCATCCACAGCTGCCGCATGAATTCTACGTCCATCTGCCGCTGGTGTGAGGTGAGTGTGATGGGCGTTGGCATGTGACGCGTGCAATACCTTGCGTATCAAATGTCGACCAAAACTAGACCAAGGTCATCTCATTGTAGCGTTATAGCGTAGCAACTGCGTGCACTTGTAACACTGATTGAAAAAGAAAGGAGATGGATAGAAACCAGCTGTTTAAACATCTCCTACTTAACACAGTACTGATACGGGATGTGTCTGAGCTGCGCAATGACCAAGCCGAAAAGAAGGGAGCCAGCAATGAAGCGAATCATGTCGAGTGGTGTGCGAGGCTGCGCCGTAAAAAAAGGGACAAAATATGGATAACCTCCTGCATGCCACGCCAGCTTGGAACTTACAGCAGTAGGCGAAACGTTCAAAGCACCGATGTAATTCCAACTGGGAAAGATGACGTGATTTCACTAATGTATTGTATTTTTCTTAATTTTGTCATGTCACATTGCTGTTGCATGCTGCTCAACAATGCGAAGTACAGAGACAGACAAGAAACAAAATTTAGCTGGACAATCTGGCCATTGCATAGAGATCTAACGGCTGACATCACTCTCCATGCTCAATTTTTAGGTGTAAGGTGGTGCCCTTAATAATACAAAGGAATAAACAAACAAAAAACATACAGGTAGACAAACAAACAAACAAACAAACAGGTAAACAAAAACAACAAAAAACAAGCAGACTAATAAACGAAGGAGCAAATGAATAAATAAATTGAAACAAATAAAGAAATAAATTGAAACAAAAAGAAATATCTTAAAGTAAAAGTAATGAATTGGAAATAAATAAATAAATAAACAAATAAATAATTAATAAAAAAAATGTAGGCGACTACTATTATTGCCTGGGTTAGTTGTGGCACCTGAACGCCAGCGTTTGTGGGTCCGGGTGTATTCCTCGGCTTACTCTTGTATGTCACGTGCTGCCGAAAAAAGAACTCGGAGGCCACGTAGAAAGAAGGACGCGTTCGAGACCTGTTCCACCAGAAGAGGCATCGATACCCTCCACTCGCAAGAAAACTGTCTGCTCTAATAAACTCATTAAATTTGGTTCCAGCAGTTATCCTCATAATTGACTCAATCTTATTTGCGGCAGACTTGTGCTCGGATATCTTATTGAACTATGTAACTTTTCCCTTGAACAAGAACTATCAATTTGGTGCAGTAATATACGTTTCTAGACTTTTGCTGAACTTTCGAAAGCCATAGAAGTGCTCAATCTGCAGTGTTTAGAAGGAAAACAAGAGTATGGCTCGTTAATCGTACCACTGTTAAAATAAATAAATAAATAAATAAATAAATAAATAAATAAATAAATAAATAAATAAATAAATAAATGGGTAGTGTGAGCAGATGTGGCTAGTATTTCTGTCTCTACTTTGCTTTGCACCATCTAGTCAAAGTGGAAACGATTCGTAGAAAGAAGGCAGAGCAGAAGGGTAGGTAACCACGACAGACTTCGGTGAGGCGTACAAACATAGCATGAATTCAAGGGCGAGCGATTCCAAAAATATCCTCAGCGCACTGTTCTGTTGGTTATTTGGAAGAATGAGTGTAAGAAGAAAAAAATATCAGAAAGGTAGGAGACTAAGTCCGGTTTGGTACCCTACACGATGGAGAGAGGAATGAGGGAGAAAAAGAGAGAACTTCAGTTGTGACAGTGACCTAATTCCTGCTCCTAAGCACTCTTACGGCTAGCTTATCATCGTCAGACTTCGGCGGCAGAAAGGTTGGTACGTCACGTTTGAACTATTACAGACATTCCGATTAGGTAGTTTTTTGTTCATGTTTCTATTTCTGTTGATGGTATACAGGTGCGACGTTCATAAATACGTCCTGCGGGGAACGCGTCACGGCGAGCTGTGCTGGAGCTTGCATGCGATGTCGCCATAAATAAAAAAAAGTGGAGGACACTTTCATAGCACAAAGCACGCAGTTTCAGCAACGTTGCACTAACCCGGAAACATTGGCTTTCGAAACAGGTCGGTTTTTCATGCTGTAGGCAATATTTATATCACGGAAGTTGTGTCGTAGCCCAGAGAACAAAATTGTTGCTCCAAAATGCCAGCTGTGAGAATCGGGGTCTTCGTCAGTGCTCTACACCTGTAGAATCTATGCTTATATCCTTAAATCATTCTGCTGTGTTAGCGTAGGAACTGACACGACACTAGTGCATACTTACCTTAACATCCCATGGAAGGTTTCTTTGAACTGTCGGTTTTTGAAGGGCATGTTCTTGAATTGATTGCCAGCTAGTGGCAATGAATATATAGCCAGTATTTGAAAGAAAAAAAAAAGAATGTTCCCGAACCCTTAAGAGAGCATTTTTCTATTGCGTTTTCTAAACGAGGTTGACCCCCCCCCCCTTTCTTTTTTCCCCCCTAAGGACATGGAGAAACAAACATGTTGAACTTCGCACACTTGCACCCATTGATTTCCAAGGAAAGTGAGTGATGAGTTGTTCGGCCACTTCTGTAATAAAATATTTACCCGGCGACACACGGAAATACCCTTGTCACATAGTAGATATGGAGTTGTATAGAAGCGAGCGATCCGCTCCTCTCGAGAGGCTGATGCATATCAATTTTCTCGCTATTATTTTCAAGTACATTTAATGAAGTATGTGCGTACGTTCTTAACTGAAGTTTTCATTCAGCCCCAGTGAACTTTTGTGCATACTTTGGTGCCAATAGATTTTGTTTTACGTTGAATAGTTGACCAATGGGAAGGTTTCTTTAAAACTCGTTCCCTCAATACATAGTGAAATTGTCTCAATTGTTTATTTGTCTTTAAAACATTCATATAGTGAACGAAGAAACAATACAATACTTCGAGAAATCACAAATATACGAACATGAACACAAAACAAACCAATCACACAAAACTAGAAGCGATCACCGGTCAAACGTGCACGTTCCAAGCTTTTCTACCAGATAAAATGCTCTAAACGAACGAATGCGCTCCTGATGTGTTTTCGTCGACCACACGATACACAACGAGTTCACATGCAGCCTTCTCATCAAATGAAGTTAATAAGTTACTCTCAATAGGAAAATATCTGAGGCTGCTCGGGTACTTGGTTAATATGGGTATGTCCATTTTTCGACAATTTTTCTAATGAAAAAAAATGTGCAAATTCAAATTGCTCAGATTATTTCACAAATGAAGGTACATCGCAGAACTGCACCGAAGTTCACTTACCTCTCGTGAAGCAGTAGGAAATACCTAGTCTTCGCGATTTACTCGTGGTACTAAGTATATGAAAGCGAAATATCCTGGAATACTCGCTCGTCTCCGGAAACATAGGCTTGCTTGACAACACTTGGAACAACAACGTGGGTGAAGGCATGCGCGCATGCAGCACAGCGCAAAAAAAGTTTAGCTCCCGTGTTCCGTCCGGCACAGGTGTTTTCAAATGGGACACCACTCACAAAAGTTACAAAGTTATCGGGTTTGAAAGATGACATACTTGAAGCATCCTGACGGCCGAAGAAATCTCACCCTTTGCAGTAAACTTCAACGAAAAAGAGGGTCCGAGTGGATATGAGCACATGTTCCAATGCACAGACCTATAACTTCCAACAGTGGGTGTATTTGCGTTTCCACAGCCTGACTAGTACCACTCGCAACGTCATGTGACACAGGTACCGATAATGCTGCATAAAAAATCCAGGCTTCAACGGAAATTGCTCTGTTCGGGAAAATTCAAAGCGGGAAATCAAACGCGCCGACCAATCATGCAAAAAAAAAAAACACGTTTCGGCCCTACTGTACGGTGGCCTCGTTCACCATGAAGCATAGGGAAGATGGCCGCTGTGGTGTTGCCTAAACGTTGCTCCAACGTTTCATTGGCGCCTGTTTCCCGCCTTCACGTTGTAGGGAATAGCAGGGAGATATCTAACCAGCAGCTAATTTTCATTGCAGAAGTTAATTACACGAGCTTTGCTTTCATCATGTACGAAAGTATTGTACCTCTCTGTTGAAAAAAAAGAAAGAAAAAATGTGTTATTGCGTAACGTGTTCGTCAACGAATAATTCCTTTTTTTCTACATTGCATATGCCCGTGTTTTATTACTACTAGTGTACCCCGCGTTGGCAATCACATAAAATATTATTTAGAGATGCCTGCGTCGTCACATGCTTCTCTTTGTCTTAATTGCTTCCATAACCAAGCGTGTGATCTTTCATTTTTTACAGGAATCATTTCGATTCGCAATTACCAGTGGTAGTATAGCGTACGTGCACGAGAGTGGAGAATGACCAAACTATCAGCCGCCAAACTGGGAAGTTTGTTGATGTCCTCGCGCATGAGCCTGACGACTGGTGGTTTTCTTGTTTTCAGCTCTCAAAAATACGGATATCAACCGAGATTCAAAGAAACCATTTTCATTGTTACTGTAATGCGATTAAAGGGGCCAGTTGGTTCATGTTGGCTTGACAATGCGCTTACGATAGGGAGAAAAGGATAGATTACAAAGTACTTAGGACATATAGCTTACCACAACGAGTGCTAACATCAACTGGTTTTATTATTCGTGCGTAGCCGATATAAATGAAAGTTCAAATGAGCACGCGAAAAGAGATAGTGGGCGTGACCCCGCATATGTGACGTTCATCACGAAATTGATTTCAGCGGAAAAATAATGATGGCTCATCGACGAGTGTTTATCTCAGGGGTGCCCTGACAACAGCTTCGTAAAATTATTCTCTTCCTGTTGTCCTTTACCCTATTTATAATTGTTGTTTTTTTGAACTCCGGTACGCATTTGCATTGGTAACAGTGAATAGCTAAACTCCCGGAGTAGGTAACCTGTGGATAACTGTACCCGTGTTCTTAAGTTTATTGTTAGCACATCCTAAGGTCTGTCCTATATATTTTCTTCAGCACGTTCATAGCAAACTGTATTAAAATTCTACATCACTGAACCAACCTTGATTTTTGGCTTATATTTTGCATTTCTTTTTTCCTTGGGGTCCTTACGTGTTATTAGCTTGCTTACTTGACTCTAGCTATTTTCGAGGGGATGTTTAGAAAAAAAAATATATTGGAAAATAAAACTAGCACGTCAACTTCATTGGCAATCTCTTTCATTTTGTGTGATATCTTGTGAATGTCAGGTCCTTCCTCAACTAATCGCACCAATGTGTGTGTGGATGACGTTCATCACAGGATTTTGCTATTGTTTCTCGGTTTGTACTTTTTTCTTGTTTTTCGTAGGAATCTTACGAAGCATTTGTTCTGGATAGCCTCAATTTTAGAATCAGGAACTGCTTTTTTAACATGTAGCTACACCTGTACAAGATAACTCATAAGGCGTTTGTCACCTTGAGTCATATAGACTCAACATGTGTCGGGGATTCTGGTACATTTATACGTCGAGGAACTTCATAACATTTTGTTTCGGCAGTTCTATAGTGAGTATTAATCCTTTGAAAACACCACGAAAGGCGTCCAAGACATATTGCGCTGTGATTTGTAACTGACCCACACACACGCGCGCGCGCGCTCGTTACTTATGAGTAGGTTAACGGGGAAAGTCACCGAGAATAAAAATAGTGCGTCCTTTTCAGGCGGCAGCCTTACAATGGGATTTGATTGTTATCGAATGTAAAGTAAAAATTCTCCAAGGCTTGTCAACACTACTGCACTCCAGGACGGCTCTTCATTGCTGTCAGACCGAATTATACTGATAGGAAAAGTAATCAAAATGACATTCCCTGATATGGCCGGTCACAGCAAACGCACACTGTCCTGCGCTCCCGGAGGGCACCTTTGCAGCACAGTCCAGTGACAGATGAGTGGTAGATTCTTCCACCTCACGCAGCCACCAATCCGCCCTGTTCCACAATATGTGCTGCGTGCGTGCTCCCGTTCAATGTGAAGGAACGTTTACAAAAGCAACGCCGTTCCTGCGTAAACGTAATGCATTTTCCTTACAGTTCAACCGATACTCAATGGAACGACGGCGTTCCCTCGCGCCTCGAAAAATGAACCAGTTTCTTAAACGACGTTCCAGAAACGTCGTACGGAACGTTGTTCCTTGGAAACGAATTCTGTACAACACTGACAAATACACGCGTCCTTTATATATGCTTCACAATACAACATTAAATATTGCCCTAATAATGCACGGTACAAGCGTACATTTCCATCGGACGTCAGAACATGGGATCACGATAATGGTTTTATAGTTTAAAGCCAGTCACCCACTACAAAAACACACACGTTGCTGAACCCTTAGAGGTCACGTAGTGGGTGCATAGCAATTTCGAAAAGATTTCATACTCTACGTGTTTGAAGTACGCACTAGAAACAGAATATCGCTATCACGTTCAACTCTTAAAGGCAAAGCTGATGGGTCCCCCCCAATTTTTAATTTTATCTGAGAGAACGTGGAGTAGAAAAACCGATGTTCCTCAACTTAGTCCAAGGCACAATTATAACGCGACGAATTTTCGATCGGGAGTCAATGGCCCCTTCACTTAAAATGAAACTCCATTAAATTTACTCCTCCGGGAAAGCACTCGTAGTAAGGTTTTCCAGCTCAGTGTGCATGGATTATTACGTGAATATGTGCATTCCATGCACGAAAGTTGGGTGCTTGTGTGGTGTATGTGCATTTTGTACACGAAAAAAGAGAGCCTGTTTTTTTTTAACTTTTCCAGGTTACCGGTTTTGAAGTAGCTTATTCCCTTATTTATTCACAATGAAGAACAAACATTCCAAGCACATTTTTTAATAAATAAACGTGACTCTTTATTACCTGATCGTCACCTTCATTTTTAGGCAAATGCTAAGGCCTTTGTCACCAATAATTTTGACGTCCACATCCCGCGTCATCTGAAAAGTTAAAATGTTTAAATATGAAAAACGAGTTCACTACACCAACGGTCGGATAGAACAAGGGCAGTGGCCCGTCTAACAGATTTTGTCGTATACAGATTGTCTCCACATCACGTGCATTCTTTTCAATGGTGACAAAATCTCTAATAAGTGTTCTTACTTGTGGAATATGGTTCAGAGTCCCCTCGTAAGTTGCATTGGTTGTCATTTCCTTATCTTTCTCTCTCTAGTTCACGGTAATGTAGAACCCAGCAACCAAATGACCCTATGGCAACACCGGGTGGCGTCTTTCGTGAGGATACTTCTGACCGATATTTGTAAACACAATATTGGCTGCATTGTGGCGTTACCTGAGAAAACGTAATAATCAGATGCAGCGTTTTCGCTTGTCATTGAGCACCTCAATCGTGCCTGTTTCGCACTTTCTAGTGCTTCGGCAACAGTTGACCTATGGTATACTTGGTCTTATAATAAATGTTAACAGCACGAAAAAAAAAGAAGAGACAAACACTTCCATTGACAACAAACACACGGGACAAGCACTGACTTAGAGTTAAAATTTTGTTGACAATAAAGCTGTTGTAAGCTGTGTTTTCGTTCCCTGGCCGTGTTTCTTTACGAGGTTACCTGCAAGTAGACACAACCAACTAGCCTAGCTATATACTTTCCTGATTTCTTATATACTTTCCTATATTATGTCTGATCTTATCAGGCATAATATCGCATTCTACGTGGCTGGTGACGCATGAAGAGCTAAAAGCTACAGTAATTTGATGGTATAAAATATCTACGACGCTGTCAAGGCTAACTCTGTACGGTTCGTGGTGGTCATGGCAGCTCATGAGCTGCAACCGCCATGACCACGCAGACGAATAACTATATTAACCATTGTCTGGAGCATTTTCAAATGCCAATCCCCTAACACACACACACACACACACACACACACACACACACACACACACACACACACACACACACACACACACACACACACACACACACACACACACACACACACACACACATTCTCTTTCTCACTATCTCACTATCTCGCACTCTCTATCTCACTATCTCACACACTCTCTCTCTCACTATCTCGCACTCTCTCTCTCACTATCTCACACACTCTCTCTCTCACTATCTCTCTCACACACACACTCTCTCTCTATCTCACACATAAAAAACTGGAATCATACAATTAGGGTCTTTTTAGTGGCTGCGACAACCATTGTTCTTTGGACTGAGCATTTTCATTACGCTAGCCTTTTTTTTGTTGTTGTCGCAGTTCATGCTGGAACATTGCGTATGCCAAAGTAAGGACAGGGCCTGGAGTGGTATCAGCGCTCCGCAAATGTTGTCCATGCTCCAGTATGAACGTGCATAAAATGAGTGGAACTACGGCGTCCATAGAAGTGTCCCTTTGATTTCTTGCTTTAGGAAGCGTCTAGACAGGTGTCGAGAAATGCAGGAGGTGGCAGGACTGAACACTCACGTTGGGGATGTACCAGGGGACGTACACTTCCGTGGTTCCGTTGTATGCCTTGCCCTTAAAGACGGGGCACTGAATGGCACCTTTGCACAGATTTTTCTCTAAACCGGGGACGCGCACGTTGAAACCGAAGAGCTTAACTCGGGCATCAATGGTAGCAGTATCGCTGTCTTGGTCTAAAGTAGACAAGAAAAAGAAAACTTATGTACTATGAATGTCTGCGAGACGGAAATATACAGATTGAGAGCCGGCCACTGCACGAGTGCTATGCACATGAAAAGACGTAGCCGTGACCCGTAACATCTAAAACATATTTATTAATGCCCCGTGGCACCCAATCTTTTGGTTGTTATTCTGTGGCGATGGCTGACTTAAATAACGTCATAAGTGACCCAATTGTACCTCAATGTCTAGAAACTCGTCACCTTCAACGAAGCCAGCTTTCACTGAGTGCCTAAATACGCAGTTCAAAATAATTTATTTATTATGCATAAATTGCAGCATAATAATGTAAGTGTTCATTGTTGGCAGGTGCTTTGCGGTGGTGCCTTGAATCAAGTGTGAGCTCATGAACTGTTAGATGTCTCGTGGCCAAGCTGGCCGCCAATGCTGCTGAACAGGGAAGTCGCAAGACGGTCGCTACCAAACAGATGCAAATAATCGCTTTTCGACAAAACACGTCTATGCTGAAGAAGCTGATCACTGCGTTTTTTTACCGTTATGCGACTTCATAAATCAATCAGGGGGCCAGAGCAGAGACTTTTCGACCAAAAGCGATTATTTTTTGAAACTATGAGACAAGCCGCTTTGTATCTTGAGCAGGCTAGAACATTTGCGACCAACTTGCCGTAGGTGTGAGTGAACACTTGTACTGACGAAACGTACCGGATATCAGTGAATATCGAATCAATGCCGTGTGTTTACGCTTGAGCACACAAGGGTCCGAGTCACATGGCTCCATTACGGCCGACAGGATTTGGGCGTTGGAGCCTACAGGAAAGAATGGGGCAGATGAGCAAGATTCTTATCGAACACCAGAATAAAGGTAGAGAGGGAATTACATTCTTTATTATACTATAGGCCGAACTCGCTATCCCACAAAAAACTGGCTATTAGTGATTCATTCTTCTGTAATATTATAACAGCTTTTTGTTGCTACGAAAGTGGAACTAATCAACCAAACAATATGCAAATTATTCTCTCAAACTTTAGGTATATATCTCTATAGAAATTGTGTATTTTTTCTACAGCGCTTTTGTTCACCTCAGTGAAAATTCTAGGGAACTAGGATTTAATAATACGTAAGATTTCGTTAAGGGATAACAAAATTTGGGGTGTCACACTGCTTCGAATTTTACGTGCGGGTAGCTAGCTCACTGCCTGGTCTGCTCTGCGCTTAGTATCTCTTTATTTATTGCATATTGGGCCCCGTAAAAGTAAGGAATGGACATAATCGTCATAATCATGCTTAATGCTAATATTAAGTCCTGTATTTGCTGTTTCATTTCTCCATTCGAAACCACATATTATGTGATGCGCCTCCTATCCTCCCTTCTCCCCCACCCTCCCCCAAGATAATCATTATGAGCTGTAGTGATGTTAAGTAAGACATAAATAACTATATTGCGTGATTAATAACAAGAGCAATATACACTATACTATTAAAAGACTTTCTCAGAACCGCGCTCAGTGATGTATTCGCTCCCATGATGCCTGCACAATAGGTAAGGCTGCATATCCTCCGTCGTGCCCATGTGATATATATCAGTGACATAATAATACCTGAGCACTACGACTCTGCCTTACTCCATGATATTATACACACACAACGGCAGGTCGTCTAGCCTCTGATAGTTCGTTTTCTTCACCACATTAACAAATTAATCACATGGTAAAGAAGCAGAAGCGTTTCCATCGTGCTGCTTACCGCAGTCTTCGTACGTAATGTTCTGACTTTGCCCAAGCACCAGCCCGACGAGAACGAAGGCAACAGGGAGGCGAGTCGTGCTACCGTCCATGGCTTCGCCCGAAAGAGGGAATCACCCAGGCGTCAGGCTGTGTATGCCACAACAGGCAAGACCTCTAGCTGCAGTGTAATATTACTTAGCAGTGACTACTCACGCGAATGCACTCTTGTAAATCAGTCCTCTTGCGACACTTTAATTGCCCATACCTCACTTTGCTAACTTCAGCGTAGCCGATAACACTCATAGCTCTATACAACGATTATGGCGTAATAGCCATGACGTAGTTCGCAGATGGTTATGAAAATTATGAGCAAATCTGTGTACTTTCCTCACAAAGTCCTTAATACCATGCCACGTGATATTGCGTTTGTGAAGCGCGCACTGCAGCCAGTCACTCCCGCAAAACCTTGAATACTGTTCACATAGAAAAAACACTAAAGTTCGCCATTGGGCGTAAGCCAGACCTCCGTTGTCATCCATGAATGATGTAACCCCTATCTCTCTGACACGTGCGTCTGCTGTACTCCATCATACGGACATACGTACGCCAATGTCATTTTCATTTGCAACAGAGGATCTTTTTGCGACAAAAGCACATGTATATCGGTGCATTCTGTGTGATTCCTTTTTTGTTTGTTTATTCTCTAAAGCTTCTTTTTACGTATAGGTTTGTCTGAGTGCGTCATTGGAGTTTTATTGTTCCCGTAACTTTTCAGATAAAAACAGTGGTCAGAGCATCATTGCTTTTTTTCTGCATTGTGACATGCCATCGAAATGCCGTACAAAGTATTTTTTATTTACACGTTAGCGTAGAGATTTGCCAATCTTAGCCAAAGAGTGAATTATCCTGTAGTGAAGTATAAATTTCTTTTTATCCAATCGCTCGTAACGTAAGAGCAGCAGATCATGAAAATAAATTGCTGTGAAAGACCAGTGATGAACAGAATCATATGGAAGAAGACTGTGTATCCGTTGGCATACATTATTCGCTTCCATTTAAGCGCCCTCTTAGACGTAATGTCGGATGCATAATACCAGCCTAAATCATAATCTGTGTCATCAGCGCCACTTAGCGTGCCCGGCACATCGCTTGATGCTGTGGTTTATATTAAATGCAAAGCTTTTCTTAGTGAACCTAAATCACCTTGATTCTTCTTATCCAGCTTCTTACATTTGAGCGCTCTCATTATTTACTTCTTACCTTAATGAATACAGAAATTGGCGTCAAACGAATTGAGTATACGGTACGCAATCATGACATGAGTAACGTGACTTGCCTTTTGCGTAGGTCATGAAACTTTTTGCAGCTTTGAAGTGACCAGCTGTAAATTTCTCACATTCGCCAAGATCTCGGGGCCGTACTTCACGTTTTTGTTGAATGCCATGCAGTGACGCTACAAATTATTGCGCTCACACTCAAATGTCTTCTATTTTGCTTGTCATTTAAAGTTACTTTTTGTAGCAATACGTAACAACTGAAGCTAATTTTAAGAAAAACAAAAGCTAAAACAGTATATCTGTAAACAAGAAGCTGCATTATAAAATATATCAAAAACTCGGTATCTACAACCCGGGCCTTCCAAATGGGAAGTGGGCATTCTACCTCTGCACCACTTTGGTGGAGGCATGCGCTACTGTTAAAACGACGACACATTGTAGACAATCAACCCCAGTGCCCCAAGTGGTCTTGCCCTGTTTGGGCTTCACTTTTTGAAGCTCGTTCCGGGCCCTCCCCTGTTTGTGTACTGTCTAACTCGACTCTAAAGTATGAGGTGAGGGCAAAAAAAAAAACTGAGTAGTAAAGACAACAACGAAAGTATAAGTATAAACAACTTTATTAAAGCAGATAATTGAGAGCACATCTTTGTGAAGACAATCGAACATGTGCCATAATGTTGGCCGTAACACTATTATTAAATGCAATGCCTACTCGCCTGCTAGCAGCGGTACTGGTTAGTGCATTATGTGTATTGATGACTGTCATCCGATGACGACCGTGCTTTTGAGGCACACGCTCATTCCCTTTTCACCACGAATCTTGATCTCCACGTCAGTTTTCATCTGTAATAATAAAAAAAATTAGGAGCCGGTCATTAGCAAATGAACATGTAATCATCACTGTTCTCAGCCTATTGCTTGTCCTCTGCAAAGTCAAGGACTGTCCCAGTAGGCTCGAATTATTCTAATCATTATCGAGCTTCTCATATTTTACGACTGCGTGCTTCTCGATTTTATCACCTCACCTGATCGTGATGTCGTCAGCTGTACTTCTCAACTCTTGGTGTCCACCGAGTTCTGACCACCTCTTTTAACGCGTAGCATTAATCAAGCGCACTTTTTATCTATCTATCTATCTATCTATCTATCTATCTATCTATCTATCTATCTATCTATCTATCTATCTATCTATCTATCTATCTATCTATCTATCTATCTATCTATCTATCTATCTATCTATCTATCTATCTATCTATCTATCTATCTATCTATCTATCTATCTATCTATCTATCTATCTATCTATCTATCTATCTATCTATCTATCTATCTATCTATCTATCTATCTATCTATCTATCTATCTATCTATCTATCTATCTATCTATCTATCTATCTATCTATCTATCTATCTATCTATCTATCTATCTATCTATCTATCTATCTATCTATCTATCTATCTATCTATCTATCTATCTATCTATCTATCTATCTATCTATCTATCTATCTATCTATCTATCTATCTATCTATCTATCTATCTATCTATCTATCTATCTATATATATATATATATATATTGTGGTGAAGCCTTCGAACAGTGGGTCGTCCTCTCCAGCGCCTTCTAGTGGGTTGCCCTTTTTAGCAAGAGGAAGAGCAGCTCGTGCAGAGAGTCGGTACCCGCGTTGACTGTCGCTGTCAAGCATCGTCGACAAGTGTCCGCCAATAAACGTCTCAACAATTTGGTGGAGAGTGCTGTGCCCTTCTAACACCTTCGGTTAGCATTTGATGCCCCTGGAGCTTCGATCCCGCACCGTGCCTTCTACCATGCACCAAGACGCCGCACAGCAAACGCTTCCTCCTGCGCCGACGCCATGTTCCGGTGTCCCCCGCATCCGCGACCCTCCTGTTTTCACCGGCGCGGATGGCACCGACGTCGAGGACTGGCTTGCTATGTACGAACGCGTCAGCGTCCCCAATCATTGGGACGAGGCAGGTAAACTCGGCAACCTGGTTCCACTAACGTCGGCCGGTAACCGCTGGGCCATTGTTGCTGTGGACCACCTCACGCGATACGCCGAAACTGCCGCTCTCCCCACGGCTACAGCGAGCGATGTGGCCTCCTTCCTGCTCCAACGATTAATGCTGCGACACGGTCCACCTCAGGAACTGCTCAGTGATCGAGGCCGCGTCTTCCTGTCTGAAGTCGTCGAAGCCATTCTCAAAGAGTGCAACGTTGTTCACCGCAAAACTGCTGCTTACCACCCGCAGACGAATGGCCTCACGGAACGCTTCAACCATACGCTCGGCGACATGCTCTCCAAGTACGTCGCCGCCGATCACACAAATTGGGATTCCATTCTACCCTTCGTCACCTACGCATATAACACCGCCCCTCAGAGCACTACTGGCTTTTCACCTTTCTTTTTATTATATGGAAGGCACCCGTCGCACACCATCGACACTATACTTCCGTACAAGCCAGATCCGTCAGAGTGGGCGCCTATTTCTGCTACAGCCAAGCTTGCTGAAGAGTATCGAGAGCTTGCAAGGACCTTTACAGCGCATGATCAAGAGCGGCAAAAGGGCATTCGCGCTGACACCAGCACTACTGCGCCCATGTTCCTCCCTGGGGCGCTCGTCTGGCTCTCGATCCCTACCACTTCAACTGGCCTATCTTCAAAACTATTGCCTAAATACGAAGGCCCCTACCATGTCGTCGAACGCACTTCCCCTGTAAATTACTTGATCGAACCCATCGAACCATCTTCGGACATGCGCCGTCGAGGGCGCGACATTGTCAACGTGGAGCGCCTCAAAGCCTACCACGACCCGCTCATAGTAACCAGCTGCTAGGTCGCCAGGCGGCTCCCTCTTCGTACCCGGGGTAGTTGTGGTGAAGCCTTCGAACAGTGGGTCGTCCTCTCCAGCGCCTTCTAGTGGGTTGCCCTTTTTAGCAAGAGGAAGAGCAGCTCGTGCAGAGAGTCGATACCCGCATTGACTGTCGCTGTCAAGCATCGTCGACAAGTGTCCCCGCCAATAAACGTCTCAACAATATATATATATATATATATATATATATATATATATATATATATATATATATATATATATATATAAGGGAAAGAAGTGTATACCTAAGGGCTCGTTTTTCCGTGTTTTTAACACAATAATAATGAGATATAACAGACAGTAATGCCAAGGAATGTACAGGGGAAGTTATTAAGATTAATGGAATGTAAATAAGAAGAAAGAAAAGTGGATGAAAAAATTACCAACTGTAAGCAGGAATCGAACCTACGACCTTCGAATTACGCGTTCGATGCTCTAACCACTGAGCTATTACAGCGGCACTCCCTCCATCCACTTTTTCTGGGTTTATCTGTGAATTTAGAAGTAGGAGCGACAGTCAGCGCCATCTATAAGCCAAACAACGAGTGTGAAAACACTCTTATGCGCATGTTTGGCGTCACGTAGCACGTGAACTTATTATGAGTGGGCAGCTGATTAATTGTCCCTCTTATACAACCTAAACACACCAAGTCTGCCAGTACGAGACCCTCGTTCAATGAAATAAGGGAAAGAAGTGTATACCTAAGGGCTCGTTTTTCCGTGTTTTTAACACAATAATAATGAGATATAACAGACAGTAATGCCAAGGAATGTACAGGGGAAGTTATTAAGATTAATGGAATGTAAATAAGAAGAAAGAAAAGTGGATGAAAAAATTACCAACTGTAAGCAGGAATCGAACCTACGACCTTCGAATTACGCGTTCGATGCTCTAACCACTGAGCTATTACAGCGGCACTCCCTCCATCCACTTTTTCTGGGTTTATCTGTGAATTTAGAAGTAGGAGCGACAGTCAGCGCCATCTATAAGCCAAACAACGAGTGTGAAAACACTCTTATGCGCATGTTTGGCGTCACGTAGCACGTGAACTTATTATGAGTGGGCAGCTGATTAATTGTCCCTCTTATACAACCTAAACACACCAAGTCTGCCAGTACGAGACCCTCGTTCAATGAAATAAGGGAAAGAAGTGTATACCTAAGGGCTCGTTTTTCCGTGTTTTTAACACAATAATAATGAGATATAACAGACAGTAATGCCAAGGAATGTACAGGGGAAGTTATTAAGATTAATGGAATGTAAATAAGAAGAAAGAAAAGTGGATGAAAAAATTACCAACTGTAAGCAGGAATCGAACCTACGACCTTCGAATTACGCGTTCGATGCTCTAACCACTGAGCTATTACAGCGGCACTCCCTCCATCCACTTTTTCTGGGTTTATCTGTGAATTTAGAAGTAGGAGCGACAGTCAGCGCCATCTATAAGCCAAACAACGAGTGTGAAAACACTCTTATGCGCATGTTTGGCGTCACGTAGCACGTGAACTTATTATGAGTGGGCAGCTGATTAATTGTCCCTCTTATACAACCTAAACACACCAAGTCTGCCAGTACGAGACCCTCGTTCAATGAAATAAGGGAAAGAAGTGTATACCTAAGGGCTCGTTTTTCCGTGTTTTTAACACAATAATAATGAGATATAACAGACAGTAATGCCAAGGAATGTACAGGGGAAGTTATTAAGATTAATGGAATGTAAATAAGAAGAAAGAAAAGTGGATGAAAAAATTACCAACTGTAAGCAGGAATCGAACCTACGACCTTCGAATTACGCGTTCGATGCTCTAACCACTGAGCTATTACAGCGGCACTCCCTCCATCCACTTTTTCTGGGTTTATCTGTGAATTTAGAAGTAGAAGCGACAGTCAGCGCCATCTATAAGCCAAACAACGAGTGTGAAAACACTCTTATGCGCATGTTTGGCGTCACGTAGCACGTGAACTTATTTTTTCATCCACTTTTCTTTCTTCTTATTTACATTCCATTAATCTTAATAACTTCCCCTGTACATTCCTTGGCATTACTGTCTGTTATATCTCATTATATATATATATATATATATATATATATATATATATATATATATATATATATATATATATATATATATATATATATATATATATATAGTGGGAATAATAATTCAATGGACCAGTTAGTCTTCGTGAAGGTACGGGATATGTCCCTTTCAAGGAAAAAAAAGTAGATGAAAATCCGGATACCAGTACGCAAGGATAATAAACGTTAGAGTTAGCAACTCACCTTAGGTATGTACCACGGTGGGTCCAATTCCATGGTGCCCTTGATGGCGTCTCCTTTCACGATGGGGCATTCGATGCCACGCTTGCACAGGTTATTCTCCACACCGGGAACGGATACCCAGAAGCCCAAAAATTTCATCTTGGCTTCAAGCTTAAGCGTATCGCTGTCTTGGTCTGCGGGCGACATAAACAAGCACGCGTGTCATTGGACTGACATCACTGAGTATCTTAAAGTGCGCATGAAATAGGCAGTGTTGCAATGTTCACAACCATGGCGAACACTATAGAGCAGGACAATACTTTCAGTGCTGCCTATTTCATTAAGGATGTTCCAGCCAGCCTCGGCACAAGCACCTATAGGGTGCACTCATCACACTTCGTTAAGGTGAAAAAGAAAAGAATAGGTCGCATGTATCGTGCTTTTGAATAGCGAAATGGTGAGAAGTTACGATGTAGATAGAATGCTCCGTCATCGAAAAACTGTCTTTATTACCAAATATTTTATTTACTTTACAATCGTCACTCACATTTCTCGCTGACGTGGAATGAACACAAAGGAGGAAACAAAACAAATCTTTTTTTCTCATCACTACAGGAACTTTAACATTAAAGTAAAGTGTGGAACATCTCCCCGAAAGGAACCGCGATGGAATGCAAAGCAGCAGTGGTGTGCACGGCGTTGACCTGGTGAAACGGGCGTCGACTCGGGTGCTAGAAGAACGGTTCGAAGCGAAACTCACTGTTGCAATTACTCGAGTAAACGTTTGTTTGAAACACCAAGACACAGTGGCCGGGCTTATTTTATTTATTGAATTTTGTGAGCCTAAACAAGCTCATACAAGAGTGAGCATTGAATACGTAGGTCAATTTTGCAACAGCGTAAGAGAAACAGTTATCAACTTATCACACTTCAACACAGTGGTTTGGGACAAAGTCTTATACATTGATCAAAGCGAAAAACAACGCGTGTGTAAGGGTGCTGTGGACGCGCAACTAAATCTGTCTAGTGTTTCCACTCGACATGCCGTCGAGCGTTGCGGGCGGTGGAGAGGGTAAGGGAGAGAGAAGTGTCGAGGGGAGAAGCGAGAGAGAAGAAAGAGAGTGACATTAACGCGCTGCTGCGACTTGACCTATATGGCATTGTTGCAGCAACTGCGGTGAAAGGGGCGTGGTGTGACACGTAGGCACGAAGACACGGACAGACAGCGTTACACAGGCTGGTCAAAGAGCTGCTTCACATATAATAAAATAATTTATGAAGCTCTTACTTTGAGAACTGCCACATACACCAGCATAGGTTGGCAAACACCTTCATTGACCGACTCATTCAGACTCTTACACTGGGATCTAGTCAAGAGTTTGGTTCTGAATGAGTCCGAGTGAGTAATATTGTGGTGAGTTTGAGTTCTAGTGAGTCTGGTTGATGAACATTTTAAAGATGCGAATTAAAGTGACTATGATTGACGAAGATTTTAGTGAGTATGAGACCGAGTCAACCTAAAACGGGAATTGTATTTCTGGAGTGCGTCTGTGTCAGCTTCACATTTTACGCTGATATACAGGTTCCTATCTAGTAAACTTCAGCATTGTTATCACCTCTATGTCTGCTCAAGCTTAAACTCACGCATCGTCACTTCAATGCAGTAGCCTTGATACGCCAGCTCAATATTTATTGGTGAGGGGCGTGAGTTACATAGCCGGAGGTGAAATAATTCGTGTTTTTCGTCGTGCCGTTTTATAATCATGAATCATTTCCAACACTGTCAACAAGTATTGCTTATGGGGGTTGGAGTCTTGGAGATGCCTTAATCCCCCCTCTCCTTCTCTCCGCGCGCAACCTATTTTACGGGAAGCTCTTCCTACAAACATCTAGACAACGGCATCTCGCGTCAGTCATCTCATTTAATAAATGACCCTTACTGAATTTCAACCACTAGTAACCCGTATTTATAGTGACAAAAAACAAAAAAGTGCGTGCGTGCGTGCGCGTGTGTGTGTGTGTGTGAAAAAAGAAAATGAAACGTGCACTATTTTCTGCCTCCCATCTCGGGGGCACGGCTCAGCGTTATGTATGGATATCAAAATGTGCTAGTTAGAGCCACGACTATGCGAGATGCAGAAGTTAAAGAGCTTTGACATCATGGTCGAGATGGTAATTGTACGTTGACAGACTGATGAGTCCACTCACTCAAACTCAGAACGAGCCGCCAGTTTGAGTCTGAGCGAGTCCGAGCGAATAATGTTTTGGTAGGTGTGAGTATACATGAGTGAACTTGAGCCCGAATGGGTCATACTGAAGAAAATCAAGATATTATCCAGCCCTCACAGACTGTAGCCTTGAGGACAAGGCATATTTAACGTATGAGGCCGGGTGAGCTCCACATCTTTTGCGGACCTATGTGCATTTGAGAAATATTTTAGCGTTGTTCTTTTCTTGGGCGCACGCAGTGATATCGTCGTTTCCACGTGATTAGACATTTCTCGCGATCAGACGACGTCATTAGGTGACACTGGCAGGAAACACTGAGTAACTCTTTTTGGAAGCTTTACAAACATTTCCAGCGTATTTCTTTCTTTCTTGACGTTAGCCGATGACTTAGTCGGGAAGAAAATCGTGCTTGAAAGGTTCTTCAGGTTTTGTGGAGTTCATATCGAAGGAACAGAACGCGTTTTCAATCGCAGCCCGTAAGCTGCGTTTGTGGTTTGTGTAAGAATGTTGGTTAAATAAGCCGATAACTATTGACTACAAGTTATGAACGACGTAAACGTTGTGGCAGCCAGTGCCATATCCTCCTCGTGGATGCTGTGATGGCGCATATCGTTGGCGTCATCCCTAACTATTATCAGTTTCTCGCTTGCTAAAACAGCTTTGCTCTTGGTAAAAACAATCGGCTTTGACCATCATTACAGGTTCTTTCGATTGTTTGTGTAGTCGTAAAGGTTTTGTTTCAATACTCCATGTCATAATTTCTTTTCTGCTTTCGAAGAAAAGGTCACTACAACAGTGGGAGCTCATAATCGTGTACAAGAAGTCGGTAGACTTACCTTCGTGAAATAATCACATCTGTGCGTTCGTAAAAACGTACCTGAAATCAACGAGAAGATGACCTTTGTCGTTTTACTACGCTTGAATACGCAGGGGTCGGAGTCGCACGGCTCTACTTCGACCGAAAGGATTTTGGCTTTCGAGCCTGCGAGAAAGGAGGACACAAGAGGAAAGTTTTGTGTTAGATAACAAAGAAAAAGCTTTAATGGACAAGACGAATGAGAGAGTAGCATTTGTACGTGCAGGTTAATGAGAAATATTTGGGGGACGTAAAACGGTGCTGTGTTAACAAAGCCCACGCGAAATCAGAAAAACAGGAATAATAGAGCAAGGGCATTATATGTAAAATGTGAGAACGTGGCGGGAAGTTCAACCGAATGTGCCTCCGGTTTGTCACCCTGCCTTACACTGGGGGAAGAGCATTCAAATAGTTAATGCTATGGTGTATACTGTTGGACAGGTTCTGTGCATGAATTGATATGTTCAGTGTGCTAAGACAGAAACAGAAAAGGAACATTTACATAAAATAACTCTTATCCTGTTAACTGCTTACCACGTACTAGCGAGTCACGCCCTTCTTAGAGTTAACAGACATCAGCGAATGATTACAGCGAGTGACAGTGCAGAGAAATCAATATAATGTCTTTCAATGCTTTCGTTTATTCGTACATGCACCCAATTTCTCACTGCTATCCAACAGGGCCGTGCGAATTGACTGGCCAAGAAAGGCCTCGACTACAGAAAATTTGTAGTCTTCAGGCATTATCCCTGTTCCCCATCATGGTAGTTAGCACATTAATGAAACGTCAGGGCTAAGTTAGGGCTTCATTCTGTCATTTTTTGTACTCGCTTTAGTCATCGTAATTCAGGCTGTAGAAATTGTGCACTGAGCAAATATTTGAAAACTAAGGGTAAAATAGAGGAAATATGAGCTGCAACACGAAGCTATCCTCCTTACCACAGTCTCTGTACTTGAATGGTCCTCGTTGAGCAAAGGCCAGGCTGACAAGGAGTACTAGGACAAAGATTACGGTCTTCATCGTGAATACTGCTTGACTCGTACCGGTACAGAGAAGTCGAGGTGAAGGTACGCAGTGGTGAGCATTGCCTTAAATAGCTGAATGACTGGGAGAAATTCACTCCGGTCGGTGTTCACGTGCGCTTTTGAATGCCGGCATTAGCCGTCACTGTGTACACAGTGTCCCTGTATATTGGCCGTTACAATAGTATCTGTAGGTTCCAAAAGCACGGCGTGATCTAGGGGGCGGATAGGCAAACACGGAACTTAAAACACCACGACTATTACATGCCTATTGGCAATCCGGACACTGGTCGATTGTTTTCAACGCGAAAAAGAGAGCTCATTTAGGGAGAGGAGCCAACGCGGAAGTACACGGTGCCCGGCTTATGTGCGCGGGGATGCACAAACCATGGAGGCGCCGGAGAGCATGTTCTCCCATTCGGCGACGTTGAAGCAAGGCTGTTGGTATGTGCTGCTGAGCTGAGACGCTACTCGACATGTATGACATTTGCCTGTTGCTGTACACGCTACACGCAAAAGCAATGAGAATAATATATAGCGTATCTCCCTGCCACCACTTTCTCAGGCGTCGGTTGATGCTGGACGCCCGAGAAGATGGTAACAGTGAGATCTGCTTGTAAACTCTGCTTGTCGCGCAGGAGTGTAGGTTTTCGGCTGATCTGTTGGAAGCAGTCTGACGGTCGAGGTGGCCGACATACGTTTAGACTGAACGGCACCGGTGCTGTGAGACCTCCGGATAGGTTATAGGCGCGTATTGTTCATATTGTGGTCTTCTGTTTGCTATGTACGTTGTACGATGTTTAGTAAATACGTTGGACGTTGTAGAAACGAACGTATAATTCTCTAGCTTTTTTTCCCCTTCAACCGGACTCACTCGGACTCGGCTCACTGAAATAATGCTCAAACTCAAGCTTATGGCTTCATCTGAGTCTGAGAGAGTTCGAGTGAGTTGACTCAGGAGCCGGTAACCCAGTTTTACCTTTCTTGATCACGACGCGCCAATGCTTTTTAACACCAGTATGTCACGAGATCGCAGCTCTTTTTGGAGTCTATTGATATAAAATCTTCGAAAACCAGTTATGAGCGACTGCAAGCCAGTAAGATATTTTTTTAAAGAGATGACAGCATAAGATATTGCGACATAAGAGATTGACAGCAGAAGATATCGATGCCAGTGCGTATCACTGTAATCTGACCTTCTGTTCAACGGCCACAAGTTCGGCCTAATAAGCAGTTTAATCTTGGACCTAGAGTCTGCTCCCTCCGTTCCCGTCATGACCCCGTCACGACACCTTGACATCAGGTGGAGGTGCTGCTTTGTTCATGTGCTTAACGCCCCTCCCCCCCCCCCCACCCGCCCACCCTTTAGTAAAACCGTGAACCCAGCCCCAGTTGAGAAGGAGACATGGACGCCAAAATCGAGAAGCGAGCTTGCCGCAGATAACGAGGGTTACATCTAGAGTACGGAACTCTACCCGATCGGACTCACCAGCCCAAGGCCACAACCACTACTGCGACAACTATTACAGCCCCTGTGCCAACGCTAGCCGCGGTTGACGCGTACTTCTATCTGAAGGACGCGGCAAGGACCTGGTTCGAGAATCGGGAGTCTGCTCTTAACCCGAGATCTCTTCAGCGGCAAATTCGTGGAGACGTTCAAGAACGTCGTCCGCTGGAGACGAGAGTACGTTGCTGGAGACGAGAGTACAACTCCCCAATAAAAATGTGACAATCTTCACGGAAGAAATGACGCGACTGTTCCACCACTCTGACCCCGACGTGCTTGAGGTGAAGAAAGTTCGTTTTCTCATGCGAGAGGTCAAGCAAGAACTCTTCACTGGAAACCCCCTGAAAACCACCCAGGAATTCTTATCAGAAGCAACAGCGATTGAGAAGACGCTTGAAATGCGAACCCGCCAGTGCAATCGGCAAACGATGCAAGAAAGCCGAGATTTTCATCCTCTCGGCTCCGACGAACTGCGCGAAACGATACGAGTGATCATACGGGAGGAACTTCACAAGCTCTTAGCATCATCATATCCGCAAGTGGACATGATCACCGACATTGTTCGCCAAGAAATACAGCAGTCGATCTGCACCCCCGAATAGCCACAGCCGCAAGCCATGAGCTACGCTGTTGCCGTCCGACGCTACGCTCCCACTCCACGCCCACGTCAAGAGCTCGCACCGTCGCAGTTCCCCCGCCAGACACAGAACGCTTGGAGGGAAACCAACGAGTGGCGTGCCCCGACCACAGACTTCTATGCTATCAATGCGGAGACGCTGGCCAACGTTCCGTGGCCCTACAGGCGCGACACTCCGATCATATTGGCGTTTTCTACGTGGATGTCTCGGATCCCTCTCCCTCGGATGACTTGATGGCCGCCGTCATCACAGAGGGAAAACACGTCAATGGCTTCTCCTTTAGAGCCAACACAGTAACGCAAGCTGAGGAAGTAGCCATTACTTTGGCTGCCTCACATCCCTCCTCGCGCACTATCCTGACAGATTCGCGCTCGGCCTGTTCCCAATACCTTCAGGGTTCCATCGCCCCGCTGGCAGCTCACCTACTACGGGCAGCCTCTTGGTGCTTTAACCCTCACCCCATTCGTATAGTATGGACCCCAGGCCACTCGGGTCTGCCCGGCAACGAGGTGGTGGACGCCACTGCCCATGGCGCTTCTCTCATCCGGGCTGTTGCTTCTCCATGTCCAGAGTCGGAATATAACTATACGAACCTGGCACCCTTCCGCGAAATTCTCGCCCATTACGGGCTTCGCCCCGTCTCCTCCCGGACCCGCACGTGGTCTGGAGAAAGCGGACGAGCGAATACTATGCCACCTCCAGACTAACATCTATCGTGGAGTGGCGGCCGTCAGGCCTTTTTTTTGCTGAAAATCAGTGGTGCCTGCTCGACCTGCCGGGTCCTGGTCGACACCTACCACGTCGTCGCTTCATGGCCCGCCAACCCCCCTCCTTTTGCATCACCTTTTCCCATTCTATCTAGAGAGGCTTGAGAGGAGTACCTGCTCAGCTGATCCACCTTGGATGGTCAGTATCCTTAGTGAGGCGAGCTAGAGCAGCGGCCACCTCCACTGGCATACCGGAATAGGGTCTTGCCACTCAGGCATGCAATATGCCGCAACACTCTGGTACATTTTCCGTAATAAAATGTTTTCCACCACCGCCACCCCCTGCCGCCGCCGCCGCTGCCGCCACTGCCGCCGCCACCACCACCACCACCACCACCACCACCGCCGCCGCCGCCGCCGCCGCCACCACCGCCGCCACCGCCGCCGCCGCCGCCGCCGCCGCCGCCGCCGCCGCCACCGCCGCCACAACCGCAAGTTAGTACCACCTCATAGGAGTGCGCGGTTTCGTTATCTACGCGCCGGCTCCATAGCAATGCGAAAAGCCACGCGACACCACCGAATATATATCGCCGGAGCGCAGCGGACACCACGAGGATCATCTCGTTCTCCATAACCCGGCTGCTACATGTCGCCGCACCGAAGGCAGTACAGCACATAGAGTTCGAGGTCAATCTCCAGAGCTCTTACCAGGAAAGGAAGTGTTTATAAGAGGGAAATAAGAGAAAAGTGAGCTCCGTAATTGTCTGCATCAGGGTTCGACACCTGAGCAGTAGCTCACGAGGGATGGGGGTAAAGAGAGAATAAAAGGATAGGATTAAAGGTATAAAGAGAGAGAAAGAGAGAGAGAGAGAGAGAGAGAGAGAGAGAGAGAGAGAGAGAGAGAGAGAGAGAGAGAGAGAGAGAGAGAGAGAGAGAGAGAGAGAGAGAGAGATGCGCTAGGACAGCGAGCGAGCGAGGACATATCGTGGGGATAGGAGAGATAGGAAAGATGGAAACACGGTCACAGGAGCCCGAGGACGGGGCACCAATTGCGAGAGCTTTTGTCGGCGACAGGAGGTGGCGTAGGGCTGATCCAGCCGGCCAAAGCTGCACTGACGTCGTCGTAGGAGATTGGCGGCAGGAAGTGGCGTAGGACCGGCCCAGTCAGCCAGAGCTGCGCTGTCGTCGGAGAGCGCGAGGGCACAACTGGTCGACACGGAATCCAGCGAGCGAGTCTTGTAAAGTGGGGGCCAGTCGGGCAGGCAAATGGTCTTCTTGCGTTATGTGTGCATGGCGAAAACAAAATTTCCGGCAGCGGGGGAGGGGGGGGGGGCATGAGATTTTTTTCTGGCTGCGTCTGTCTAGGGTATAATGCCTAGTTCACACTGAAACATCCGCTTTCTACAGCGACCGAAATTCCCCTGCCGCCGAAACACAGCGTCGTTCGCACTGGACGCGCCCCGCGCCGCCGAATATGCCATCTACTACGGGGCGAACGCGGGATGGATGCGCTGTCACCCGGTTGTTGTCGCGGCTCGCAAACGTCACTTTACGCTATCTGGTGGTGTATACTTCAACGATTCTCGTACGCAAGGAGCAAGAAAAGACAGCACTGCTTACTTTGCTGGCAAGTGGCTGTCTTGTAATGCACGAAGAGCAGAAAAACCACCAACGCCAGCGGCGTTGGTGGGTTCGTTTTGCTTTGCAAGACCGCAACAAGCTCGGTCACGCCAACAGCAAGCTAGGTCACCTCTTTCACGAAATACGGAGGCGAAGTAGGCACAGAGTAGGTTAAACTCCCGTTGGTTTCCACATTCAGTTACGTGCACTGCAGCATAACAAGTGAGTAGGGCTTGGCCGCCATTTTTTCAAAATTCCTTGACTAGCGCTCCTATTGGTCCGCGGTGACCGATTCGGCGGCAGACGCCGCAAAAATCGGTCCGAGAGCGATCGGCGCGGAGAGGGCCCTTTCGGCGGATCTCGCCGCCGCCGAACCGGATTCGAAGCACTTTCGGCGGCCGGAATGCTCAGTGTGAACGCGGCCTAACATGATACAATTTGTTTTCGCCAGATTTCCTACGAAGCATCATCTAGGAATCTTTAGGACTGACCTGGGCGTTGCAACGTGAAGCTTAATTGTCGACTCAAAGCGGCACTCCGGAGTGTCCAGCGTCTGGGATGCCGACAAAAGTAATCAGTTCTTCCATATTTCAGTTCTTTTCGTTTCTTAACCTGCTCCTACACTAGTAGCGTAGCAAACCGGACACGCGGACGAGGCTACCTTTCTTGATTTCTCTGCTTTGCGGCTCCCTCCTGTAAGGGTATACAGGCAGTTACCTTTCCCATTCCGATTGGCGGTTTCGCGAGTGCCTGAAAACAAAAATATTTTTTAAAGGGAGATGATTAGAAAGGGCGTGCAAGTGCAAGTGCAAGATGTGCCACACTTGCCAAGACATTTGTTGCAAGCGCTATACCTTTATTGTCCATTAACGAACGATAGAAGCATGCATGTTCTGAAAAATTCAGGAAAGGAAGCTTCCAACCCGCTTTATTTGCGATGACAATGAGTCCCGGGATTGTATGTCAAGTTGACCACTTTCGCCGGTACTGTCAATTTCGCAGAACCTCACGAGGTAAGTCTCCGGAGGCGTCCGAGTACAGGAAATACACTGTTTCTGTCCCGCTTGTCTTAACGTGGTTGGATGCATGTATAGATGACCGAATGCGTGCGGTGCTTTAGCCTCGAAATATCGTGAAGGTGTCACCAAAAGTGATCAACTGATTATCTCGGAATACGGCCCAGATGGTTGTGTTGGGCGAAATGTGTGCGGTGGTTTTATCCAACGATGATTTTGCTTCTTATGCAGACACTCACTCCTTCGTCGCCCACAAGCTTGATCTGTGCGGTAGTTTTAACCTGCGAGAAGAAGAACATAAGTACAGAGACCTTACTTCAATGTGCAGATTGAAACCAGCGAAGTCAGAGGCTGCACTTTCGGCGGCAGTGGGTTCAGATCAAGGCTATACGCAAAACAATTTTTTGACAACGTACAAAGCAGACACGAACGGGCTCTGTCGGAAAAAAAATGCGCATGAAGTAGGTGATCATGCATAGAGTAACAACTAGCTTAAACTCACACCACGTTAATTGGCTTCACGTTCTGCGTTAGCGGTGTCAGCGCCCCACCACGCTTCTGTGTACATCAGCGCTCCTTCAATTCCAGCCATGCTTTTAGTGAGCGACACATGTTCGTCCCATTGCAAGTTGAAAGAGAGACTGCTGATAACCGAGCCAGCGTGGTCTACACCTCCCGAGGCACGGGCGCGCAGGAATTAGAAGGAAGTGCCACCACCGAGTATCACGACACTTCCGGACAATAAGAAATTGACAGCACATACGAAAGCACACCTAATCAAAGATGTTAAGGCTCTTGCGTATAGTCGGGAGTTTTTTAATAAGGGCACCAAAGAAATAGCACCGAGGCTACTGCACATGCGCGATACCCAAACAGCGTTTGTGTTTTGCGTTAGGAATGATATTTCTCGTATTTAGCGGGAGCTCCAAGGCCTTGCCTAAAGCATTAGCGTCAAACAAACATCACAGCGCCAATTGAAGCAGTGGCTCCCTGCAAAGACTAGAGCGACCTATAGAGTATTGTGTAAGGCACAGTTAAAGGTACACTTAATGAGATAAAGTGGTTGGAGCGAACTTGTGTCGCGACAAACAACTCAAAGAAAATCTCGAGGCAAGGGTTGTGTTCTTGGTATTGTGAAAAAGAAATGTACAATTATTTGGGAAAACTCGCGGCACACTTCAATCTGCCTTTAAGGTGAAGTAGCCTGATGTCTCTCTTTCGGATTATCTCTCGAATCATTCGCTACACTACTGTCCAAAATGTATTACAGACTGACATTTAGAATTACATTCATTTGGACATATTGATATAAGTTTATGATTATAAAACAGCACGTGCGAGTGCCACAGCCAAAATTTTGCGACTCAGTCGTCATGGACCAGCACCAAAAAGGAACAACAACCGAGGCAGGTAATGGAAGCCTTTCGAATTAAGAAGGGTCGAGATAGTTGCGTGAACCAAGCGTCTGTAGTACTATCAACTTCATAGTTTGATATTTTTTGTATGACATATATGGTTGAGTGTTTCTGATTTTTAAGAGGTCCACACGTGCATTGTGATGGTATATATTTGAATCTCTCGTGGTGTCATTCTTTGAATGATATCATAGATTATCACAGGACTTTCTAATGACATATATTAATTTAATTCACATATAAAATATTCTTCGAGTAAAACTGTTTTGCTGCTACTAAGCACTCTATTTAGTGTTCCTTCTATAATGTCCATACTAATTGCGCTTTTCTTTTCATGTGCAGCAAGACGCGCTCACTCTAACGTGTGCGGCGCTGAACATCGTTCCGCAAGACTCGTCAACTCACCGACGGTATGAACCACGGCACGTAGACATCTATTGAGCCGTGGTAGGTGTTTCCCTTCACAACGGGACACTGAAGGGCGTACTTGCACAGGTCTTTCTCCACACCGGGGATAGGCAGCATGAAGCCAAACACCTTCCATCTGGCGTCCAGAGTTACGGTGTCACTGTCTTGGTCTGCACACGGCAAAATGAAGCACATGCTTCAGAGGTGGAAACACTCACGTGAGTGAGCAGCTTATAGTCTGAGTGCAGGCCTGTAGCGTAGCCACGCCCCCCCCCCCCTTCCTCTGTAATTTTGGTTGAGAGAATTGTTTTGCCGAAATAGGTAATGAAAGCTGGTGTTAGCCTAAAAACGTCAAGGTCTTCAGAAAGTGACTGCACCACCTCAAAAAAAAAAAAAAAAAAGAAACTCGTGGCTATGGGGCTGTCTAGGTGAACCTTGGTAAGTGTAGTTGGACTAGTTTGTTGAACATATTGCGTAGGGCCCAGCGGGAGCATTTCAGAAGAGAATGCACAGGCCGTGAACGACGCCATATCGCGAATGATAGTTACTATGAAAAACTTAACATCGTGAAATTTTGCGCGCAAGCGCATTTCTAGTATTCTAAAGTTTTGTAGTAATTTTTGTTGTCGTTTGCTGTATGTAACGCACCCATCTATGGCGCTCGAGGACAGGGGAAAAAATTGGGCAGATCCCACGTACCTTAGGAATCAATGTTAAGCGAAGCATGCGGATGCAAGCTGACTGTGTTGTGATTTTTTATTGGACGAAACGTTAGGAACTTGCGCTAAAGGTATGTACAAATGCACACACAGGCATAACTTAAACGGCCAAATATGTTTTATATCATCAATTGTTTACACTTACGTAACGATGCCAACAGGAACATGGATATTAGCAACACCGGAAGGGGTAAGCTGATATAAAGCGCTGCTGCTCGCGAGGATCGTAGCCCTGAACACTGCTACATAAATAAACTTGAGTGGATGACACCTGACTACAATACATTTTAACCCGACGTGAGGGCTGTATCGTAGGAGTACATATGTATTTTTCATGAAATTCCAAAATCCACCACTGTAACTACTGTTGGCGTTTCAGAAACATTAGAATCTATTTGTAAGGTACTCTCGACACGTGGCGTGGTTCTGTGGTAAACTACCTTATTGGCACACAGAATGCTAGGGTTTGATTCCTGCTGGGAAACAGACATTTATTCTTTTCATTCATCGGGTCAATGCTGTCGATGTCAGCATTTTCTTAACGACCAAGCGTTAAAATTACCCATCTGTGTTCTCGCCATTCCTGGCATAAACTGTCAAACGGATGTGCCACATACCTGCATACCAGTGTAACAAACACTGCAAATTACTATATATGAGTCCTTAGAGGAGCACTGACATCAAATTTCAAGATGTAGATGTGCCCATCATTCAGTCACTCGGTATGCATAGGTCTTTTTGGCCCGATTAGAACAGCATCTGTCGCGTGGAAGTTATTTTACTTCAATGTCAAACAGCGTAGAAAAGCTAAGGAGAAAAACGGAAAATAGACTGCCCTGCGACATCGACACTAGTGCTACGTGTTTGGTGTGATACATTCCACAAATACCATCCTGAGTGACGATTCCCTAGAAGCGATGACGTGTACTACCCGAGTGTTCTTATCATGGCGCCCACTGACGCCGAAGCGCTGAAACACACTCGCTCACCGCGTTTGACCTTTGTCGCACCGGTTTCAATTATTTCATGAAATTATCGAGAAAAAAAAGCACCTTTAAAAGAACGGCGAAAGAAAAGAGCATGGTTAAACGTGTGCTTGTCGGTCAGCATGTCGGGGAATCGTTGTGAGTTGCAGGTGAGTTGCAGTCGTTTAGTTCGAAGCACGGAAAAAGAGCGATGAGGGTGTCTTTCCATATCACGTATGTGTTACGCATCAACACGACCACAAGCTATCAAAAGTGGTACAGTGCAGAGTCAGATATCAGCGCTAACAAGTGACATGCAGGTATCGTTGAATTTTACTTCATCTGCAGACTTTGCGACGGTCCACGTAAAAGCGGTAATACCGTGTCAACCGCGAGAGGCTGGATAGCTGGGGCCATCTGGAGGCGCAAAAAAAAAAAAAAACGGCAAACGAGAAATGTATTCTATTTCTGCGCTGATGCTCATTCGCGATAGCTATATTGCTTTGACCCCTCTGCGTATACATGGATGCTTTGCACGCCAAAACACACCAATATAGCTAACTGAGACACACGAGCGAACATGGCTGAAGCGTGCATCCTCGGGCACCTCTGCAGTGCTGCTTGGAGCGGCGTGCATTTCGGAATCACTGTTCTGCAAAAGGTCGATCGAAACAAAAATTATTCGCGACGTCGCGAATAGCGGGGATTCCAAGCTCCAGGCTATCGTATTGAACCCAAGTGGACACTTTGTACGGCGACGACAGCAATGCAGCTGACAAGGCATGACTGAATGTGTCCGCCTAGCAGACGAAATGTTTGCGGAGCAGCTGAGCCTGGCGTCACTCTTTTGTGTGAAGTGGTATAAGCTGTGGCATGATCTGGTGCTGACCGCGAGGTGGCGCCACTGCTGGTGCTCCCAGCGCTAAAAAGGCGGGACTGCCAGCCGTTTTGAATATTCCTAGATACCAGTCACATAAATCAATCAAAGTGATAGCTATTCATCCCTCACTTGCGTCTTAGGTCGTGAATCACTGCTACGGGGTCTATAGCTACTCACTGACATAAAAATCTTGGCATGAGTAAATTTGATGTCAGTGCTCCTTTAAGCTTTAGTCAAGCACAGCTCGGATACGGCTGCGTATGACACGAGCATCATTGCCCCGTGCATCGAGCACTTCATGGCAATGAAAGTGTGTTCGATAATGCTAAGAGCCACGTTACGTCTCTACTCAGCGTGTCTGGTAAGGATACCATGTGCGCACATCTAGGGCATTTAAATGAAGACCTCAAACTGCCTCGTAACGGCCGCACCAAAGTTTAAGATACGGCGTATACTGCAACTAGATGGCTGCTTCGCATAGAACTTATTCCCACAATGAGCAGTAACTTTTCTTTGTTACATTTCCCACATCTAGATCTCGACGTAACTTTCTCAAGCGAAGCTATGCTAACCAACACACCCCACCGCGTTGATTACGTCGCCCCATGTGACTCCACCGCGCGTAGTCGACGGAGCAGAATCACGAGTTTGAGTCAGGGAGTTATTTAGCAGAAACACGGTAGACTAAACCCTAAACAATATTTGGTTTCATACTGTCGTGCCAATTTGATATTTATCATTTCATTACCACGAGGGGACTATTATGTGGCAATGAAGGAAAAAAAATCTAATGCCTCAGCATCACTTTAAACAACTGCGTTTGATTGCACTAGTGCGAAATTGCGTTTCGATGCGATATTGGAAACTTTTTCAACATAATGCGAAATGTTACATTCGAAAGGAATCGTGATCATATACCAGAAGATTGGTTAGTCTGGTATAACAAAAACATTGTATTCGGAGAACCTACCTGCGATCACTGAAAATCGGATGGTAGTTGTGTTTCCACGCTTGAAGACGCAAGGCTCGCTGTCACACGGTTCTATTTCGACCGACAAGAGCTTGGCTTCGGATCCTGCGAGAAAGAATGGCTTATAAAAATCGCACTACGAGCATAAACAAAAAAAAAACAAAAACAAAAAACGACCGGTCTGCGCGGAAGGCGCTGCACAGTCGCAACTAAAGCTGGAAGAGTGGCCTTTCAGAGCCTGTTCTCAACACTGATTGGGTAACTGCTGCAATCACACTTGCTTGATGCCCACTACGGCATTAATAATAAAAATTTTAGGGCAGTAGGCCGGCATTCGCTATGCTATTTTTCGTCCTTGTTCAGAGAAGTGCCATATCATCTAAACCATTGCGAGAAGTTTTGTGCCAATTGTTCATGCAGCGGCTGACGACGATGAGGAATTATGCCCGAAGTGGGTATGAGCCACAATTTGTAGCTGAACAAAAACAAGCTTTTGTAATGGGGTGGAGCATTGGACGACCCACTCGTTGCGCTATTGGCATTGTGCGACGACTGCTTTTTTATTTCGCTGTTTAAAACAGTTTATAAGTCATATTAACGTGATTAATTTCCCGATATCAAGCCTGCCTAAGGCAGGTTTGCCAACTAGTCCCAAGCACCAGCGTGGCTCAGTGCTATAATGCTGAGCTGGCACTCAGCAAGTCCATGTTTAAGCCCCACTGTGTAATTGGTACAAGGTTTCTTTCTTTTTCTAATTTCATGTGATGTGGTCACGGACAACGGCGGCGGCGGACAACTACGGCGCTGCGCGAGACCCGAGTTGTGATCTCGTAACAGCGTTCTCTGTAAAAGTACGTCCACACACGCCCGACGATTGTAACGGGAGACATGAACGGGAGAAGCTGGATCAAAGCTGAAAAAAGGCGAGAATGATATGTGCGAAGCTACATTTAAAAGTATAATAATAATAATCGGGGTTATACGTCCCCTAACCAAGGTACAATCATGCGCGACGCCGTAGTGCAGGGCTCCGGAAGTTTTGACTGTCTGGTGTTCCTTAACGTGCACCAACACAGCAAAGTACATGGGCCTCTACCATTTCACCTCCATCGAAATGTGACCGCCACTGCCGGGATCGAACACGTGACCTTCGGGTCAGCAACCAAACACCCTAGTCACTGCTCCGCCGTAGCGGACAAACATTTATAAACCATACGCAGTCTAAGACAGCTGAAGTCAATATTCAGTTACAAAAAAAAAAAGATACAGGAGAGGGAAGACAATGCTGAGAAGTCAACTAGACACGCGCGCGTTTGCTGCTTAGCGCAGGGGAGAATAAATTGAAGGTTTCTTATAAAAATGAAATAATTTGAACAGTGTCTTAGGAAACCCGCGAAGTGACGCGCTCATTGCGGCACGATGTTTGTTAACTACGCTGTCTCCAGCAATCCACGTCGCCTGAGGTGCACACCTGCGGATGCAACGACAAAAAGTAAAAAAATAAATAAAACTCGCGCTGTATCAACTGATGCTATCATCCACGTATGTCGAGGAAAATCAATAAACTGAAATTCAATGAAACCAGCGCTGATGTGAAACGTATATGTATATTATTTGACATCAGCGAATACCTACCAAGCCCGTTTTACCTGTTCTTTCATCATATACGTGCTGAGATATTTAACCAAAACTTTATTAAACGAAACAAACATTGCCAATCATTTACACAGCCAAATTATTTTTTTTATTTGTTCACAGTACCATAAGTAGCCATTTTGCAAGGGTGTGGCATAGATGTATGGGTACACGCTGAAAAGAAGAGAGTAGGGAAAAAAGACAAAATCAACACTAGTGCACGAAATGCGACTGTCAAACAGGTTAGGGGCAAAAAAAAAGCAAGATAAATAAATCATGGCATTGCTACGTCTTCATGACAAGAGCACAAAGTGTAACAAAATTATTAATCATGAATTATGAACTTTGAATATTAATTAGGAATACGGAATAAGTACATACTATTCGTGCGTGCATGCAGCATTACATTAAAATCAAGTGATGCAAAATGTTTTAATGCGTACATAACATAACAGGAAGTGATATAAATTTAGATCGAACTGTTTTTATGGAATAAAACTTGAAAGAATGGCAAGTTAGCTGCTGTCGCAATAGATGCATGATGCTAAGTTGTTGTATTCTAATATTGTTCCTTGAACAAATAGCATCACCGTAATAATAATTGCCATGGTGGAGAAGTTAAATAATGTCTCGACACCTACAAGGATTTTACGAGTTTCTCCAGCTGGTCATGAAAATTTACTTGTAGCCGTCCAGTAGTAGAAGTACACCGTGCTGCAGTCTCGCGATGTTCATTGTCACAGCTCGTTTTCGCTCCACATAATGGAGCAAGCCCCGTACTTGCCTTGGTGCCTGCTCAACAAGTCATAACCCGTTACTTTTCCTGCTAATTAACTACTTAACTTCTCACTTAAAAAATACATTGAGACGGTCTAATTAGAGTTGTCTTGCACAAAAGTTAATGTGCATAGCAGAAAAATAAATGTTTGAGCGAGTTGTAGTCACATAGCATTTGCTAAGAACCGCCTACTTGGGCAGAAAGCGTACAAGTTATTCCTTAGCAGCAGTGAGTGTAGTCTGAGATTTTACAAGGAATATGATATAGAGATTTGAAAATCTCGTGTCGTCCTTGTCTTACGGTTATCTTCTCAGTTCCTTCTTTCTTTCTCTGTTCTCGCCAACTTATCAAACGTTGCGTGCCATTGAAATTTTATTAAAGAGAATTAGCACACATTTACGCAATTGAAAAAGGAAGGATACGAGATCATGTAAAATTTGAGTGCGGTACTACTACAAGGACGAAGCTCCTTAAGAGATGGTTCTGCTCATCCTCCGTCGTTGTCGTACGTAGCCACCGGGATGCGACATGCGAGATGGCGGTACTTGGACTGTTAACTAAATGAACGCACGGACGGACGGACAGATGGGCGGACGCATGGATGGACGCACGGATGGTTGCGTGGACGGACAGAAGCAAGAACGAACGGATGGAGAGAAACATGGACGGGCTGGCGGATGCTTCGCCCCACTCATCATCATTTACTCCGTGGATATGCTTTGATGTTTTATACAGAAAGAAGCACGACAGAGAGAGGCAAAGATTGTGATGCACTATGGCTACCTCAGAACACATACTATAAGAATACCAGGGACCAATAGACAGTAATGAGAACTTTGGGAGCGCCGCGCTGCTCAGCTCAGCCTTGCAAGAGCAACTATGTGCAAATTTCCAAGCACTGGCTAACCTCCTTGTCCTTCCGTATAATTTAGCGGATAAGGAAGCGGTTGGGGGTCAAGCTCTCCTGGCTGGCACCTCCCGGTCCACAAGCACGCCGGATACGAAACAGTCATCGACTCTGCTACACATAGCTTCCATAACATGTCGGAAGCAAACATCCTAAGAGGACAATTGAATGGAGGAACCGAGAACATGTGACATCAACAGAAACTTGTGGCTGCTTACCGCAATCCTGGTATTTGATATCTCTACATTGAACAAAGGCCAGTCCAACGAGAAGAACGATGACAACGGAGTTGTTCATCGTGGCAAACCGTTATGCGTGGCTTACAACACCGGGGGTGAGCCGTTGTAGTGATGTAGATTCCGTGCCGCGGTAGATATGACCATATATACGGGGTTTAAGCTGAGGGCCTTCCAGCCTGTCCACGTGATTCTGTAAACACGCGCGGATGCTGCTATCACTCACGCAGTGTTACGAGGGTGGACGCTAACGTTTTATCTACGTGCCTAGGGCTACACACCGCGTGATAGGCGGTGCTGGCAAGTAAGCGCAGAAAATACATGTTACATAACACCATGTGCCATATCTGAAGCATCCATTATCTATTGTTCGAATGTGAGCTCAATGGAGTAGAGGTCGTAATCTGGATGTACACAGTGTGTGAATTGTGAGAGATGAGTGATCAACCATAAAACACTGAAAATATCCGAATTCATTGGTCCCGTCTTGCGTAAGAATGGAATGTGTAATACCTTAATTGATCAATGAGAAAAAAGGGGGGGGGGGATGGACCAGGTGAGGCCGTGATGGTTAGACACAACCAAGCCAACAGATAATGAAACTAAGGAAAGTGTAATGTGATTTTTATTAAGAAGCCAAGCTCTTTGTATGCTCACATAATGTCCATTGACACCGTCGGTGTCCCAGCTTCCCATCGCACTGAAACACAGGTGTTACTTATGCCGTACATCGAGCATTCATAGCACGCATATCGTTTAAACATGTACCATACTTTGCCTATTCGTCTGCTCGTATAGAACCCTTCTCAACCATTTGCTGCGGGATGACAAAGTGTATGAGTTATTATCATAGAGTCGCAGTCAGCACATAAGTTTAAGAAGGGAGTGACTTTGGTGACGGCGCCCGTCAAGGCAGTGCTATCGTTAGAGTGAGGGGGTCCGTCAGCGTAGTGGAATTGTGACTACAGTATACTATCGGTAAAGTGGGGGGCTTGTCACAATAGCGATGCAGCTATAGCGATGGTCCCCGTCACTATAGTGCAATGGTAAAATAAAAATGGGGCCCGTTGCGGTAAACATGTAGTCGTTCTAGACGCCACCACCCAGCTGTTGTGGTGCCGTTGTGAGTTGACGCGCAGTGGTTGCACTGCAGGTCGTCAGTTCAAAGTACCGTTCTGCTATCTTTTATTCTTTATGCTAATGTGTCTAGATTGACGTTACTACTCTGAAACAGTCGTAGTTTTTCTTTTTTTTTTTTGCAAAAATTATGTCGCTGTTTGTGCTGGTTGTTAGACAGCCCTACCGTGTGGAGTTTGTTACGCAGTGTCGTTGAGGTCCGACTTTATTTCGAATTGCGCTCTCTTTTTATTTTTTTGCTTTCAGTAGTATTTCAAGTATTGTTACTTGTTGTTAAATGATGAGTGTGTTTATTCATCGGTGATACAACTATCAAGCTTCTTTCACGCCCAACGTGAAATGGAGACCTTTCCTTGATAATTTCCGAGATATACTGCTCTGGGCTAGCAGATTCCGTTGTACGCATGCGAATTGACTTTATTATCACATTGAACAACCATCCTCGGTGAAATTTCGTTCCCTTCTTTTTCATACTGTCGCTTCAAATAATAATTTGTTACACATAATGTGATGTTTCCAAATCAATCGATCCGTTCTACGTATTTTTCGTGTCAATGTATAAAGGGGACATATGGGCTTATTCCAAACATTGTGCAGGTCAACATAGAATCCGTTCCGACCTTGAGGGCTGTGTAGTTGAACAGTGTGTTTCAATAAGCCCCAAAACCACAATACATATGAGCACAATACATGTGGCTCCGACTTCAGGCCTGCTTCACCTGAAGTCACACGTGCGGACTTTATGTGATTGAATCGGCTCCTTTAAACAAGGCGATATGCACGCCGCTTTCGTCCAGGTTCTCGCTGGCCAGCGGCTCCTCCCCTCGCTTCACTGTAGCATGTTGACCAGCGCCATAATTTTTTTGAAATAGGCAACGTTATTCGAAACAATATTTTAAAGCAGTACAGAAAGAGAAAAGTTTAGTTGGTCAGTGCGATTGAAACTGAAGTCGCACACCAACAAAGCATCATGTTTCACACCAATAACTGCGCCTCGAAAAATCAACGCGGTAGGGCTGTCTAACAACCAGCACAAACAGGTTTTCTTGAAAAAAAAAAACAATATAATGACTTCTTCAGAGCAGTAACGTCAATCTTGACGCATTACCGTAAAAAAATGAGAAAAAAAAACGAAACGGCATTTAGAACTGATGACCTGCGACACGACCGGCTCTCTAACTGCGCGTCAACCCACTACGCCACCACGACAGCGAGACGGTGGCGTCTAAAACGACTATAAGTTTACGCGGCAACGGGCCCTCTTATTTTTACTATTACGCTACGGTGACGGCCCCTCTCACCATAGTTGTTGCTTTACGGTCATGGGGCCTGTCGCTATAGCTGCATCGATATTATGACGGGCCCCCTCACTGTTACAATTTCACTAGCCGTCACCGTAATCACTATTACACTACACTGGCGGGCCCCCTCACTTTAACGATAGTGCGGCGCTGACGGGCTGGAAACATACATTGGTCTCATCCTACCTTAGTCACATCCGCAATATTAATGTCTACGGCTACTACATCGAAAGATGATATAACTAAAATCAAGGTAAAAATAAATTATCCAAAAAGTAGTCAAGTAGCAAAGACGTTTTTTTTTCGCCACCATCGGTCTAAAAGGTAGACAAATTGGCGCAGGGCAATTTTAGGAAGATGTTTGAAACATGTTTCGGAAAAAAACTTACGTGCTGTGATATATAGAACGATATGTGGTACATTTACTGGGAGTAGAAATAGAAAGGTGTGCGTGTGAACGTTTTAAAGGGCAGTGTGAACTGCTGCAAGCAAATTGTTCACTGTCATGTTCTTTCAACTTGTTTCAGTGCGCTATTAAGGTTTTTTTTTTCACTGATCGTTCATATTGGGGAACCTTCATTATTTTTTCCGCTGTAGGACTTATGAATTGAGTAGCCGAGGTAATATCAACATCAACCTCTCCACAGCAACACACTTATAAAAGAACAGAATGGATTTATCGCGTATATGGTTCTCTTCAAAGAGGCTCGTGGACTCTCTTAGGAGATAATTCTACTGCTGTAAGAGAGTCGTGACAACAACAACTGAACTTAACTATTTAAAGGAGCCTCGCAATAATTCTTCAGCATGGTTAGAAAACACTGCCGATCGATGGTAGACGCTCTTGAAAACACGTGACCCAAGCAACATAGCACCGCACATGGCCTGGAATACAGTTTATTCTCTGCCTTCTTCTTTTAACAAATGTTGTTATATAACGAAAATCAATGCAATTGGCTGATTTGAGCATCGTGCGCTGTACAGGGACGGCCGCCGCCGCAGAAGGCCGCAGCGCAATCACATGTTTTTATTTATATTTAAAAATCTCTCTAAAAGCCATCGACGAGGGTACTACATAGGGGGTAAGTCGACATTGAATATAACTCGACCTTCAGATGAAGAAAAACACAGAAGCTTAGTGGTAATGACTTCTTTCGTTCGTGACATCTGTCGCAGCTTAGCTTCCAGTACACTCATTGTAACTAGAGCAGGGAGAAAACAATTGCGGCGGCAAATATTTCACACTCCGCTCGAATTTGGAACGGTTTTAAATATGCATGCGGTGGTCGATTTGTGAGGCGCTAAACTCCTTTAATGAAGCCATTTGGTGATTGCTTATGTGTTGCAGAGCCCCCTTTAGAAGATTCATAAGTGCACTATAAGTCAGGATTCACGACAATAGTGGCACATATACCTTTTGCTAAATGTGCAGCCTTTTTTATTTGTGGTTTTCAATTGAAATTCAGTAATTGTGCCATAAAATTTATAGCCCTTGCACTAGTGTGAGAAAGTAGCCAGCGAATCTTAGTGACACGTGTTTTGCCCGCGTACGCCATTCGCCAGAATATAGACATGTTGTTTCACCGTAAAATTCGAAGAAATCTGCCTCGACAAAAAAAAATTAAGTCACTGCTTGCGGGTACTGATCCCGCAACCATCGAATTAGATAATGGATGCTGTACCTATTGGGATATGGTGGAAGCCTTTCTCACGCCCAGGCTTACACGTAGAAAAATACTCAATAGGGCGTGTGGGGAAACCACGATGCTCGGCTGGTGGAGCATATACCGGACGCGCAGCTTCGAAGGTGGCCTAAAGCGACCACCAAATTTAAATACCCTTTTCTAGGTAGGTGAAAACTGTCTAATGAATTCGTGACAATGATGCCATCTCATTTGCGCATGCCTGAGTGTCCGCGATTTACATGCATATATTCAGTGACCAGGCTTACAATAAACCCTTTTTGAAACTTAGCGCTTGTGTGTGTTCTCTCTGTGCCGTCCTCTTCATTTCAGTGCCGCGCTTATCTTTATGAAGATGATAAAACTCTTTAAGAGTGCTGCTATATTTCTTATTTTCCACTATAACGATATCAGTATCGCGATATTTTTTTTCAGCATCGCGATCCTAAACGATAATTAGAAGCAGGCTACCACAATCTGATGACACAGTACGCTCTACTTATCGCACCAAATATCAATTAAGTTTCTCTCTATTGTCTGTACCTCAAGTTTCAACAGTCTTTTTTTTTTTCTGGCAACGAACGAGCCGTCATATCGTGAAGAGGCGTATTCATTAGTTGATACCTTATGGCATTGCTATCAATAGTAGGCACGCACACTGTTTCATTCTCCTTTCTTTTCCTTATCCGTCTCGGAAATTGTCACGTGAGAAGATATTATTTCTGGGGAATAATCGCTGTGATTTTACGTGCCTGAAACCACGACATAATTATGGTGCCCACCGTATTGTAGAGCAACTCCGTATTAGCACAGGTAAAAGAGCCATGCGCAATAGAAATACCTTACAAAAGGATCAAAAGGTGGGAGAGCTGGTAATTCATATTCGTTCAGCGAAATGAGAGCACGAGGACACACAACGGACGAAGGGATAACCGGAAAACACGAGTGATGTGTGGCTCTTGCTTCGTCTGTTGCGTGTTCCCGCACTTTCAGTTCACTGAACAAATATGACACCTAAATCCAACCCCACGGATGTTCTTTGCGGTTCAGCCTCATACTGATCTGTGGTAACGTAAGTCATGAAAGCTTCCTCATGCATTCGCCCAGGACGGCTCAAAGTTGAAAGCCATCTATTTTTTCGCAGTCAATGCATGGATACTCCCCACCCACCTCCGAGAAGTTTCTGTACCTGACATCATAAAGTTTCTGATATATATACTAGACGGAACTCTGGCGCCACTGCCTATGGGAGCTGCAACGTATGGCGCTTCAGCGAGAACGAGAAATACGGGTAGTACACGGATTTGCCTAGTCTTCGTATTTAACGTTCATTTTGGTATCGCGTGGCTTAAAGCTCTTCTGTGACGACACAACCATTGGCAAATGTTCAGCAGTCGCGCTTCACCACTCTAATTTTTAGGCTGGCCATTTCAAATTGGGTCCCGAAGTTCAAAACGGTTTGTTCTTTCCTTCGAAACAAAACGGAAACGCAGCAGCAAATGAGGCCACAAGTGTTATTCGCCGTCCGCAAGCTTGTATGAAAACTAGGAAAATTTATGCACAACCTATCATTCCCATGGTCGCTGTACGATCGCAGCGTCAAAGTCCCCTCTAGTTAATTTTAAGAAACTCTATGCCTGACATGGTCTTGTACAACCTCCGTGATTGCCACATTTTTGACCTAGCGATGATGTCATGTGATGACGCCACAATGTGACGTCACGGTATGGTGATGCTTCTTCAATGCATCGATCATCCCCAGCACACTTCCGAGAAGTATCAGCCCCTCACAAGGTTTTGCACGGCGTCCGTGATTGCCAAACTTTTTGCAAAACGATCATGTCATGTGATGACGTCATAATATGACGTCACATTATGGTGGTGATTCTTCAATGCATCTATTTTCCCCAGGCCACCTCCGAGAGGTTTCTGCACATGACATGGTTCTGCATGGGCTTTGCAATTGTCACACGTTTGCCCCAGCGTGATGTCACGTGGTGATGTCACGATGTGACGTCACGTTCTGGTGACGATTTTTCAATGAATTGGTCACCCCAGCCCACCTTTGAGAAGTAAGTATCTGCACATGAAATGGTTTTGCACGGGCTCCACGATCGCCACACCTTTGGCCAAGCGATGATGTCATGTGATGACGTCCTAATGTGACGTCACATTATGTCGATGATTTCTTGCGTCACACGTGTTGATTCTGCCAAACCGGACCGTCAGCGGGGTTTGGTGATTGATCTAAGGCACTTTGAAAGACCTAGCATCAACTACTAAACCAAAACTTGCGGGTCGCGATGGATGCGAGGTGCCAGACAGGCTGATGTGCTGCGCGATGTCAGTGCACATTAATGGCCAAAATTTCTGGAGCCCTCCTCTGTTATGTCTCTTATAACAATCTCATGGTTATGGAACATAAAATCCCAATTATTATAAAGTGCAAAGAACTGTGGAAGTTGGGGCTTTCGTATGCTGTCGCAGGCTGTTGTGTGCTGTCGTATTTTGTCACGCGCTATCATCGCATGGCATAACGCAGGTAAAACCGCGCATATACATAGCCCTTAGTAGCAAACTGAGCACGCGCTCGTTCCAACGAGAAATCTGCTTCCTCTTGTTTATTCAGCCCATTGATGACGATATCCGGTGCAGAGCACCTCAGTGGCCCGGGCTGTTGCACGCTGTCGTATGCTGTGTTTGCTCTGCGTAACACCAGCGAAACCACTTACGAAAATAGAAAGGGAAGAGGGAGCAAGCGAGAAATAGGGAGAAAAAGAAAAGGCAAAATAGGAAGCGACTATAAACACAAATATTGAAGCAAAAAACACGGAAGCAACTGGAAAACAGCAAAAGAAAGAAAGAAGGAAAGAAGAAAAGAAAGCAAGAAAGAAGGAAATAAAGAAGGAAAGAAAGAAACGAAGAAAGAAGAAAAGAAAGCAAGAAAGAAGGCAAGAAATAAAGCAAGAAAGCAAGAAATAAAGCAAGCAAGAAAGAAAGGAAAAAAGCAAGAAAGAAAGCAAAGAAGAAAGAAAGCAAGAAAGAAAGCAAGAAAGAAAGAAAGAGGAAACTGCGAAGAAAACCGGAAAGCTGCCCAGCTCCACACTCCCTTCAGGCTTCGCGCCACTGGTACGGCTCTACCTAATTCTTTATTAATAGATGCAGTACACTCTGCGTGTGGGCATCCTGCTCAATACATCACTCTCGAACCGGGTTGGGGAACGCACACCCGGAGAAATGTAGAGAACTGTCTCCGCTACTGCCTTTCCAACATGGAATAAGGAGCACTTCACCATTATCACTGATGTTCATAACATTTATTTCATCTATGGCGCTGGCGCTGATGTCTACCTTCGACTCGACAAGTGGGCGGCTGTGCGCCAAATCCCTCCTTGACTTGCACAAGGACGGGAGGACATCTGCATCTCTCATTGCGTACTGCTGGCCGCGAGAGCTCACATATCGAGTCAATAACTCGCTGTTGGACTAGTTGGTCTCTTCTTTTGCGTGGTCGTGATTTTGGCCCAAAATTGACTATTTAATTCGCCTTGAGTATCTCGCAAGACCATACTGTGTAGACTCGAGCTGACTATTTATCCATCTCTTCTTCTTTTCTCTCTATCTCGATCCTTTCTATCATTTCCCCTTTCCCCCATCCCAAGTGTAGGGCAGCCAACCGAGCCACGCTTGATTAACCTTCCTGACTTTCCTTTCCATTTATCTCTCTCTCTCTCTCTCTCTCTTTTATACGTTTATTAGGTCCCGTTCTTCTCCCCTAGAATACAATTACGGAAAGGATAATATAAGTAGCAGGCCAGCTTATGCAACACTTTGGGATCTCATTTGTTTATCTGAGAGTCGTACTGAACCTCAACAAAAATCGAGCAACTTGAAGTTTTGTTTCTGTGCACCAGTTTCACCATGGTGTTCTTCAGCATGTAAGGAGCTATAGGCATATAATTTTTATACAGTTGCTTAATTTAGGTTATACTGTCGGCTACATTTGCGAAAGAAGTGAGCAAGGTAACAACAATAAAATGCATATAGTATATACAAGATTCCATTTTTTTCGGGGGTGAGGGGGCAGGGGAGTGGGGGCGGGTGCCTTTTCAATCTCACATAGCGACTGGGTGGGGTCAGATGAAATATAGTGTAATTTTGGGTTCCTAATTGTGCAAAGTATGATGTTACAGGGCCCCAAAATACAAATATATGTACAAAACGTCCCCAAAGATATAAGAGCACATTACCTGCAAAATACCTTGAGCTTGTTTTTCGCCTCAAACAGCCCACTTTTTTATGGCACTTGCCTATCACGGGTGCAACGATTTTCTTAGTTTAAGTGATAATTACATATAATTAGTCCTTAATATTTCAATCAGCGCGCTCAGTGCTCTATTACGTTTTCCTGACTTATTTTCTGGTACGGAGCTCGCGTTTTTAATTACCTTTACAACTCAAGAAATGAATGAATTATTCTTGGGTGGTTGATTAGTGCTTCGCTTAGATTCGCTCATCAATTGGAGCTCGCTGTGCAAAGCAAGCCGTAGACATCCGATCAAATATGCTGATGTGCGTTTGTCTCTGAATCAATCAGGCGTTCAAAGTGAAGAAACACCCCCTGTATTGCAGCATACTTTCAACAGTACTTAGCTTTGTTTTCTCGTTTCCTGCTGATAGAGGGAGATAATGAAAATTGCAAGGGGAGGCAGTAAGGGGCTAATATTCTGTGGCCAGGCAGTCAGATAATGTCAGACTCGCGAGTATCTCAAAGCAACGTCAAACTGCCAATAAAATGTTATCTTGTTTAACTTTTTCATTACGATCTCAATTGCCTTGTCAAGACGGTGCCAGGAAGAAGCAGGTGTTCTACCACGAAGCCACAATGTTCCTTAGTACTGCTTTGAAAAAAAAAAAGAAAACACTACGTGAAGGTCGTGTACTGGAGTCTCCTTAACGCATGTATTATTGCGTGGCAGACGCTTGAAAATGCACCAGGCGTCATAGCACACAAATGGTGCATTGTATGAGTGTTTCAAAGGCCCACCCATTGTAAAGCGCTCATGCATACTTAATCATCATTATCAAAGTAGACGTGGGGCGCGGTGCGTAAAACGGGCATACCTTGTTACGTACCACGCCCCACGTCTCTCTTCCATAATCAAACGCTACTAACTGGCCCCATATGACTGTTTTGTGACAATACATCTTATACATATCATCATCAGCCAAGACATCAACAAAAGAGCAGCTGCGTAGGTTCGCGTGTTGCATAACAAACGTATAGTGGGCCCTTCGGTGATTCTATAAAGGAATAATTGTAGCATAGCGCGTAACTTTACTTGCTGTAAGCATTCTAGGATACTATGAAATGGCCAATGATAAGTGCACTCCCACTCGTTTCCTTTCCGTATGGTTGAGGCATGCAAGAACTGAAACTAGGCTAGCTGGGTTCGAATCCCGGCTGTGGCGGCTGCATTTCCGATGGAGGCGGAAATGTTGTAGGCCCGTGTACTCAGATTTGGGTGCACGTTAAAGAACCCCAGGTGGTCAAAATTTCCGGAGCCCTCCACTACGGCGTCTCTCATAATCAAATGGTGGTTTTGGGACGTTAAACCCCACATATCAAACCAGGCTAGCAATTGAGATGGTTATGCGCCAAACCCGATTACGATATCGCGTTCATCTCTTAAAAGCGAAGCGTAACAATACCTGGCTTCACTAAAAATATAAATAACTTTGCCGGAATTAAAATGGACGTTGGTCAAGAGGTAGTAGCCACATGACAAGGCTTAACCAACCCGAACATTTATAACAATCGAAGTGGTTACAAAACTGCCATTAAGAGTTAATGTTGTGGAAGATTATGAAAAAAGCTTCTCTCGAAGTCCTCCCAAACTATACCCTGAAAACCAGGCAGATGTAGAATTGATTGGGATAGCTGCTCATTCTAGCAGCGCCACAAATGGGGAAGCTCTTAATATAAGAGTTTGGCTCGAAGACCTATCAGCTGAGACCATGATCAAAGGCTTGGGCCCATAACGCACACATGAAAGACTCATCAGCTGCCAAAACATTTTCGCATTACTTTAAGAAGTTGCATGCGATACATGCACGTGTATAATAGAACAACCCTAATGTATGTCATTGATCGTCTTGGCTACGATGAAGTATTTTTAAACAAAACCAGTCGCAGACAGGCTGGTGTTTCCACAGACTAGCTATTAAGTGCTTGTAACTCTTTTGTGTGTGCAACGGCGATGATAAAGAAAAATAAATCACAGCATATCCACGGAGTGAATGATGATGAGTGGGGCGAAGTGGTGTAGGGTTTTATCGCTATACTTTGAACCATATGGGAATATCGCCCACTACATTATCAAAGTCTTGACAAACAAAGTATATATTTATACAAGAAATTAGAGTATTGGTAAGTGGTAGCTATACATCGCTTCCGTTCCCCCTTCATTATAACAGATGTATGGTCGGCGAAGTGATGAATCGGTGATGGGGCGTAGCGAGATGTTTGCGAGAACGAACTAGTGGGCAGTTTGCAAAGGTGGAACTAAAGGCGGTCACGTATAAACGAGGAATGGACACAGTGGGACAATCTATGGTTCTTTAACGCGCACCTGGATACAAGTACATGACCATCTTGCATTTCATGTTGGCTACTTCTCAGCAGTATTGATTTTATGGTCGCTGAAGTGGTGGATATGTGATGTGGTGCAGTGGGATGTTTGCAAGGTGGCTACATACACCATAGGAGGAAAGACAGACCCACGCCCTAAGGAGCTTCGCCCGTAAAAAGGGAGATAGGGAGGTTAACCAAATGCTAGTATCCGTTATGCTACCCTACACTTGGGTTGGGGAATAGGGGATTGAAAGAGAGAGAGTTTAAAAATAAGTAAGAGCAAAACACGGATACACACGCACACACAAAATCAGTGCTTTCAGAGGAGTGAAACTTTCGCATTGGGGTGGGTCCTGTGTACTGAATAGCGTGTTTAAACAACGAGCGCGCGAAAACGAGTACCAGCGCGAAACATTTTCGAACTTGAGTTCGTCGAATAGGTGGATAGCAATATGGCGTGTTGTCTGTTGCGGTACTTTCGGTTCGAGGCTTATCTCTTCGATTTCGGCATGGGTAAGCGCATTTCGGCGTGCGCACACACATACGCATTTTAGCATGTGCACGCACATACGCATTTGGGGGTGTGCACGCGCATGCGAAGTTAAGAAGAATACGCATGCTTCTTACCTGGCAAATGTGTCGTCCAAAGTAAGGATGACGTACTCCTCAGGAGTTAGAAAACCATAATATCGAACTATTTAAGAACCAATCTGAAGTTGATTGTAGCCCGATTATAGAAGAAACTAATCCTAATAAATCTTGTAACACTTTTATGAAGTACCTGGCCTCTAATTATGCGAAGTGCTTTCCTCCTATGCACCGCAAAAAAAAAAGAATCAAAAGTTGAAAGCCATGGGTGGCAGTGGAATTATACAACAAAATTAAATAAAAAAAAAACTACCTATTTCAAGCATTCTTATCATCCAGAAATGCAAGCGATCTATATAATTATAAAAAATTCTGCAATAATCTGAACAAATAATAGAAGAGAGCTAAGACGGAATACTATATAAATAAATTTACTGCTCATTCAGGAGATGTACGCCTTCTGAGGAATACAATAAATGGGCTGATTAATGAAAAAGAGGAGTCGAGAGAAATCAAGTACCAAAACCAGGTATGAGTAAACAAGAAACTGCTGACACCTTTAACTAACACTTTCTTACAGTTGGTCAGTTTACGGCGAACAACACAGGGTGTGTTCCAATACTCACCGTAGACGGCTAAATAGACAGCCAAATGAACGGCGGCCATCTTAAGTCCCATTATATTCTCATGTATCCGGCAGAATAAACAGCTCTGAAAAGACCGCATCGTATAGAAATACGATGCAGGCTACTTTGCTAAACAAGATGGCGGCTCAGCAAATCACTCAGATAGATCGAATCTCGCCGGAATGATCGTCTGCACACAAGCAGGCGCTTCCCAGACGCTCAATGTGAGTAACGTTTATTTCTTTTTATTTCAACGCGAAATAAGCCAGAAAATACAACTGTTACGTTAGTTTATTTTATAGTTTTCTTCACGACGCGAGGTGGCGCATCGTCGCGTATAAGCCGTATATAAGTGCCCAATCCTCGGACAGCATGGGCTCGGTGCTCTCTTCAAAGCCCTCTGCGTATAGACTTTCTACGTGCTGTCTAAGAATTGGAACACAACCACAAAGACGTATTGCGAGAACTATACAGCCACAGCTTGCCCATCTAGTAGTGTGGTAGTTTGGGCTAGTTGATATGACAGGACGATAGTTATAGCGCGAGAACAGAACGACGACAAAGAGACAAGATGGACACAAGTGCTCGTGTCATTCTTGTCTCTTTGTCGTCGTTCTGTTCTCGCGCTATAACTATCGTCATGTCCATCTAGTGTTTTCCTCTTTTCTGCTGACCAACAAGAGGTGGAAAAGTTAATCATGTCATTAAATGATCAATGTGCTTGTGGCTCTGATGAAATTAAGCCGAAGCCGTTCAAGGCTGTAAGTCACATTATCGCTATTCCTCTTACGCACATTTATAACTTGATGATATCGTCTGGCCTTTTTCCCGATTAAATGAAACTTGCTAAAGAGAATAAAGTGAGGGAAAGGCAGAGAGGTTAACCAGAAATTGGAGCATCTGGTTTGCTACCCTGAATTAAGGGAAGGGAGAAAGGGGAATAACAATGGGAAAGAAAGCGAATGACAAAATAGGCGTGCGAAAATGAAAAAAAAAATGAGCTGGGGTGCTATACTCTATACAATAGGCCACTACCACGCAAAAAGTTTAATGAAGCCTTCACTGAGTTTCTGTGCGAAGACAGATCCTGCCGCCTTTCAAGCACTGATTGTTCTGACAAAGGCCTTTCGTCAAGGCGAGCTAACGCAGCAGCTATAGCTGCCGTTTTTGCACGCTATAACGAGGGCAGTGACAGAGAATGTGCTGTATCGTTTCATCGCTGCCGCAATGACCGCAAGCAGTACTGTCTTCCATGCTGATTCGGGAGCCAAAAACTTTGGTGAAAGCGACTCTAAGCCAGTCGGCAAAGCGCCGTTGTCTCAAGACGAGAGAGTCCAGATGGATGCCCAAGTTGGCACGACGTGTCCAGCCTATGCAGTCGCGTGTGCCGTAAGCACTGAGCATTCCACAAGGATTTTACTCTTCATTAGCGATTTTTCAGATTTTTATTGCAGCAGAAACTTGCTAAAGAGAGAGAGAGAACATAAGGCGAAAGGCGGGGAGGTTAGCCAGGGCAGAGCCCCGGTAGGCTACCCTGCACAGGGGAAGGGGAGATGAGGAAGGAAAGTTATAGAGGAGGAGAAAAAAGGTCACTGATTGGGCCGACGCGTAACAGTTTCACATCACAAACGATGGAACAGGCCGGTATTTTTGAGAAAACGCAACAGTGCTTTCGTTGCCTTTCGGAAATTGGATGGGCAGTGCCATGGTTCCAATACTTTCTCGACAGTGAAATCAATTCTGTCCAGTTGATTTAAAACACTGCGCAGGTGAAGCCTCTCATTTGTGTATGCCGGGCAGTAACGTAAGATGTGTTCAATCGTCTTATCAACGGAGCAGTCGTGGCACTCCGTGCTGTCGGCCATCCCTATCCTAAATGAGTGGGCGCTGGTGAAGGCTACGCCCAGACGCAGACGGCACAACACTGTACCTTCCTCCCTAGAAAGAGCAGAGGGTAGCCGCAGTCGTAGAGATGGGTCGATAGAATATGGTCGATCATTTGCGAACTGTGATGACTGCCACTTCTGGAGTGTCATGTTCTGCGCCAGCTTACTTAGGTATTCAGTCGAGTCAATCCTAGATAAAGGTACGGAAACAGGGTTTTACTGCAATATATTGTTACACGCAAGAAGTACACGAAAAGGTTGAAAAACAGGCGAGCCTGGATGGTTCGCGTTTACTTCCACAAGGGGTCTCGAGACAGCACACCCAACGTCGTCTTCCTTCTTCACCTTTTGTCTGAATGTTCATTCGCGCTGTATGCGCCGTGCATTGCAACCGCTCGTGACATTTCCCCGTTGGCAGACGAAGCCCGCCGGGCGAGTCACTCAGTGGTTCGTGCATTGCATAGCTTCATGCGAGCGACGTGCGCCACTTCTGTTTTAGCCGAGCGCCGTCCAGTGCTTGTGAGCCGTGCTATGCGGTAGTTGACCTCACTGAGGCGTTCGAGGATAACGTAGGGCCCGACATAGTGAGCGAGAAATTTCTGGTACAGGCCACGTTTCCGTAAAGGCGTCCAGAGCCACACCTGATCTCCAGGATTGAAGTGAACATGTCGGTGACGGTCGTCATAGCGGATCTTTGACCGGTCTTGCGAGGTGACGGTGCGTAGTCGAGCGAGGCGTCGCGCTTCTTCTGCTCTACAGAGAATCTCGTTGATCGGCTCACTGTGATGAGCAGAGTAGGGAAGCATAGTGTCAAGATTATAGCGTGGTGGACGAGCATAAAGGAGAAAGAAAGGTGAGTAACCAGTGGTCTCATGTCTTGCGGTGTTGAAAGCATAGGTGATGAAAGGCAAAATTGTGTCCCAGTTTTTGTGCGCGGAGTCGATGTACATGGACAGCATGTTGGCAAGCGTTCGGTTCGTGCGTTCCACTAGACCATTAGTCTGTGGATGGTATGGAGTGGAATGGCGGAAGCTTGATGAGCACAGACGAAGGGTCTCTTCGACAACATCCGCGGTAAATTGCCGCCCACGGTCGCTGATTACGATGCGAGGAGGTCCGTGTCTGAGGATAACTTGAAACAGCAAGAAGATGGAAACGTCTTTTGCTGTGGCCGACGGCAGTGCTGCCGTCTCACAATAACGGGTTAAGTGGTCTACGCAAACGATGACCCAACGATTGCCGTCTGTGGATCGCGGAAAAGGGCCCAGAAGATCTATACCAACTTGCTCAAAGGGGGTGCTAGGAGGCGAAACAGGCTGAAGGCGACCAGACGGCGCGTCAGTTGGTCGCTTGTAACGCTGACATTGGGTGCAGCTGGCGACGTACCGTTCGGTATCATTGCGCATCCGGGGCCAATAAAAGCGTTCCTGAGCACGGTAGAGTGTTCTTGTGCATCCAAGATGTCCGGAAGTTGGTTCGTCGTGCATGGCAGATAATACGTGACTGCGAAGGCTCTTAGGGACAACCAAAAGGTAGCGCGCACCGGTAGCCGAGAAGTTCGTCTTATATAGGGCGCCGTCACGTAAGCGAAAACGATTGTCTGCAGCGGACTCCCGCGCGGCCGCGAATAGCGGCTGTAAGCTGTCGTCTTTCCTCTGCTCTGATATGAAGGTATCCATATCCGGAAATCCCGTGGACACAAAAGCGATGTATTCATCAAAGTTGTCCACGTCACATTCAGTCGTTGGGAGTGGCAGGCGAGAGAGACAATCAGCATCAGCGTGTCGCCGGCCGCTCTTGTAGGAAACAACGAAATCATACTCCTGCAGACGGAGCGCCCAGCGTGCTAGTCGACCAGAGGGATCCCGAAGATTCACAAGCCAGCATAGAGAGTGATGATCCGTGACGACAGTAAAGGGGCGCCCGTAGAGATACGATCGAAACCGTTGCACAGCGAAGACGACCGCCAGACACTCTTGGCGAAAGTCCTTGCCGGACTTTCGCCATCGCGCCCCGACATGTCTCTGGAGCAAAATGACCCCCTCAGCAATGCCTCGGCAAGACCACCGCTGTATCAGCATTACCGAGAGCCACGGCCGTTCTCAGCAAAGCCAGGGGAAGACTTCGATGAATGGCTGACCCATTACGAAAGGGTAAGCCAATGCAACAACTGGAACCCGGCCAGCCAGCTCAGGCATGTCGTTTTTTATTTGACGGACACGGCCCTGGTTTGGTATGAAAACCACGCCGACACGCTTACTACATGGAGCAGTCTTATTGAAGAAATGAAGAAGTGCTTTAGCGACTCGGACACTAAGAAGAAACGAGCGGAAACAGCTTTAGCTCAGAGAGCTCAGGTGATCGGCGAGACTTGCACGACATATATTGAAGAAGTTCTCAAGCTGTGTAAGACCATCGACTCTCGAATGCCCGAGGAAGATAAAGTGGGACACCTTTTAAAAGGTATTGCGGAAGACGTCTATAACTTCCTCATTGGAAAAGACAACCTGAACACCGTATCAGACGTGATTCGGCACTGCCGCACATTCGAGGCGCTGAAAACTCGCCGAATCACGCCGAAGTTTGGACGGCTAGCCAATGTCACGACTGTGGCCAGCGTTGACGCGAGTCCGCAGACAGACCTCTCAGCTACCATTCGGCAGATTGTCCGTGAGGAGCTCCTGCGGCACGAAGAACAAACGCGTTATGCGGTGCCGCGTTGCGCCTCCGTCGCTTTCCGAGACGCCGTCTGCGCATCTCCTCCGGCTACTTGGCAGCATTCGGTGAATGCTGCGGATTGTAACAGCTACCGACACGACCCGCATTATGGCCAGACCGAACAACGCCATTACGACTCGATTGATCGGCGTTTTGATCAGCATCCACGCGACGTTCGCCCACGAAGACCCAGCACTGCCTACGACATCCAAGGGGAGGGGATGAGTTACTCTCAGCCTGTGGCCGCTGTGGAATATTTCAATCAGCGTCCGGAAGTTCGCCCTCTGCCCGTGTGTTACAACTGTGGCACGCCTGGCCACATAGCTAGGTATTGTAACCGACGTCGGGCATTCAACAATGGACAGTCGGGATCGTTTATGCAACACGGTGGTCGTGCAATGGACACTAATAGGCCAGGAAACACCACTTTTGAAGGCTACTTCCGAGAAGAAAGAAGCCGTCACTTCCCTCTGGACAGCTATTCTGGAGAACAAGAAAGGTATCGAAACCGTTACCGCTCTCCTGCCTCCGAACGTACTCTGACACCACCACCAGCTTTCCGAGCGTCTCGATCTCCATCTCCCAGACGGCGTGTGACGTCATCATCTCCTCGACGCCGCTTCGCGTCACCACCGCCGGGAAACTAGCCAGCGCGGCCGATGGAGGTGAGGTCGCTGGAAAATCTTTGCTGCCGACTCGGATACCTCCACCTATCTTCATGCTGAAGAATAAGGTTAATGTACTTATTGATGGCGTTTCTACCATGGCTTTAGTCGACACGGGAGCAACTGTTTCTGTCATGAGTGTGGTGTTCAAAAATCTGCTGGGACGCAAGGTTATGTTTCATTGGGACCACAGCACAAGCTTTCGTGGAGTGAGTGGGGACTCATTATACCCGGTTGGTGTGTGTAACGTGGATGTCTCCTTGGGTGGTCAAACCTTTAACACTGAGTTTACCGTGCTTCCGCGTTCCACACACGATGTAATTCTCGGCATTGACTTTTTGAAATTGTGTGGCGCCAATGTTGACTGCCGAACAGGAGAACTCAGTATTTGCGGAAGTGTGTCCTCTGCGCTCTTAGAAGAATCATCCCAGCAAGAGAGTGTGTTTTGTGTTTCTGAAGACACTGTTGTGCCCGCTTTATCCGCGATGCGCGTTCCTGTTGTTTGTTCGTCTTCTGCTAGTACTTCGTTCGATGTTGCGGTGGAACCGGTCCATAGAAACTGTCTTAAGAAAAATGTGTTGGTTCCGTATTGTATGGTTTCAGTTACCGATGGATGCGCAGGGCTATGGACGCTAAATTGCTCCACTGAAGCCGTAGTGCTGTCTCAAGGCCTAAAACTTGCTACGTTTCAGGGAGAGTCATTTATACCTATGGCAGTGCTTACAGAACTACCGGATACAGCACAAACCAGTGTCTCGCACACCGCAAACGAACACATGCTCGGAATGGTAGCTACATCGCTCAGTGACCATGAACGTCGTGTTTTGATGGCCCTGCTCTCGAAACACTCTTCAATATTCGACTTTGCACAGCACGACGGCCCCACATCGATTCCTGCATCCCGTACTCGCCATCGCATCAACACAGGATCCGCTGAACCGATTCGTCAAAAACCATATCGTGTGTCCTCTGCGGAGCGAAAGATCATCAGCGCTCAAGTCGAAGAAATGATGGGTAAAGGAGTAATTCGGGAATCGTCTAGCCCTTGGGCAGCTCCAGTGATACTGGTGAAGAAGAAAGACGGCACGTGGCGATTCTGTGTCGATTACCGTCGCCTAAATGCCGTTACTAGGAAAGACGTATACCCACTCCCACGAATTGACGACGCCATCGATTGCCTCTTTGCGGCTTCTTACTTCTCTTCTGTGGATTTACGATCAGGTTACTGGCAAATCCCTATGCACCCGGATGACAGAGAGAAGACCGCTTTTGTAACGCCCGATGGACTATTTGAATTCAACGTGATGCCTTTCGGGCTTTGTAACGCCCCCGCAACGTTTGAAAGGTTCATGGACACTATACTTCGCGGTTTGAAGTGGGAAGTTTGTATGTGCTTGTGATGCGGGTTCTTGTTGCTGATTTGTTTTTCTCCCGGGCTGAGCCTCAGAGAGTTTTGTTAATAAGGACAAAGCCGTTCGGTTTCCAAGAAACACACAAAAAGTTTAATTGAAAAGTAAAAAGGCAAAGATTCCTCACAAAACAAAACACTTAATAAACAGTTGACTGGACATGACGAAACACATCTGTAAACACCCAACAAGAACGTTCAAAGTCAGTAACTAAACCTAACGTTCGAAAGGGGCTGAGTGATGGGAGTAGCGCAAGAGTATCGGTGCAGTCTCACCCACAAGTTGGTTTTCGGCGGTGATGAGAAACCGGAACGCCGTGACTCCTGCGTCAATGCGTGGGCTGGACGAGGACGAGGGAACGCTGGCTGCTGGCGACACGTCGAAAAGCCCTACCAAATCGTGATGGTTTCGGCTTGAGGAGCGTGGACACGTCGGAGACGGGAGAACGCAGGCTGGTGGTGACGCGTCAGAGAACCAGGGTCGACCTAGTCAAGCAGCTGGGCGCACAGCTCGGGCCCGGAGCCCGACGGCTGTAGCTCGCCTGCCGGAACCAAAGTCCGCAGGCCCTGGAAAGGAGTTCAGGACCGGATGGCCACGGTCCTTTGGAGCGGGAACACGACGGCAGGAGGCCCCGGCCGGTTGAAGACCTGCAGGCTCGGGTCCTACGCCCGACGGCCCATCTTCAGCGCCCGGTCCGGTGACGACCTTCCGCTTGCCCCGTCTTCTTCGAACTCCCCTTGCTCTGGTCTGCTCAGGCTCCTGCTTCAGCTCTGGCCCACTTGTCTCGTTCTCATTGGAGATACTGCTGTCTCGTGGTGTCAAGCCATTGGGCCTTGAAATCTCCGTGTTCGCTGCCCATTGGATGTTTTACCTTTTGTTTACTTCACGTCCTGCCACGCATCCTCGTGCTTGACGCTCTTTAACGTCGTCATTCTTGTTTAAGCAGCCCCGCACGTGCACTCTGGTATTTCTCCTTTTGTTTTTTTTTTCCGTGACGCGCACTTTTCGAAGGCGCGCACTTTGAACGCGCACCACACATCACATACGCCCCCCTTTCATTCAAGTTTTTTTTTTTTTAGAAAAAAAAAACTGCCGATGAGTGCGCGTTCTGCACTACGTCACAATTACACCACATATTTGCACCACGCAGTTCAACACATCACACCGATGGCACCACACTGCTTCTTCGTTGACATGTCTCACGTCGAAACACCGAGTCCACAGAACGTAACATTCAACCAACAACAATAAGAAAAGTTTTTTTTTTTTTCGAGAAGAAAAAAAAAAACTGCCGTTGAGTGCACGTTTCGCACTGCACCACAATTTACCCACATATGTCCGCCACACAGTTCACTGCATTGCCCAAAGGTCCACATTCACTAACCTCAAAATACGCAAGAAGTGAGAAAAAGTATGGACACATCTAGCGGATTGTGAAAATCCCCAAATAAGTATTACACCACCCCTTTTTTTTTATCATATATACCCTATCATCTCAAAAACTATACATCATGTTAATGTTACATTGCATGTAACTTCTTCAAATATTTACAAGCAACACCCTTCCATGGTCCGCAAGCAAGATCCAAAAGAAACCAGCGGGAAATCGAATTTGACGCTTAAGTTATAGCGTCCCATACAAGACGTTTAACTGCTCTAACCATTTGACAAGAGTAAGGAATCGGAAGCCAGTGGAAGAATTCTCGACCGTAAGCTCGTATGAACCTAAAGCTGTGTATCACCAGGTTCCCAACCTCGAAATCACAAGCATACACGCTGGAATGTCTGTATGCCAGTCGGAGGCGTTGCCTCCAGGCGCACCAGTACAACCACGCCTGAATCATTTCATCCTTCCCACGAACGCCTTGCTTGAGCTCGTAAGCCGCTAATCGTTGAGACATCTTAACAGAAGCGACCTCTTCAACCGAAGATGCCAAAGAGCACCAGTCGGCGTCCTTCCTCGTACAATAACCTGCTGGACCATTACTGCCTTCTGGTTCACTTTCCATCCCTTCAGCTTTCTGTATTGCTTGTTCATCAATACTTTCAACCCTTCTGCCTGGGTCATCGTGATTACCCTCATTGTCACATATAGCTGACCTACATTGCAACTCTACTCTCTGTTCTTCAACAAGTGCTTTTGCATTTTGCTCCAATATTCTTCTAAAAGCATCATCTACAATTTCCCGAGAACACAAGCCATCTCTCTGTATGGGCAAGTTATAATCATGGTGAAAAACCATGTCCGTAGCGTCTGTTGCTATCTCCAGTGGCCCAAAACAATAGGTAGCTGCTACATCAGAGCTTTCATTATGGCATTCGCCGGCATTACCTAGGAGACCTTTTATTGCTCCTTCAGCGGAGCTATTCAGAGGCAATCCTACCTCTGAATAAAGTGCGCTTGACCTCTCACAGGTTTCAAAATACCCTTTACTCTGAATGGAACGTTCTTGTTCCATGCTCACGAAGCATTCCTGCGCTTCAATAAGCTTATCGAGTCTCCTAGTCTTTTGACTGTTTACCTCCCTGTCATACTCTTTCAGAGTTTCTTTCTCTAGCGAAAGGTCATGACGAGGTACAGGGTCAGTCTCACGTAAATTCAAATCGCTCCCGATGTAACTGCTTTCAGAACACACCTCATCCACTGGTTGACTACTCTGGCTCTCAGACCACGTATATTCAGCGTTTTCCCTCTCAAGCCACTGCTGCAAATCCTCATATTCTAGTTCCAACAGTCTCTTCTTTTCGCGCATCTCTATCTCGAGCAGCCTTTTCTTTTCACGCATTTCTAGCTCAAGCTGCTCCTTCTTAGCGCGTGTCTCTCGCTCGAGCTTCTCTCTCCTAGCCCGTGTTTCTCGCTCGAACTCCTCTCTCTTAGCGTGTGTTTGCAATGCAATCTGCTGCTTTTTAGCGTCACATATCGCAGCCCGTTGCTCACGCTCCCTCTTCATCCGCTCCTCGTACCATACTCTAAACTCCGCTCCCGTCAGTCCCATTTTATCCGCCAACTCAATTAACTCCCACGTGTTCGTCATCGTGTTAACCACGTCAAAAAAATCTACTGGAAAAACAAACGACTTTGTCCTGTCGCTGCGGACGCCAATTTGTGATGCAAGGTTCTAGTTGCTGATTTGTTTTTCTCCCGGGCTGAGCCTCAGAGAGTTTTGTTAATAAGGACAAAGCCGTTCGGTTTCCAAGAAACACACAAAAAGTTTAATTGAAAAGTAAAAAGGCAAAGATTCCTCACAAAACAAAACACTTAATAAACAGTTGACTGGACATGACGAAACACATCTGTAAACACCCAACAAGAACGTTCAAAGTCAGTAACTAAACCTAACGTTCGAAAGGGGCTGAGTGATGGGAGTAGCGCAAGAGTATCGGTGCAGTCTCACCCACAAGTTGGTTTTCGGCGGTGATGAGAAACCGGAACGCCGTGACTCCTGCGTCAATGCGTGGGCTGGACGAGGACGAGGGAACGCTGGCTGCTGGCGACACGTCGAAAAGCCCTACCAAATCGTGATGGTTTCGGCTTGAGGAGCGTGGACACGTCGGAGACGGGAGAACGCAGGCTGGTGGTGACGCGTCAGAGAACCAGGGTCGACCTAGTCAAGCAGCTGGGCGCACAGCTCGGGCCCGGAGCCCGACGGCTGTAGCTCGCCTGCCGGAACCAAAGTCCGCAGGCCCTGGAAAGGAGTTCAGGACCGGATGGCCACGGTCCTTTGGAGCGGGAACACGACGGCAGGAGGCCCCGGCCGGTTGAAGACCTGCAGGCTCGGGTCCTACGCCCGACGGCCCATCTTCAGCGCCCGGTCCGGTGACGACCTTCCGCTTGCCCCGTCTTCTTCGAACTCCCCTTGCTCTGGTCTGCTCAGGCTCCTGCTTCAGCTCTGGCCCACTTGTCTCGTTCTCATTGGAGATACTGCTGTCTCGTGGTGTCAAGCCATTGGGCCTTGAAATCTCCGTGTTCGCTGCCCATTGGATGTTTTACCTTTTGTTTACTTCACGTCCTGCCACGCATCCTCGTGCTTGACGCTCTTTAACGTCGTCATTCTTGTTTAAGCAGCCCCGCACGTGCACTCTGGTATTTCTCCTTTTGTTTTTTTTTTCCGTGACGCGCACTTTTCGAAGGCGCGCACTTTGAACGCGCACCACACATCACAGTGCTACCTAGACGACGTTGTGATCTTCGGCCGAACATTTCGTGAGCATAACGAGCGCCTGGACTTGGTACTGAACTGCTTGAGGAAGGCCGGCCTTGTGCTTAATTCTAAAAAGTGCCATTTTGGTGAACGACAGACACTTGTACTGGGACACCTGATCGACAAAGAAGGTATACGACCAGATCCACAAAAGACAACAGCTGTGGAGGCATTCGAGGCACCTCGCTCTGTGAAGCAGCTACGAAGTTTTTTAGGGTTATGCTCCTACTTTCGCCGTTTCATTCCCAAATTTGCTGACATAGCTCATCCGCTCACATGCCTTCTCCAAAAAGGTGTTCCTTTCGAGTGGAGCTCGGAATGCGACTCATCGTTTCGGCAGCTAAAGCTACTGTTGACGTCCCAGCCTATTCTTCGCCACTTCAATCCGTCATCACCGACAGAAGTTCATACCGATGCTAGTGGTGTTGGCATTGGCGCCGTACTAGTTCAGCGTGTCGGCGACAGCGAGCATGTGATATCGTACGCTAGCCGCTCATTGAGTCGCCCCGAGCGCAACTGTAACATTTGGTGGAGCTGTGCTGGGTACCTCCCACGACCTACGACGGAGCCGTCAGCACCAGAACTTCGTAGAAGCCGTCGTCTTCCTTCTTCACCTTTTGTCTGAATGTTCATTCGCGCTGTATGCGCCGTGCATTGCAACCGCTCGTGACAATATAAAGAGGGTTTGTTTGATGATCTAAACAGTTACAGAACTATATCAGTATTTTCTGTATTCCCGAAAATGGCCGACCACATTATCAATAAGAAGATGACAGGTTTTTTTAACTGGAAATAATGTAGTTGCAATAGAAGAGTGTGGATTCCGCAAAAATAAATCTACTGAATCTCCTCTACTCAATATTAAAGAATCATTCTAGCGAACATTGAAAACAACATCTATACACTAGGCATATTTCTGGATTTTAGGATGCCATTTGACAGCATACAACACGATCCGCTTTTACGTAAACTTCTGACGTACTACGCTATTCGGGATACTACAGTTCAACTACATACATATTTACACCGATGGCTCCACTAATTTCAACAGTTCTACAGGAGCAGTGGTTGTTCCATCTGAAAATGTGTTGCTTCAGTACAAGTTTTCTCACACCACGACGTCGACAGCAGCCGAGCTCGCAGCACTTCAAGGTGCAGTAAAGTACATTCTTCGGTAGCAACCTAACCAATGGGCCATCTTTTGCGACTCCAGGTCAGCCTTACAGTCACTACGGTTTGTTATGCAGCACGGGTTACACGAATAATCAGTATATCAGATATGGCACGACTACCACGAAGCGCTCAAGGAAGGTCACGATATTGTATTTCAGTGGTTGCCGAGTCATTGCGGAATCGTCGGCAACGACCGCGCGGATGAAGCTGCTCGATCGGCTCATGACCAAGACCAGCGCACGCCCATACCACTCTTGAGAACGGACGCTGCAAGTCTACTACAATCACTTGCTCACCGTATCTCTCCTACAATGGAATACGCAGGGTTTCTCCAACACGCACCTGTATTCGATCGACCCAAACTTGCAACTTCGTTTTGCCATCCGGGCTCCCACGATGCGCTGAAACTTTACTGTGTCGCATGAGGTTGGGCGTGGCATTTACGAATTCGTACTCTCGTCTCCTTGGAATGGCGAGCACTTCGGCATGCAACATCTGCGCCTGCGAGGAAACGCTTGAGCACATTCTATGTCATTGCCCAGCATACCAGACCGAACAACGTATTATGGAAGCCAAGCTCTGTCAGCTGGATTCACGGCCGCTTACAGAAGAGAAGATCCTGGGACCTTGGCCGACGGCTTCCCATACGCACAAACCCACGAAAGCCCTCTTGTGCTTTTTAAGGACCACCAGACTTCACGACTGCTTGTGAAAGAACTGTGCGAGACCGTGCTGTGTAGTCTCGAGCTGACTATTCATGCTTCACTTTCTTACTCCTCTTCTTTTCTATCTCTTTCCGTTCTATTATTTTCCCTTTCCGCCACCCCAAGTGTAGGGTAGTCAACCGAGCCAAGCTTGGTTAACCTCCCTGCCTTTCCTCTCTATTTATCTCTTTCTCTCTCACAGTTCAACTAATAGAAAATTACCTGTCCTCAAGTAAAAAATACACAACTATAAACAATATACACTCACAAGTCGAACACATTAAGTACGGTGTCCCTCAGGGATCCATCCTTGGACCTGGCCTATTTCTGCTGTTCATTAATGATAGTGTAAATATTGAGGGTTATAAAGAATAATTTTGTATGCCGACGATACCAACGTATCCTTTGCAGGATCAGACGAATGTGAACTATATAATGAAGCCAACATGTGGATGAACAAGCTAAATGTTTGGTTAAATGTAAACAAACTTCAACTGAGCATATAAAGAACAAAATATATGTTCTTCAAACCGAAAGGGGTAACTTTCATACCATGCGCATCAATTTACTCCCAGGGCAATGAGGTTCAGCGAACAACAAGAATACAATTCCTAAGAATTCTGTTTCTTTCTTCTTGGACTTTCTTGGACCCCTGGCACAGACACGATAAAAAAACATTTTTGCTGAAAAATCGGCATTTTAAATAGGCTAAGGTATACTACGTCCCAACAAATATAAAGTGATAAATTACTACGCTCTAATAGAACCCGAAAAGAATGCATAGCAGGCCTATCGCCGCAAAGCGTGACGTCAGACAAAAGTTGATCCTTATGGGGATGATAAAGGCCTGAACTTTTTCTTTTGGACATTCATTGCGGAGAAGCCAACGCTCCAGAAAAACTTGGAGAGAGCGCGTAGCAGGCCCATCGCTGCAAGGTGTGACTGCAAGGCTGCAAGGTGCAATGATAGAGTAGAACGACCCTAAAGTATATCATTGATCACGTTGGCTACGATGAAGCATTTGTCAATAAAACCAGTTTCAGACTGGCTGGTGTGTTTAGTCTAGTTATTTAGAGCGTGTGACGTTTTGTGTGCGTGTGCGTGTGCGCGTGTGCGCGTGTGCGTGTGCGTGTGTGTGTGTGTACGCTAAATTAGAGGGAAGTGGACTTGGCTTCAACCTTTATTTCGTCAAACAAGGAAAACTCATTGAACAGGTACTACCAGCATTGATGTACGCAGATGATATAGTGCTAATGGCCGGCAACAAGGAAGATTTGCAGAGATTGCTGGACATCTGCGGTAATGAGGGAGATAGGTTTGATTTCAGATTCAGAAAGGAAAAATCAGCAGTCATGATTTTTAATGACAATGAAGGTAGTGAGCTTAGAATACAGGAGGTCACGCTAGAGATAACAGATAAATACAAATATCTGGGCGTATGGACAAGCAATGGGGCCGAGTACCTAAGGGAACACGAAATATACGTGACGACTAAAGGTAACAGGAATGCAGCGGTAATGAAAAACAGGGCCCTGTGGAATTACAATAGGCATGATGTTGTCAGAGGAATATGGAAAGGGGTCATGGTTCCTGGTCTGTCGTTCGGCAATGCGGTCTTGTGCATGAGACTAGAAGTTCAAGAAAGATTAGAAATTAAGCAACGTGGAATAGGTCGGCTTGCCCTATCTCACGGGAATACACCAAATAAGGGAGTACAAGGTGATGTGTGATGGGCATCTTTTGAGGGCAGGGAAGCTAGCAGCAAGATAAAATTTGAGAAGCGATTGAGAGAAATGGGGGAGGAGCCTTGGGCTAGGAAGGTATTCAGCTACTTGTGCATGAATAATGTCGATACAAAATGGAGGAAGCAAACCAGAATATTGACTGGTAAGTGCTTAGAAAACAGCAGAGGGCCAAACCAAAAAGAATTATCGGTTAAGAAGAAGGTGAAGGGAGCTGAGACCGAGATGAGGAGAATTGGCATGATTAAGAAGCCCGCTTTAGAGGTCTATCGAACTTTCAAGCAGGAAATTGCCAAGGAAAGGATCTATGATAATAGTCGAGGTAGTTCTCTACTGTTTGAGGCCAGGACGGGACTACTGCGAACCAAGACATATCGGGCCAAATACGAAGGAGTAGACACGGTATGCAGTGCGTGTGGAAAGGATGAAGAAACTGCCGAACACTTGATAATGTCTGTAAAAGGCTTCGCCCTATAGTTCAGAATGATGGCGCAGAGTTTTCAAAGCAGTTGGGTTTAGGGACAGGGAGGGCAAAATAGACTTTAAGCGGGTAGAATTAACTAGAGGAAGGTTGTCTGATTGGTGGCTAAAGTCAAGGCGCGAGTTAAAATTAAACGCTTCACTGCAAAGTACGAATCCTCAACCCCACTTTTTAAAGAAAAAAATATAAATCTAGTGGTTAGTTCACTAAGTATTACGGCAATAGGTGGCGTTAGCCACCGCCCGATCTAAAGGGTACAGCCACATCCAGCCGTCCAGACCTGTTCCAATTTTCGGACAGCATGGGCTCGGTGCTGTCTTCTACGCAGTCTGCGTAGGCTGTCTACGTGCTAAGAATTGGAACACAGCCTAAAAGCCCTGTACCGTCAGATGCTCATGGTTATTTACGCAACGCAACTATTTCTTTCTGTACACAGATGCAATGAAAGACTTCATTCGGCCAGATATTTTTGAAATCACACGTTTACTAATTAATATTACAGCAGTTCTAACGAACTGGTGGCCCTTTCTTTTAGGGCGTGACACTCCTTGGCTCATTGAATGCTACCTCAAGGTAGGATACTTTTCCTATTATAGCAGCATTTTCATGCCCAATTTGCTCTTCTCACACTAACTTAAGGCAGAAATAAAGTTGTTTTGCAAAGCAGCTATGTGGGTAAAATTCAATTTTTAACTCTTCCGTACAAGCTACAATACTCTACCCAAGAAATATACAAAAAATACCTCCTGTAATCTTCTGAATAAACACACAATAAACTTTGTTAGCTGAAGTGGCAACAATAATTCAAGTGACGGATATATGCATGTAGCTACGTCACCTTGCACACCAGTCTCTACACTTCAACTGAACAACTCCACTCTGGAATACCCCTTACTGCAACAAGATTCAACTTCCGCGCACTGTACGCTAACCTAAACATTCTGTATTAGCTGCTCTTTTAGCCAACAAACTTGAAGAATTGAAAAAGACGCTATTTGCGCGGCGTGTGCTATGGCTAATCATTTACCAGGATCTCTTGGCCCTGTTTCTTAAACAGCAGCAACTCAGTCTTCTAGTATAGGCTGCCTTCACTCAGTCTTCCTAAAGGCAGACTGAGTGACAAACTAGAGGCAGACTGACTGAAACTAAGCAGAGCTTTCGAACCCTCATGCCTAACGTCTACCGAAACTGCAAGCTGCCTACGCAGAACGCCTACTGACATTGTAAAGCACTGTTGCCTTGATTGATTGATATTTAGGGTTTAACGTCCGAAAACCACTATATGATTATGAGAGACGCCGTAGTGGAGGGCTCCGGAAATTTAGACCACCTGGGGTTCTTTAACGTGCACCCAAATCTGAAGCACTGTTGACTTGTAATGTCCTTAAGACTGCCGTAGCCGTCACCCGCCAAGCCACTTATTCCTCCCAAGTTTAGCGTTGTCGTTCGCACTGCCTACGGCTCCTGCATCACACGACGTGGAGGACCCAGGGCGCATGACTGTTTTTGAGTTAGTCCGAAACGGCCTCTACCAATGCGCTCTTTCTGCTCTTACATAAGCGCGTCAAGCGCCCCCGCACAACAACCTCACCTAATTCCTCCACGATCACACAACTGCAACACTCGTGACTCCTGCATTGGCCCGTGTCTCTAATTATTTAGTTGCTTTTTACGACCAATTAGTATTGCTCTACAGACCCGCTATGTTCTGCGCTAAGCGGCTGGTCCATCTCTTAGCCACGGCACACAAACAAGGTGAGGCTGCTATAGTTTTTAAAAATAAGAGCTTAGCCTGTTATCGCGGACACGAGATAATTGTAATGTAAATAAAGAGGGGACTAAGTTCGTCAACGTTTGTTTTGCGTGCCGTGCTAGGAGAAATAGACAAAGGGACAGCGTGGTAAAGGACACACGACGTTTGTGACAGAATACGGAAAATAATCATAGAATACATAAGCAGAAAAAGCGTCAAGGCAAATAAGCAACAAAACTAGTCTGACCGAATGAGGAAACCAACCAACGCAAGTTCAAGGCAGAAATTTTTGAAACCTCACGAAACGGTGAAATGCACGACGAGTGCTGAGGTGGAGGGCAGGAGGCGGTGATGGGGAGCGGGGGGCGTCTCAACGTGCGACGCTGTGGTGACGATGATGCTTGAAGGCGTGGGTGCCACTACGGATCAGTCAACCCACATCGGAGACGCGATGCTCCATGCGGGGAAACTCCAGCCCATGCAACGAACAGATTGCATCGAGACACGATGATGTGCGCAACCGTGACCTTTAATTGGCCAGGCCATGTCCATCACTGTGCCGAACGGCTGACCGCGGAGACGCCTCCCTGAGATCCGCGATGCCCACGACAAGGAACAGAACAGCAGGCCAGGCCGCGCCCCGAGACGCAGTACTCGTGCCGGCAACGCCGCCCCAGCTGGTGGTTGGACGGCAGTAGGGCGAACGGCCACGTTCCCTTGGCCGGAACCTGGGCCGCCGGCGTCCAACACTTCGGCCCGCTATCTTCCGTCTGCCACTGCTTCGGCTCATCCCAAGCCACGAAGCTTACCGCCACGTAATCATAGTTTATTATGTTACTCTTTGACGCAATCGTCACACGTGGCCCAAATGTGGCAGGCCACCTCTATGGACCACCAACGGTCATCAGCTGATTGGCTGACCTCACGCGCACAGTGTGCTCGAAATCACACGCGCCCATAACCGCACCTTTATCGTCGTCATCGTTTTTGGTCAGTCATCACAATCTGGACGAGCTGGGATTGCGCTTTGTAAGGCGTTGAGGGGAGAGTGTCCGCACATGTATATTTTTACACCATGGCCACGACGCCGTTGTTATCACAGCGATCAGCGCCAACGATATAGAGAAGAAAATCTCAAGAAAAAAAAGGCCCGTCAGCATGCTGCGGCCGAGCATGGAATGTTCTTGAAGCTAACATCGTGTTCTTCGACAGCAACTGCGTTGTTGGCGGTGTCGCCTTCGCTTTACTGAAGTAAAATACAGAAATCTGCGAAAGCGCTACGATAACGCGGCATTTCGAAGAATGTATTATGGGCGTAGGATTTATTTCCTGCACTTTCGCGCAGAAAGCCTGCTTTTGGTTTTAGAGAAAACGAATATATTGTCGAACGTATCGCTGCAAGACCGCCGTCAGATCCGCAACGAACACTGATCACGAGCGTTGCCGCACCTTCCGAGTTAATTTAATTATGAGCGCTTTTGCGTGCCGCAATCCACTTATGAGGGGTTCCGTCTGGGTGGAACAGTAGCTAACGTGATCGACTGCTGACTCGAAAGTCGAGCCTTCGATCCCGGAATCGACGACCAAATTTCGATAGAAGCGATATGGCTGATGCCCACGTACTGAGAGATGTCAGTGCACACTAAAGAACACGATATTGTCAATATTTTCCGTGGTCCTCCATTACGGCGTCCATCATGGTGACATTGTGGTTTCGGGATGCTAGAACCCTCTATATCATAGTGATATGAGGCACGCCAAAAGTGGCTGTGCCAGGATCAACTTTGTGGGCGTAAATCAAAGTACTGCTGACCAAAATATTAACTATAGCATGCACGAGTGACAGTTTCTCGTGTGTATACACCTTTCCAATACGAAAGGATTAAGTTTGAAAAAAAAAAGCTTACCATAGTGTAAATCCACAAAACAATTTTTTTTGCAGCTTATTTTCATCATATGGCACTGACACAAAGAAATGTCGCAGCTGCTCACGATAGTGAAAAATATAGGCGGCTGTACACTCAATTGAACTCGAAAAATTGGCAGATCCCACGTACAGTGGGAATCGATGATATTCGAAGCACGAATGAAAACTCTTGATATCTCACTTTAAAATCAGCACAACGTTACGAGGTGGAGGTAAATGATGCCGTACATTACTTCTGTGTCATGATTATCATGTTTGGATGTGTCGTTTACGTTCGTCGTCTATTCATATCGCGTGATACCAAATTTAGTACATGTGGAGCTATAGTGAAGCCGCTGCGAGCACGCTATAATCGTGGTATGTTGTCATGTTCTTACAAGACACGCGTGCTCCGCCGCGGTGGTCTAGTGGCTAAGGTACTCGGCTGCTGACCCGCAGGTCGCGGGCTCGAATTCCGGCTGCGGCGGCTGCATTTCTGATGGAGGCAGAAATGTTGTAGGCCCGTGTGCTCAGATTTAGGCGCACGTTAAAGAACCTTGCAGGTGGTCGAAATTTCCGGAGCCCTCCACAACGGCGTCTCTCATAATCATATGGTGGCTTTGGGACGTTAAACCCCACATATCAATCAATCAATTACAAAACACGCGTGTCAGGATTATCATGTTTGCACCAGTCATATATTTCGTCATCCATTGACGTCACGTAACAGCAAATTTGGTGTATGTGGAGCTATCAAAACGGCCGCGAGTGCATCATGAAGGGCCCAACATACTCCAATGTAGCATTGACGCGCGCGCACGCTGGGCACAGCGACGCTACGTTAGCAAAACGCGAGCCCTCTGTTGCCTGACGCCAGGCGCAACCAGCATCCGTCGGCGCGGCCCGACGGTAACCAGCGCGAATTGCGACATGCTGCATTTCTCGCCGATGTGTTACCCAGCCAACACTGCGTCTCCCTTTTTTCGTGACGGTGGGGCGCTGGACGCTTTGAAACGCGCATGCGTCAAAGCAACGTAGTGCGGCGCGCGCCTGCGAGTATATGGCAGGACCGGCGCCTGGCGTGGCAACGCCGGCGAGGCGCGACGAAATGAACGCCGGTGAGCACGCGCACCGTGTCACGTCGAAATGTATTCGTGCCTTGATCGTCGCACGTAGTCATGTTCTCACATAACACACATCTCATGATTGTCATGTTTGCACCAGTAACATACCTTCGTCATACATTGGCATCACGTAATACCAAGTTCGGCATATGGGAAGCTAGTGAAATGGTCACGAGTGCATCATCAGTGTGACAGGTAGTCATGTTGTTACATGACACGCACTCCATAATTATCATGTTTGGATGTGTTATTTACCTATGTCGTCCATTAGCGTCGCATGACCGAGTTTGATACGCGTGAATCTCGCGAAACGGCCGCGAGCGCATCATGAGCGTAGCATGTAGTCATATTGTTGCATCACATGCATCTCATGTTTATCATTTTTGCACCAGTATTATACCTTCATCATCCATTCACGTCCAGTAATACCGAATTAGGTATTTATTTATTTTTTATTTTATTTAATAATACTGTCAACCCCCGCTTGAGGGTCATAACAGGGAGGGAGTACAATATGAGTACAAACAGAACACCCAAAAAAACCACTAAGCAACAGGAAAACAGAATGGGCAGTACTTCAACCATTACCAAAATAAGCATCAATAGATCTGTCGAAAGTTTGCACATCGGTACTATTAATAACATGTTGGGGTAAAGAATTCCATTGTTCTATAGCATCCGGGAAAAATGACCACCGAAAGATGTCAGTGCGAGCGCTGAAAGGTTCAATGGGGCCATCATGATTCAATCTAGTGCTACGTTTTCCGGGAAGGCGTATGTACTCGTCTTTAGGTATTTTGAATATCCCTTGAATTATACGAAATAATGTTTTAAGTTTATAAGTGAAGGTAGCGAAACGGGCGCCAGCGCATCATGATCGTTGCATGTAGTCATGCTCAGCATGACACGCAAGTCATGATTTTCATGTCAGGGTCTGTCGCTTGTGTTCGCCATGCAATCATGTCATACATTACCAGTTTTGCAACATGCCATGTGAACAAAACTACCGCAAGACCTGCAGGACAATTAAATGTAAATCATGACATTCACGTCATACATGTCATGATTTTCATGTTATGACTAGCCAAATGTGTTGTTAATAGAGTCAGGCTATGCTATACCAAGTTTGGTATCGATACCCTATCGAAACGGTCAGGAGAGCTAAAAGTTGTAGGCGGCTAGATAATAGATAGATACGCTCAAAGTCGCCGAAGTTCGCTAAGAAATGTTTCGCATTTAAAATCGAAAACTAGCGTGGCCCTCAAGGCGTCTTGGGTCGCCGGCGAGACGAAGCAGACGCAGCGCAAGCCGTGGTGACGTATGACCCGCGTCTCGCATAATTTTTAATTTGGCCAATGGTGGCGTCCCGTGCGTTTGACCTAAACCAGCCTGCGTTTGACCCAGTTTTCACACTCTGCTAATCCTCCGAACACAAAAGCAACCAACACAACGCAGCTTGGAGACTTGATACCTTGGACCCCATATTCGGAAACTCTCCATTGCGTAACCAGCTGCTCGCGGCGTCTGATATGGCACACGACGTAGAGCTCAATTACTTCAAGAAACGAGGCACGCAGCGAGCGAGGTCTAGGATAAGTACAAAACACGTTGCTTGAGCGGGAGGCATAGTGCATGCTTGGTCCACGCGTCAATAACCCAGACATCTTTCGAGCACACTGCGCTAACTCGCTCGCTGGTACGACCCCATGAGGCCACCGTTATCGCCGCAATCAGCGCGACTGGTGATGTATAAAAATAGAAACACACGTGCAGTTTTCGAACTAGGTAGGCAACCCATACCGCCGCATCACAAAATACTTACCAAAGCTGAAGTTATTGTATGAGGACAACTCTTTACCAACACATTGCCAAATCCTCTCAGAATGCACCACAAAAACTCGGATGAATTCAAACAAGTCATTGCTAGAATTGTGGAGAGAGTCCCAATGGAAAACATCTTCTGAGGCTGCCTGTCAAACCCATCAACCAAAGAACTACAGAAGTTTGTAGGCTCACAGAAGCGGCAGATCCTGCAGGCAAGCTTTGCTGCGGACATGCAAGTCCACGTCACACGAAGAGCCCATGAGGTCGCCATCTCGAAAAATCATCGAAAAATCATTCGGAAGCTATCAGTCCTATAACCGATAATAGTGTTTACGACTCATCCAGTAATAAACCATTGCTCATGTTCTTGTCTTTCCTTTTCTTGTCCGGGTCCATGTTATCCAAATTCTGCGTGTCGAACAAAGAGGTTTACAAAAAATGCTGGAGTGAAAATTCTTGCCCACAAATGAAGGCATGCCAACCGTGAGATAGCGGCTGCGGCAGCCATCTTACTTGGGGCATGATGAGCAGTAGGCGTTCGGCGATCGCGAAAGAGCGTTTTCCTCACACGGCCAACGAGTTTAACGTGGCAACCTTTTCGGGTAAGATAGGGCTTCAAGTGCGTCCTTGCGTTGCTAGTTTTCTTTAGTAAGCCTTGAATTCAAGGCAAATCCTTGAATTCAAGGCAAATTTTATTGGAGATTAAGCAACCGATACGAGTCTCTGCGGATTATTTTTTCGGAAACAACTATATTTTTCTTTATAATTAACGTAGCCTTTCGGCTAACAAGAGAGAGAGAGAGAGAGAAACAACTTTATTTTTTAGACTAACAAATGCAAGCCACTTGAGGTCCAGGTGGGCATCACCAGAAAATAGCATGTTTCTGAGATCTTTGAATGACAAAAGCTGGCTTCACTACTGCTGGCAAAGCATTGCGTGAGCTTCTAATCGAGCAATCTTTTTTAAACCTTGGTGTCAAATCATATAGATGGCAGTAATGTCGTTTTCACGCAGTATTAATGGAAGATTATTGTCCGACTGCAGTAGAAGCAGGAAACTTTATTAGTTTTTTCTGTGAAGCTCTCTGTCCACAGCCCCATTCTATTCTGCGATCCGGTTGGTGCAGTAATTATGTCGTCTCTGCAGTCATGAAGGGCTGCTGGGATGGGGTGGGAGAGAGGTAGCGGAAGAGCCTACGGAAAACGTCATCTTAAGTTGGCATTTAAGTATGATGCAGTGCTCTTGGCTTCTGACGGGTGGATGCACAGTGCGGGAGAAAGCGGTGGTAGTTGGTTTATTCAACCATAATGGGTGTCTTAGCGCAGACGCTAACGCCCTTGTCACCGACCACCTTGAGTGAGACGTGAGTCTTCATCTGCGAAGAGGGAGAGGGAAAAAAGAGAAGCTCTTATTTTAGCACACGTCAGATCCTCGCGATGACGTACATGTATATCTTCGCCTTCGCTTTTGTCAAGGACATTTGGCGTGACTAGAAGAGTTCATAACTTTTAAGCACGTGTGTTCATTGAAAGTTATAAGCGAGAATGGTTAAATAATTGTTTATACCCAGCTTAGAGACATTATTTATAACGATAGAAAAATTCATCTGCTTTCTCGGGCAGACCATAAAGGGCCGATATTTCGGTGTTAAGGTAAGCGAGTAGCACTGTATGTGTATTTGCACAAAGCATTTGAAATATGGGTTGCTTATCATGGGCTCCATAATCGGCACCGACTGGGCACCACTGGCGGTGCAGATCGTGGAAGCCACGATCCCAATTAGAAGCATTGTGGCATGCACCTCGAGCGACATTCTTGTTTCATGCGCAGCACTTCCGTTTCATCCACCGACTTCTGGCTTAAGGAAAATATTTGTGAAATATAGAACGGTATAATGAGAGTAGCAGAAGTTTTATTAATATCAATATAGGTATTACTATTAGTATTACTAGCAGTATAATAATAATAATAATAATAATAATAATAATAATAATAATAATAATAATAATAATAATAATAATAATAATAATAATAATAATAATAATAATAATAATAATAATAATGTTCGGCTAAATCTGAAGCCTTCTCTCATCTGAAAAAGGTGCACCATATATTCCCTTTCATACACACCATGTGACGCGGCGAATGAATAAGGCTTAGCGGATGCTAGAGAGACTTCTTGTTGTAGATGCGTTCGCAGCAGAAAAAAAAAAAATCTCGTAGGAATACTTACGCATTCGCCTAAACCTCGGGTCCCGGTAACAAGGTAAACGTATAACAGCAAAATGGTAACGTAAAGAAATATACGTACTTACAAGCTAAAAGCCCGTAACGTATTGATTCCACCCCCCCCCCTCCTCATTGCGAAAGTTTTTTGCCTGTCACGGGATTTTTTACTGCCTCTGTGATCGGCACATTTTTACGTCATGTGGTGACGTCACGGTAACGTCATTGATATTGGCGATGCGTACCTTTGTTCGATTTTCGCTTTTTATGAGGCATTTAAGGCTTTTTGCGTTATTAATGGGGTGTCAAGCACAATTGTGGTGGTTTGGGCGTGATTGTATGACATGTCGAATAAATTCAAAGTATGCAATCAGATCAGCACAAAAAACACGTAGGACACATAAGCGCTAAGACACCTGTGTTTCTTGTGTGTGTGTGTGTTTTTTTTACCTTGGTGTGGTTGTGTGCTTTGAATTTATTTGTTTTATAACCAAACAAACCAGGCTGCTCTTATTGAGCGACTATAGACCAGCAGGAAAATGTCATAACAAAAGGTAACGCCGTCTGTGCGACCATGAATGACCTCCAAAGTTTACTTACGGCTGGTGCGAATGGCGGCACGTACACTTCCATGACGCCGGAGTAGGTCTGGCCCTTGCTAATGGGACACTTCACCATGTTCTCGCACAGGTCCTTATCCAGGCCGGGCACCGAAATTTCGAGACCGAACACGCCGATTGTGGCATCCAGCGTGGCCTTCTCGGTGTCCTGATCTGGGAGTTGGCGCACGAAACGATTCAATCGACGGAAAACAAAACAAAAGTGCGGTCTGGTTCTCTGTGTTACATCAAGCGCACTAGGTGGAAAATATAGTCAAAGTCAGGCTAAGAATAAAAAGTTTATTGCACCACTGTCCCTGCGTGAAATACACGTCTATGACGTAAAGGTGAAGAAGAACCAACGAAATATCCAAATAAAGTGGCTTGATGTGATAAGAGGCGAGCCTTCGCTGCACCGGACCGCCATCGTGATTTTGTTGCCATGCTTTCTTTCCAAAAGAAAGTATCTCGTACATACCTCAGCGTCACTCTCGTAAGTTAGCATTCGATGCAGCAGAGACTTGCGAATGCGCCGCGCTTTTGAAGTATACCGAAACAGCAAGCGCTCGGAGCGTTTATCATGCCATCGCTTAGTTACAGCAGCAAGTTGTAAATCAGCATATGTTTCTGTATTCACCCGGATAGATCGTTGATATCATTATGACTCGATACGGCCGCTTGTGCAAGTATGTTGTTCTCAGAAATTTTGTGAATACCTCGGTAGCAGATAATGCGCAATAGCATCGACGGAAGGCGATTTTTCTTCTAGAGGAGGAGGAGGTAAGTTTATTTACAGAAAGGCAGAGAGGTCGGCCTGAGCGATAGCTTGCTCTAGCCTACTACTCTACACTGGGGGAAGGGAAAGGAGAAAGAAAGATTAATGGATGACGATGGTGAGATAGAGAGGTGAGTATGTAGTGTTCTTTCTAGCTGAGACACATTTCATAGCCGCGCACATATAGTCCAGTTGTTTCACTGGACTACATATACTAAAACGGAAGGCGATCACGGTGCAGTTATTCTCCCCGTTGGTCCCTACATTGCAGGGCGTTTAGTCACGCATTCAGTCTTTGTTGGACATACCGTTCGTCCGTTGGTTTAACGACTGCAGTTAGTCCAACTTCGCCGAATTTCGGCTTAGCGTTTAGAAAACCATCTGCCGCTACAAAAAGTGTTAGGCTAGCGTTCCCACATACACTCTTAAAAAAGAGCGAGTAAAAAGGGTGTCTTTTTGTCACACAACAATAATCGTCATCTATATATTGCGTTCCATCCTTTCGCTATCGCCCTGCACCCGGTACATTCCGGTCACGATCGACATGCCCATTATCAGGGTTACATTTCATTCTCGATAGGAAAGTGGCCAGCGCCGAGTTTTCAAGAAAGAGAGCGCACGCAAGCCTGATGACGATTATTGTTGTGGGACAAAAAGACACCCCTTTTCACTCGATATTTTTTAGAGTGTATATTATTTAGGAAACTGCACGAGAAAACGGGGTAAATGGACGAAAGAACAGCCCAAGCACATGCCTATAATATTTTTATTCAAAAAGCGCAAAAATATAAGGGACGAAATATCACGTGCACGTCAATAAACAAGAGAAAGAACATGTACGTAGGCTCTTCCTAGTCTTTCGCATGTATCGTTATTATTATATTTCAAATAACTACTTGTTAATGTCGCATAACAGCGTAAATATTTGGATATATAACACCACCATTCTGCAATGAGACATGCCTTTTTTTTTTTTTTCAGCGAAGCAACGTATGGTTGTGTTTCCGTGTGTTTATTTATTTGCGTCAATAAAAACGCATGTTCTTGCTCGAATTGGCCAAACACCACCCTCATCCTGACTGATCAGCAAAGATTTGTTTTCCGTAATTATCACTGAAGTTAAAATGAATTAAGGGCTTGCCGCCTTTTTTTGGCGACAGCTACCCAATTTTTGTTTGTGGGGATAAGAAAAATTTCCAGAGAAATGGAAATACATATAGAAGTTCCCCCGTTAGGTGAGGTGAACAGCTCTCGTTTTAACGTGGCGCGCATAGAGGCACGGTGTGCACTTTCGAAGTGTGGTGAAAACTTATTTGGTCTCGAGAAACCCAGTTTATCGAACTTCTCAATCTAACGAAAAAATTTTTATTCCCTCGCAGATACCCAGGGAAAGAGAGAGAAGGAGTATAGTCACTTGACTACATCCAGATTTCTACCCTACACTTTGGGAGGCGAACAAGGGAGTGAAAAAAAAGAGAAAGAAAAAGAAAAATAGCTGACTTTTACAGCACATTTATGCTGCAGCGTATCACAGGTGGTCGCTTATGGCGAATTCTATTGGGAGAGAAGGAACGCTCCAAATCACGCTGAAAGCGCCCTCTTCAGAGCCGACGTGTTTCGGTGGTCGAACGGGAGTAACAGTGCTATCATCCATAAATAGAGCGAGAGCGTTTTTGCTGCACTGAGAGCAGCCAGGCGCAGTTCGTAGTGTCCTCGACTGAAAAGCGGAGTAGGTGCAGTCAACGATAGTCACGTGACCTTTGATTGTCACTATCACCCTCTCTTCTACTCTACGGGAGCGTACCCCATTCCAGTAGTAGATCATGTGACCCTGCTCTCAGTGCTCTGCCTCCCACTCCTCACTGCATTAACCCCCTCACTCTTGTTCCCTCAATGAAATTCGCCATTAGTTCTGTAGCCTTGAAGTAGCGCCGGAGGGCTCGTGTGGTTTTCTGGGCTGATCTGCTGCCAAATCGGGCTCCCGACTTTTTTTTTATTTCTTTCAGCAAAAGGCAGGTGCTTTCGTTATTTCGTGGTTTATGCAACATATAGCATTGACGGTCTCCACTATAAATTTCGCGCTCAACTTCTCTCCGATTCAAAACGTTGATTCTTCGCGTCTTCGCATATCAATAGCCTGCCGCAGCTGCACGTAACCGTCTAACCTGCCTGCATCACCCGTACATACTAGGTGTTCCCGAAGTCTACGTGAAGTGAGATGCTCCAAGTCCGGGCCGCCCTCGGGATGCCCTCGCAGACATTTCACACAGCGGGCGGGAAAGCCGCAGTAGGTTTTGAATGTCACTGCGGCTGCGTAACGATTTACATTTCGAATGACAGAAAAAAATATCTTCAATTCTAGGAACTTCTGGATTTATCGAAATAATACGAAAGTCATCCTTCTTTTGCTAAATCGAATTTCAACTGTCGTTCGCTCGATACTCTTGACAAATTTTAATGTCTCCAAAGAACATCGAAGCACTTTCATTGCGGTGTGATTTATCTCCGATGGGCATGGACCTATTATTCTCGCTAATGAGAACGTTCACTCTGAATCCAGCAAGAACAGTTCCTGTTGTAATCTCTGTGTAGGTGTAATATAGTTGGGACAGTTTTCAAGCAACAAGGTCGAACAACACAAAGTAGTGCGTTGCTTTCCGCCCGTTCCTAATTGGTTGCAATCAGTCTGAAAGATGAGAGAGATCAGTGAGAGATGGACGTCATCTGCATTGTGAATGGTGGCAGTATAAATTTCGAATAGATAGGCCCGAAAAAAAAAAAACGTGCCACAAATCGATAGCGTATCTCTACACCAAGTTTGAAAGTTTATCTAACATAAGACATGTATTGATTACAAGAGACGCTTTTGGAATCCAACATATTTTTTAATGGTCCATGCCTAAGCTATTTCTATATAGTACAGAACATCTATAGCAGCTGTTAAAAGGACACTAAGGACAATTATTAAGTCGACACTGATTGTTGAAATATCATTCCAGAAATTTCGTACTGTTACTTGCACCAAGGTAGTGCAACTGCGTTGTACTTATTAGATTACAACCAAGCTTACTCCAAAAAGATGTACATGCAATTTTTTAATGTAAATCAAGGTAGATAACGAGCCAAGAGGTAAAAAATGAAGCAGAACGTACCAGAGGTAACCGTGAAGTACACCTTGGGCTTCGTGCCACGCTTCAAGACGCAGGGGTTGGAGTCGCACGGCTCTATTTGGGCCGAGAGGATCTTCGCCTGGCTGCCTGTAAAAATATAAACGAAGTGTACGCGCTTTTCGCGTTAAAGTTAGATATCTCCAAAAACCTGCAAGATCGCTTTGTCTTCCACCATACGTGTTATTGGTCATTGGTCGTGTAACCTTTTTAAACGATGCTTCCGTTAGGATCATGTCAGACGGAGTGAATGAAGATCGAGTTGTTCAAGAACGAACTTTAACAATTTCTTCCGAAAACATGTAAATACACTACGCTTAGCGACTATTTTGTTTCCATCTATTTTTCTCGCTTGTCGCCTCCACTGCTTTACACACAATTATTCTTGATTATGCTTGTTTATTTGCTTGATCGTGAAACCCCGACGTCTGTATTAAAAAAAATTACGAGCGTACCACACACTTCTGTTTCGCGTATTTGTAATTAGAACCATAGCCCCCCCCCCCCCTCCCCCGCTTTTTTGTCTTTTGGTACAGTAGTTTTGCTAGCCTGTAGACTTTACAGGGGTAAAAGTGGTTCCTTATTGGTGACGCGCAACGAAGATTTAACGCATAAGCAGACAATGATAGATACGATAGGACAGAACGCAGGTCCTGCATCCTTTCTTCTTGCACTTCTGGTGCCTACGCGCTACGAATTCTCACCATCGGTAGACTTGGTTTAAATATACACTCTACGTTATTACCTCTTAACTGGCTTGCTGTGGAAAGGGTAAAATTTATGTTTCCTCGCCTACCAAATTTTCGACAAGTCATGCCGCGTGAGAAATGGTTATTCAAATGCAAGAACGAGCAAGTGAACATATAACAGGTAGCAGACGAAAAAAAAAAAGGAATGATTGCGCGGCAGTTCACTCTGTTATAGAACATTCGTGAGCACATGTTTTCGTCGAGGTTGTACTCGCAGTATACGAACAAACACATCGCCTCGTACATATATCTACGAGCGCACGTAGCTACACATATATATTTCCGAAGACTGCAGGTTCGTTCTTTGCTGGTGGCAAGTTCTCTTGCTTCGCACTTTACTGGTCACACCCATATCACAACACCTACAATATAGGCTTTAATAAGTATGATTATCTTTCCACTATACCTTCCTTCACTTCATTATCTGCTGGTTTTAATTGGGGATGAGTTAAACAAGGGAAATTCCCTCCCTTCATTGACATGTATATGGGTGCACGTATGTAGCTGCAAGATTTTTTTCTAATACTTTATTTCTTCCATTTACGCCCTTTACGCATTGCAGATGAATGTCATTGATATTCTCGTTTCCGTGGACACCGCAGCAATAAGGCGAGTTGGATCAACTACTTCTTGCTCTATAAATATTTTGGACGAAGGGGGAAATAGACACCGTGTCATCCACGCCTGTTTTGTTCTTCATCCAAGAACTTTGCGCAAAAGCTGACCATAGAGAACGAAGTAGCTCAAACCCACCCCTTGTTGAGTTGAATCAGTGTATCGTGTGCGTGATATCAAAAAGCATATCGCTGTGCGTTATGTATGGCAGAATGTTTTTTTTTCTCTATAAGCTATATGTTTTGGTTTACATGATTCTTAATAGGACAGAATGTACCGTACTTCGTGAATTACACATAACGATTCTATATATGGTCTTCACAGTTGGGGACTGTAGATTTCACCGAACTTCGTTTTCTTCGCGCGTGAAAAGATGAAAAGTTCCTATTGTGAAATCTCTTGGAAGAATAATTCAACAGGAAGCTCCTGCACAGCGAAAAATTCTCAGTACTCGCGTGCTCAACTTGTTCTTTCTTGCTTGTATATCAAAGAAGACAAAATTTCGTTAGCGACTAGAGGAACAAATCATTCCTTCGGCATTTCTCTGTTTCCCTTTTCACTAAAGAGGTAGAAAAGTAGCAGCTCCTCTTTCGGTCAATCTCTCTGCCTTTCCATCATTTCTATCTTTCTTTCCTAATAAAACGTTCTGCTTCGGTAGGGGGAGGAAAAACAGCGGTAAAGGCAGCGGGGCTAGTCAATGTATACGTACCACGTGGCTACTCAACGTTGTCGAAAAAAAAAAAGATGAAGAAATACGACGGAACACTAATTCAGCGTTGTTTGCAGAACTCCTCTTGGCGACAATATTCTTATCACTCGAAATATCACCTTTTAGCAATAGAAATTACAATTACATGCCTAACCCACGATTTACATGCCTAACCAACGATGTTGATTATCAGGCAAGTCGAAGTGGAAGGCTCCGAAAGGTTAGGTCATGTGGTGCTCTTTAACCTGCCCTGACATCACTCAGTACATGGGTCTTTCCATCGAAATTGAACGGCCACGGCTGAGATCGAATCAACGACATTAGGGTCAGCAGCCGATTTTAACTCCGGGAATGTTGCGAATAGAATGGATGTGCTAGGAATGCAAGCAGAGAGTGCGAACGGGAAATACACTAAAATTGCAGATAATCTTTACTAATCAACTCCTCAGCTCCTTTAGTTGCACACTTTATAACAAGGTCCAATTGATTCATTATGTCGAATCTGTTGAGCTGTTAATTAAGTATGCCAGCTGCCACCCGTATTTTATAAAACAAACGGCGTTTTTTTTTCCTTAAGGGGGAAACGTCGACGTCTTATTCCACAGCTTACCGCAGTCTTCGTAGATAATGTCCCTGCGTTGTGCAGCGGCCAAGCCACATAGGAGAAGGCAAGCCACAAAACGAATCATGGTTCACGGTAAGTTCTGAATCGGTAAGTTACAGAAAGTAGGGTACGGGGGCACTTTGCTAATATCTATGCGAGCGTGTGCTGATAGCTACCGTGGCCACTGCAATTTATATACGCCCTCTTGAGAGAGGCGCGTATAAGCGAAGCCAGCTGGAGACGTTCACAAGCTAAAGGCCATTGTTAGTGGTAGATATACGCCTTATGACGCTTCAACTGCTTATCACCTCAATGACGTGAGATCGACGGGATTGCTAGGAGGTATAGGGATACCTTATTGGCGTTACGCTATACTTAGCTATGTTCAGGGTTGTAGAGAGCGGAGATAAACGCAACAAAGAACTGTAACTTATCATCTTGTCGTCATTTAGACAGATTGACGGCCCATTGTGTTTTCGACATTCATTACAAAGATATGTGCTCCGGGCTCGCACCATCAGTCGGTTGAGCCAATGTCCATCGCCGGAAACCCGCATTCATTTATGACATTTACAGAGAATAAAGTTTCGCGCAAGAAAAGAAATAAAAAAACAATGGACCATTTCCACGAAGGGAACCATGATGGGATGCGAAGCCACAGCAGTGCGTACGCCGTTGACCTAGCTGAAACGGGTGTCAGTCGACGCGGGTGCTTGAAGAACGGTTTGAAATTAAACTCGGTGTATAGCCTTTACTCGAGTAAACATTTCTTTGAAACGCAAAGACACGGGAGGCGGATTGGGTTTCGTGTAAGCTTCATCGCAGACAAACAAGCCGAAAGAGTGTTTCAATTCGACGTGCGGTAGAGCAACACCGGCTAATCGGTGTTGGGTAGAGCGTTGCGGGCGGTGGAAAGGGGGAAGCGAGAGAGAAGTGTGTCGTGAGTGGGCGGAGGAGCAACACCACCTAGATGTGTTGGGAGGAGCCGGCAGCTTTTGCGGGTGAGGGAGAAAGTGACGTCAACGCGCAGCTGCGACTTGACCTACTTTACATCGTTCCAAGTGCGGTGGGGTGGAACGCGGTGCGTTGCGTTGGCACGGAGACACGGACGGACAATGTTATACAGGCTAGACGAAGAGCTACCTCGAATTTAATACGTTTTAAAATACAAACGGAAGTATCACAGCTGCCCATACTATAGTAGCTAGGAAAGTTGGACTTTCTTGTTACTACTTTCAAATGGTCTTTAGAACATGTTGGCAAATCTGTCTTCTCTGCTCTCTGCTGGAACTCTTCCGTGGCGCTTGCGGCATTGGCATTGTGAGCAATCGGGGCTGCGTACGCTGCCGCAGATGTATGCAACCGGCCCACCACTCTCTATCATTCGCCTAGCTTTTGAAGTCGAAGGTCAGCGGTGTCTGATTTTAGGGCATAAGTCCCATAGTATATGTTGCCTGTGTATACGCAACGTTCACCATAGCGCAGCCAAATAGAGACACCGAAGTATGAAGGTAGGACTGGGAGGTTAGGCGGAGGAAGTCACTGGTTTGCTATCGTTCATTCGGGAAGGGGAAATTGGACGTTAAATAATGAAAAAGTTCACGCATCTCCACGACGTGAATGCTGTCGACTGGGCGAAGCTAAGCACTAATGTCCATAATGTCTACGCTCAACTCGCCGACTAGTAAAAAAGGGTTTGTACTTGTAGCTGTTTTATATTGTTCTGCCACAATTGTGATTGATTGTAGTGTACTGTAAAACCTTTTTTTAGTGCCCGACATATGTTAGCCGAGCATTGCCCCATGTAATGTAAATCGAGTGGCGTAAAGTGACACAAAATGACATGAAGTGACACAAAAGAGTCAACGACAAATCTAGGCCCTATTGTATATGGAACTAGATTGATAAATCTAGTTCCATATTGTATACGTTGAAGTCACCGGCTAGTATAAAAAAGTTTGCGCTTACTGAATTACAATCCGCCGCTATTAAAAAACAAACACTATAAAGAGAGACGAACACGGCCACATTTGCGTTTATAGGTGGACCCGTAGCCAGGGGAGCGGGGAGGCTAGGAGCCCAGCGTCCCTTCTTCCCCACAAGATTAATATTGAAGGGGTATTTTACTGAGGAGGTGTTTTTTCAGGCCTTCAACGAGCCACCCCCTCACCCCCTCTACTTCTGAAAAAATTCTTGGCTATGGGTCTGCTTCTAGGTTTTATTTCCCGTGATGCTTCAGTTTTATTTCCTTTATTGTGTGCTCGTAAACAAAAACAAAATTGATGAGCGCGCGCCCAGCGTTTATATGCCAACCTCCTCTGACGCTGCTCTCTTCCTCCCTTGTTGATCAGCGGGTTCACTTCCCTGCATGCTCCTGATTTATTTTTTCATAGATGGGCTTCAACATAGGGAGAAAACACGAAGAGGAAAACAGTGTCGTTAAGGGAATAGGGTAAGCCTTATACCCGCCATGTATTTTAGGCGACGTTTGCGTACCTTTTTCTCCGTAGCCATAAGAGTTACAGTAAGTATTTTACTATCACTGTGTTCATAAGGCATTCTTTTTACTGAAGGAGATCTAGTGCTTTAAATTGTGACGCTAATTTTTGTAATTTTTCTTACTTCAGGTAACTAATTATTGCTCGATAATGGAAATTAGATATAGTGTTGAAATAAAAAGCACTTCCTCACACATCAGCAATTCTGTTTCAGCATATTGCCTATTACCTTATCTAAATACTGGCTGAAATCTATGACTACAAATAATCTTGCTGAGATAAAGGAACATAAGTACAAAAAAGTGTATTTTGAGATCATCACATATAATGTTAAAGATGTGCATTATTCCGAAAGCACAACAAGATAACATAAAATCGACAAGACCGTTCAATAGGTACAAGCCATATACTTATCACAAATATAATTTTTTTTGTGTGTTTAAACGTCTTGCCTAGCGAGCTTCCTTTGTCACCTAAGGTTCTGAGCAGCCCTGTCGGCAAAGTACTGTCAGCGCAGCTGAAGGGTGCGAAGGCCCTGCACTATGCGGTGCCGTGGCGAACTTCCAAAAGGGCTCAGCACATTCCCACAGGCTATATCGCCATCATTAAAAGTGAGCACAGCATCAAGATCGCATATTTTCAGTGTTTGGTGTACGAGGAAAGTGTTTTTCGGAGCCTGCTCTCACAAGACCATTCGACGACTCGTTAGGGTTTTGTGGACGCATTTATCAAGAAATTTTGGATAAGCTAGTTCCGGATTAGCAGCCTCAATAACAAATGCTGGAAGGTGTTCTTTATGAATGAATGGTTCACCCCTTAACTGGGCTTTGTTGAATTTACACCATGTTTCCACGTTATTTGCACAGAGGCCTTGAAATGGATATCATGTGAAAATGTGTTGCCCGAACAGGTTTTCGCATGTCCTTCAAGCTGGCTTGATTTATTTTAATGGCCAAATAATATTAGCTTTAGTGCTTGCCAATGATGACACCCCAGAGATGTCTCCGGATAGATACAGACTTCCCCACAGAAAGCTTGATGACTCTGCTTTCTTTCAATTTCGCAGTTTTGGGTCAATTCTTTTCTGAATGTGCCAACATGCACTCCAGCTTGCGAACTCTAACCTCTCCATGCGCCTATGATGCTTAAACAGCAAGGAATTCCTTGCTACGTAAGATAAGGGCATGGCAGGCCGCCCCACAAATTTCGAAATATCACATTTTTAAAGAAAAAGGAATTCACTGAGTAAAAAAAAAAACGAATAATGATTCTGGTTTCAACAAGACTGCAGATTTCAAATAACGCAAAAAGAAAAAAATGGATTTTTTTCAATGTTTTTGCTTACCCTGTCCCCTTAACCAGAGGAGCGTCCGGTGTGTTACACTGCACTGTGGCTAAGGGAATAAGAATATATAAAAAAAGAAAGAAAATCACGCCAGCTCTCGCTAAAGGGAACTATGTGTAGGTGTGAAGCAGCGGGAGCTCACGCTTACGCTTATAAGTATAGCGCCATCACAGCCACTACTTTAAAAAAAAAGATAGAGAGAGAGACGAACACTTATTCCCTTAGCCACACTGCACTGTGGCTAAGGGAATAAGAATATATAAAAAAAGAAAGAAAATCACGCCAGCTCTCGCTAAAGGGAACTATGTGTAGGTGTGAAGCAGCGGGAGCTCACGCTTACGCTTATAAGTATAGCGCCATCACAGCCACTACTTTAAAAAAAAAGATGAAAAATCGCAGCATATTCACGGAGTGAATGATGATGAGTGGGGCGGATCGTCCATCCGTTCATGTGTCCGTCCGTACGTGCATGCGTCCTGTCGGACCATGGTTAGAATAGGTGGACAGCAAAATCGTGGCTCACGCAATGGATTGTGGGCTACAGCGGCCGTCTGCACCGATTTCCGGTTCGAGGTGCCGTGATGCCATGCAGGCATTCTTGCCAGTGCCGGTGTTTTTTTTTTTTTTTTGCGTGTTTCACCTTGCACACGTGGTGTCATTTTCATATAAAGTGCTGCGTAATACTTTGGAGTGCTATGTTGTATAATCGAATAGCAAATAGAATCACTACGAGATAGTTATAATCGTGCGAGCGGTCATTTTCTTTTTTTCATTGAAGTGGCTTGCACCTCCAGATACATGCTGGTTGTTTTGCAGCGAAGGTTATATCGCGCATGTTTTGTCATATACAAAGATTTCTTGCGCATCATGGGATCACGAAATATCCGTTCACTTGTTTTGATGTTGCTCACGTACCCGTAAAATGATGTATTTACTTTTTGGTTGCAAAGATACTATTCCGGGCTGGATATAGCGAGACGTAGCAATGTGTTTCGAACGCTATAAACGAAACGTGCTCGTAGTTCTCTGGCTTTTTTTTTACGCCTCGAAGTATCTCTTTAAATGAGGTGTCGTCACGAAAACGCTCAAACAATGCTTTTCAATGCATGCAAAATTATCCGCAATCAGCGTACAGTTGTGCAAGATACGCCTTTAAGGCTACGAGTCCGAGTATAATACCTGTGCCACACGGGCAGAGAAAATGGCATTTACCTCCTAATGCCTTCATATTGAAGGTCATTGGCGTGGTGCCATACGGATGAACGAAATGGCATTCGCCCAAACGCCATTCGTCACATAATGCCATCGTCAGAACTCATTGGACTGAGAAATGCGTACTCTCGACGACACAGCTGATGAAGTAATTGTATAAAACTACATTTGATTCGTCTGGAAGAAAACTTTTCGCGTATTTTATTTTCACTAATCCCGTAAACAAGTGCCTTAAAACTTATCTTCAGCTGGTAGACGCTGTGAAATAAATGCGACACGTGCCATTGTCTTTTTACGCTGCGGAACTGACTAGTTTTGGCTAGTTGCTACATGGTCGGTTGCAACGTCGTCAAACGAAGCAACGAACGAAATCTAACGGCAGCGTAATATGCTTATTTATACATTTATTTATTATCTGATGTGTATGAAGCTTGTAAATGCTTGTTTATTTTTTTATTGCTACTCACGCAATGCCTAACGAGAAAGGTGCTGCTATCGACATCATCAAGTCAAATGTCATTCGCTTTGGACGTGTAGCACCACCGCTGCAAAAAAGTCATTCGGGAACTGAATGCCTTCACTACCGAATGTCATTTTCTAGGCCCGTGTGGCACCTATCGGCACTACACGCTTGCAAGTCTGACATTACGGAAACGCCCCACCATGCTACTGATTGCTTCAAAAGCAACTTCGTTCGTTTTACGTCACACGATACCAATATTTGAGTGGCCGTATTGTTCTGTAGGCTTTTTACTCACTCACCTGTGTCAATAAGTTTCACAGATAGTTATCGATGCAGATTATACAATACAAGTACACTGTATCAGCAAACGCGCAAAGTATGCGTATGTAGACATCGTACGTCTATTGACATACGACAGCATGTGAACATATGTGTGAGTGATTTTGAAGTGGTCTCAGTAAGTGTATGCGCTCGAAAAATACTAAATCGAGGTGATTTTGCAAAATATTACTGCGTGTTTCAAAATGCATAACCGCACGCTGTGTTCGAAACCCATCTCTCAACATTCCTCGTTTTTGCCCATGTTCACATCTCGCTTCGTTCCCTGAAATGCGCTAAATATAATCTATTCATTAAAAAAACAAAAGAATTGAAGAACACAATCATTGAATAACGGCAGCAAAAGCGTCACAGAATTGCACGTGTTTCCACACCGATTAGAGTGCGCAGCAGGCACATTTAATCAGCGAAGGGATAGGCCTCAAACCGGAAGTACCGTAATAGATGACGCGCGGCTTTGTTATCCACCTATTGGTTGCACGGCAGTTATTTTTTTTTTGTGTGTGTGCATAAGCTTAGGGAGTTATTTATTTATTTTATTTGCATACACAGATACACAAGGACACAGATGAAAGCGGGAGAGAGCAAGCAACCAGGAGGGCACAACGACTGCTCATTATTTCGGGAGGAGGGAAGAAACAGAGGAAACAAAGATTAGAAGAAAGAAAGAGGAAAGAAGATGAGAAATGAAAAAAAAGAATGACGAGAAGACTTCAATGAGTATGAGTAAAAACAAATAAAAATATAAAAGAAATCATCTATAAACGGGTGGCCAGGTTCGTTTGGTTCATAAATGTAAGGAGATGCAGGTCAGCCGTTCGCAGGCAGCATTGCTTTGAAGACACTCAGTCGGAGCGTGTCCTACCGCATTTGCCGTGACCGCACAGACAGTACGGTGCCAGCATTGTACGCCGCGTAGTTCGGCAGCGCCAGAGACGGTCGAGCGTTTCCGTTCTGTTCTGTTCTAACTGTTTTGCTGTGGAGAGGTGGAGGTTTCCAATTACTGTTATCAGAAAAAGTAAACCAACCGCCAAGTGGGAAACAAAAGGGATGGGGTTATAAACGTCATTCTGACTGCCCCCTAATTGTCTCACGGCACTGGCAGCCGACGCATCAATGGGCCTCTTCTGAGACCCAGCGCACCGCGGTGACTCCTCGATCGGTTTATGGCACGGCCGTGTATCGTTTGCCCGCCTGCAAACTCGGTAGGTGGTGGTAAAAACATTTATTTAACAATAAAAAAAAGAGGAGGCATGCAGCGACCGCCTCATAAGAGGACGGCATCCACAACGAGTAGGTGGGGATCCCCAGTACGGGACCCTATTGGCTTCTGCTGCTGCCTGGGCTCGTCGAACCAAGGCATTTTTGGTCTGAAGGTTAGAGCATCCAAGCAGGGCCGCCTCCCACTCCTCCCGGGTAGGGTTGGGTATAGGGGGTACAGCAGGGTTGCAGGGGCAGGCCCACACCATGTGGTAGATGTCCGAAGACGCCTCCCCACAGTGTGAGCAGCTGCCGGAAAAGGCGGGATCGAAATGTTTGAGGGTTGCCGGGCACAGCACAGTGTTCGTGAAAAGTCGGAGTAGAAGCCGCTCCTCCACTTTATTTAGGCCTTTGCATGGGCATGGATAAAGGCTGTGATCGAAGTGGTAATAGTTCACAATTTCGCGGAACGAATACACCGAATTGAATTGAAGGTCGTCTTGATCAGGGGAGGTGAGTGGGAATGCCCGGGGAAAGAGCGCGCGGGCGGCGGCGTCGGCTGCCTCATTCCCTTCGAGTCCCATGTGAGCAGGAGCCCAGACTACACGGCGGGATGCAGGTATTCCCCAATAGTCCGAACGTTGCAATAAGCGGTAGGCCAGGTATGCGACACAGCCGTTCACGACGTTTTGACAGGCCCCTCGAGAGTCGGAGATTATCATTGAGAATATGAGAATAAGGGGAACGTGAAAACCCAGACGTCCAAATATACTAATGGCAACAAATGTAAACTTCGCAATAAAAGAAGTACTCTGAGATAAAGGAACCTCCCGATTCTTAGAAGTCCGATCAAAATGTCTGAGAACAAAGAGCCAATACCCGGGAATCAGCTGATTGAGCCCATTCGCGCGTACCTAGATGTCTAAACGGGCGAAGACAATAGGACGTACTTACCGAGAGCCCTATAATTTCCGACAAGGGAGTGCGAAGGCAATTAACTTGCTCGAGATTTGCAGCTTTCAGATGAAAGTTTCTGGCAAATATATCTTATATAGTACACGTGCTTGTTTATTCGCATTTGGTCATTAAAGTTATTAAAAAGTAATTATTGGGATTTAACGTCTAGAAACAACGATGTGATCACAAGAGACGCCATTAGTGAAGGACTCCCGAAACTTGGACGACCCGGGTTTTTTAACGTGTGCCTAAATAAGAGTACACGGGCAGAGGCGCAGCCAGAAATTGCTTTTTTTTTCCCCTTGATTGCGGGAAGGGAGACAGGATAGATGCATACTTTATTTATGTTCGGCCATACGCTTTTGTGTGCATGTACATATATCTAAGCAAAATTGAAAAAAAAAAAACATGAGGTAGGAGGAGGTGAACCCCCCATCAATGAAGACGCGTGAGTTCTGCCTTCACTATTTGCGAAAAAAATCATTTTCTGTAAAATATATCGCAATTGTTTTTAATAAACCGTATTCGCCGCCAAAAAGGGAGTTCTGTGCAAAAAAGAGTTCAGCAAAAACGTCTGTGGTTTGAATCCCGGTGCCGGTATAGGGTGAAAAGAAAAGAAAGCCATAAGGCAATGGGGGTAAGGAAGCTGGAACGCTGACGTTCATTCTTTATTTTTAATTATGATCAGCAGTAGTGAGCAGACCAAGTTCTAAACATCGCATCATTTACTGTGCTGGTAGCCGAGTACGTATGGTGTTCAGTTTACAACCACCGTAGGTTGGTGGCTCGAATGACAGAATTGCTGCAGCATCTGGAAGTCATCCAGACATCTTTCTGCCAGAACTCAAATTTGCATGCTGTCACATAATTCAGGAAACTGGATAGAAGTAATTCGATGAATAACATTGTAATGGGCGTTTTTTTTTTGTAATAAAAAGTTTGTTTTTACGAAAATAGGGGGCACACACTTCAGCGGCATGGCACTGTGAGACCTGGGGGTCCCATGCCACCAAGGTAGCATGCATTAATGTGCGACAAAACTTTAAAACATTTTTTAAGGCTCTAAAAAACTGATGTTTGAAATAAGCTCGACAGAGGTGTTCGTAAACACACACACACATACACACAAACGCGCACACGCATAAGTTCTGTCTGTGTGCGTGTGTTCGAAAAGCCTCGAGGCTGTAGTAGATCGTTTTGTTGAGATTACGCCCACCTCCTGAACATTACAGTATATTTTGGAACCTACGTCGCCGATAACGATAACGCTGGAATATTCGATGGCAAGTGTATAAATGCCGACGCGCTTCGCCGCTTGCCAGCTGATCGATGGCCGGCGCTCTGCTCGCCGCTATCAGTGCCAGCGTCTTGCTGCGTTCTGACTTACGTGCTGCAAGTTAGGCCCAAATAAACAGTTTATTATACGACCTGTAGTCTGCTCTCTTCGTCCACGTCACAATATATATATATATATATATATATATATATATATATATATATATATATATATATATATATATATATATATATATATATATTGTCACGAGGTTGTGATACACGCAGCACTTGAGAGGAAGCACGCAGGAATATATATATATATATATATATATATATATATATATATATATATATATATATATATATATATATATATATATATATATATATATATATATATATATATATATATATATCCGGTAGTTCATACAAAACAACGAGGACAGCCACCACAGCATTAAATCATCATTTAGCCTCTTTTAACTTTGCGCTGTTCATCCAAAATGCGACAACCTTCTAATATTTGTTTCAGTCGACGTGTGTGATTGAAAGGAAAAATTTTATTTGACCGCATCAATAGAGAAATCTTCATTACATTGTTCTTTTTTTTTCTGTCTTCATATGCCCTTCTTGAGAAGCCCGCATGGTTTCTTCAGATACTGAACTCGGTAAGAAAAGCTTTCATTGAAACAGCGTGTCGGCACTAGTGCAAATACTGACTCCCTTATCGCCAATCACCTTCAGTTGAACGTTCACTTCGAACTGTAAAAAAAAAGGTAAGAAACAAAAGTGATTACAAATGAGACACGGCGGTGGACTTTAATAAACGACGCCACTAGCGAAAATACTGCTTCACACGAAAGATAACGCAGCGTTACTTATATGACATACGAGGCACGACTTACTAGATTCACGCATTTATAAAAAGAAACGCAAAAAATAAAACATATTGCTATGACAGATAAGATTACCTGCATGCACAATGTGTATTTGAATAATTAATATAATTAAATAACCTATTACTGTGGAAATGAACTTCATGCCGGGTGGAACGAAACCAAGCGAGAAAAAACATTCATCAATACGTAAAAAAACAATAGAATTATAACATTACAAATATAATCTTTACAACGCCGTACAACTCCAGGCATTAAATCCGCAACAAAAAAAATTCTAAGGCACTTTGCGCCATCGACCAAAAAGCCCGGATAGCGCAAAGAACATATAACACCCCCTTATCTGTGACTCAGCCACACTTACCTCTATATTATACCTATGATTACGAATGCGCGTTGATACTTCCAATTCAGCAGATGGTGTGATAAGAGACGTATCATTCGACATATTTAATGAAGGCAGCCTTGTCTTTTGTTAATGTTTTTTATCGCCCGATAACAAGTGTCCTTCCGAAATGAAGTTTAATCGGCAACAATAGAGTAACACTCGTATAAGGTTCCCCTGTAGATAACAATAGTGTACAAATGCACATTTACGCAAGTTCCCAGTCTGTACAAGGTGGTGATTTCGGTCTCGGTCGTAACGTGTTTTCACTTTAGCTGTGCAAACATGGCCATGTGAGATAACAGCAACTACACAAAAGCATAAAATGAACCTGCTCATGCTTTACTACTCAGTTCACGTGGCGTTTTATGTCTCTTTGTCTATCGCTTGTTAAGTCGATTCTCCATATTGGTACAGTTATTATCTCTCTCACTTTTATCTAGCACAAACAGGTAGATAAAATTTGTCTCGTGTTTGAGAGTGGCATGATGTTATCAAAGACGTCACCAGGTTTGTGCAATTAGCCGTATCCTGTTGTCCCACATGAACAACAGAATCTTGTTTATACACATTTGCGCAAATAAGCAGGTAGCAAAGCATTTTGTTGTTTTTTATTTGTTTGCTTTTTGCTATAAAATGGCAGGCAGCCAAATTTACCCACATTAATGGGTAATACGACGGGAATGAGGTTATCTAAAAAAAAGCCTGAGATAAGTAGGATAGATTAAATCATTTACAGCCTTTTTATTTAAAACTGCCGACATTTATTTTTTTTTGCCATGTGACTGCTTCTCTATTAGAAAAAGCGTATGAATCCAACTCTATTGCTCTAAGTATACTCGCTTGTGTGCGCGGAAATATAACGCCGGTATATTCACACACTCCTAAATTTTTACCTATTGATAAATACGTGGGGTTTACGCGAAATGCGTAGATGCGAACCAACGCCTCCTAGAAAAATTATGCCTGGAGCGTGGTGGTGGTGGTGGTAGTGGTTACAATGAAAAGGAAAAAGGCACCTAATTTCTGTCTGCCTTCAGGCGACACGGCGCAGTGCCTTATAGGGGTGGGGGGAAGGAGGGATAAAAGAATAGAAGGAAAGTAGAAGCAGAAGAAGACAGCCAACGAGAGGAAAAAAGAAGGAGATAGGAAAGTGGGGATCCGGTCGAAGCAGTCCAAGGGCGGGGTGCCACAATGCGAGAGCTACACGGCGTCAGGAGACCGCGGAGGGCGAACCAGTCGGCGGGAGCTACGCTGAAGTCGGAGATCGCGAGGGCACAACCGTCCAGCTTGAAATCCTGCGAGCGAATCCTGGAGCGTGAGCCGCGAACGCGCCGCCCTACCCTCGAATTTTACCCTCACCCTCCAGTACGGAGACGAACGCCTGTGGCGGTCGCCCCTGCGAACACAGCAACGCTCTCACAGCTGCCTCCGAGCAGCTATGATGTCACGTGACAGAGTGGTACGGAGGCGAGTGGTCCCACGCGGCAGACGATCGCAACACGCGGTAGGAGGCATGGCCTCCAAGATTTTGTGCTGGCAGCAAGCTCTCAACTGAAGAGAGATCCACGTTCCAGGCGTAGTTTTTCTAGGCGGCGTTGTGCGAACCCATCAGAAAAATCACTAATTTTTAAATGCGCACATCCTGTAGCATCTTTCTGCGCGTCTGTTCTAAAGAGAGAGAGGGCGCGCAGCTTCACGTAGAATCGGAAAGTCACGCGCTGACGCGTACTAGTGGTCAGGCTTTGAAGCTTTCACCGCAAAGCAAGCAGACAAAAAAAAAAAAAAAAAAGGACATGCGAAGTGTTTACCAGTGGCGCGTAGAAAGGCACGTGCACAGTCATGGTGCCGTTGTACGTGCGTCCCTTGACCACGGGGCAGTGGTAGACGACCTTGCACATGTCGCGTTCCATGCCCGGCACAAGGAACGCCACACCAAATATCCTCATGGTCGGCTCCAGCCGCAGCCAGTCGCTGTCCTGATCTGCGAAGCATGAAAGTAAGTGCTCCCACGAGGTCTTTTTTTTTTTTTTTCACAGAGACGAGTACAAGTAGGAAATCAACATCTACCCAGGAACTCTTCTTTCGATCTCTTTCATCCATTTCACATCTACAGGATATATATAGTAAACCAGTTATTCCCAACGGGCTAACATCACTGCCTTTCCATTCCTTTTTGCTTTTGCTACTTTCTTTTTCTAATACGTGTTTTCTCATCCACCCGCGAAAAAATGCTGCTACGTCGAGTTTGCGAAATCAGCTACGTTATTGTCAACTGAACTAAGCTTATAATTGTGCGCAGTGTTTTTCAAAACTCGTGTCAATGATCCTCGGTTATTTGATTACGGGATCTCTCTCCATAAAGGCATTAGTGCGATATTTATGTTAGCGAAGCCATATTGCAGCCCCATTTTTTAAGCTTGCGCAATGCTAGAGTGCACTGGTCTAGTACACTCTGGCAGTGCTACCTAGGTATGCTACGTTCACACTTGATAGGCCACCGGAGGCACGGGTTCCACCCCATCCACCCTATGCAAGTGAATAAAAAGGCAAAGGGAGGGTGGAGGCGCAGAGGCATTTCAACTTGTTTTTATGATGCAGCAGATGGAAGCTCGCATACGTGTGCTGAAAGCCTTGTAAAAACAAAATATAGTGGCTGCGGTCTCGACCACTGACCAGCACGTGGCGTTTTCGATGGAGTCGAGAACGCTCGATACCAGTGTACCTATGGTACAGGTACGCGTTAAAGGGGTTCTAAAACGCGTTTTTTGAGTAATCACGGAATCTTTTCACTGGAAGAGCTTATTGCCTCAGAAATTCAATGCCACAAAGATTTTAAAATACGTCCGGTACGAGCGGAGCTGCAAAGATTTGTTACACGCTGCAATCGCATTCTCTTTTTCCTCGTCCCGACGAAAGCGCTGAAAGCTAAGCATGGAGGGATGGGAGGGGCAAACAAAAAACGTAACGTGCGCCTCGTGACCTTGAGGACTTTTTTTCTTTTTTTTCGAATGGGCGGCCTTCTCAGTGTGATCGCGGGCGCACGCGTGGACAAGTCGTGGCCTCCCACGGCAATCTCAGTAACGACCGAGCGCGCATTTGTTCAAATCGGCCAATGGCTGGTAAATGGGCTTACTACGAGTGATGTTTGAGCATTTTTTATTATTGTCAATAAAAGAGAAAGCAATTTTTAGCTGACTTCGCTAGTTTGTTGAAATTCTCGATGACTTCCCTGCGGCATCTCTCATAATCGTATTGTTACGAAGAAGTGGAAACCGAGAGAAGCCGGAGAACAAGAGAACGACAAAGCTGCTTTGGCGATCGCCACGGTCTTTCGTGCCACCGCTTTCAATAAACTCCCCTTTTAACCTTTTCCTGTGCGCGTAACAGACTGGTGGGTGTGTGGTGTATGACAAACCCGACGACGGAAGCACTAATACCAGGTAGTATGGCAGGAAACCCAGCGGTGTCACATTCGAAGCACCGAAGCTTTGGTCCTTAGATATCTCGTTGTATTGTGACGGTAAACCCCATCAATTATTATTATTATCAACCTCAAAAAAAAAAAAAAACTGCAGGTACCAGCAGACTAATGTGTGTGGCTCTATGGTACCTTTTTATAGCAATGCAACTGCAATAAATATGCAAAAAAGCAACGTTTCACAAAGAATAATCATGCAGTGTTTTCAACGTACCATTTTGCTTGTTATTTTTTATTTTAAGACGGGTGTCAGAGCCGTAATAATCGGGAGAGGGGGCATTTCAGACATAGATAGCTCCCCATAATGTATACAGGTTGCATCGTGAACGCCTACGGCTGACTACGGCAAAATATACACGCAGCATCACTTAAGAGACATACAGTGTGAGATGTGTGTGTGGCGTATTTCCAGAACAGCTGGTCACACGCAGCAACTTACCTGCAATTATGGAGAAATGAATCTTCGTATCTTTACCTCGCAAGAACACGCAAGGGTGCGTTTCGCACGGCTCAATGTTCATCGACAGGATCTTCGCTTCGCTACCTGCGCCAAAGCAAACACCATATACAGAGTTTTGTACTGTTGCGACCGGGGTTTCCAGACACCGGAGGTCCGGGATGAAGTTGTCGAGGCAGGAGGAAGAGAGACTTGAAGAGGGTTTATTTACAATATGTACATTGCGAACTCCCTACACGGTGAGCTCTCAAACGTGGCAGGCCTCTACATGTCTCCTAACATAGCGCTACATGGTGCTTGGTTCTACATGGTTCTGCTCGGTTCTGCTCTCGAAAAAAAGCACACACGAATGAGCCGTGGGGGCTCATTATAAAGGGTCTGTCCTCCCCAGATCCCTAGATCGGGGACCGCGTACAGAGGGCACCGTCCAACCACGGATCACACATTACCCGCGAGGGTGACGAGCACGCACGGTCCACGTGAACGTTCAAAATTGAAGCGTGGTCACTGCACGGCCATGTGGCACGAACGTGGCTCCTCCTCGTCAAGGGGTGTCGCTGGGCGAGGGGTCTGAAGTTGATGACTGCATCCATCGAAAGGGCCGCCGTAAACAAGCTTCAAATGGTCGCCGAACGACTCGTTCAATTAGCGGGACGATTTCCGGCCGCCGCCGCCGCCGTCATCTTCCAAAGAAGAAGCGGCACTTGTGGTCTCCCGAACTGCTCACGGTGTCGTGGCGGCAAGACGCCGCACCCTCCGGCCAGGGGGGAACAATACATGGCGGACACAGGCCGCCAGCCCGTTTGGCGACTAAAAAAGGAACATCAAAAGGAACGCCGATCCATTGTCAGACCTGGCGCCGGTCCTAACAGTAGGCAGCCGGTCGTTCGGTTACTTGTTTGAAGATTAAAGGAGCGCCGCTCCCTCTTCCGCTCTGGCGCCGGTCACAACAGCTCGTCCGCCGGCGGGAGAAGCGACCTGAGGGTGACCAGCTGCACAGGTTGCCCGAAGTGTCGCTGTGTAGTGCTGTCTTCCAGGCCACTGCTGATGACGCTCAGCCAAGGACTCTTTCCCTCTCGCTCCTTGTGGCTCCCCTCTGGGAAAAGCATTCATACACACCACCACAGGCACGGGAGAGCACCCTGCCCGCACTGAGACACGTCGAGTCCGACAAATTATCCAAAAGCAACCTTACTTAAGTGGTATTACCAAACACAAAGCAGCAATCGGGACGTTTCTCTGAGGTTTCACCAAAACTCCTAATCCCGATCCGATAATAATCTTCCCATCAAACTGCTTTCAAGAAAACTAACTGTCAAGTGATGCGCTCACCGTGGCATACCCGAGTGCTCGCGTGAGCAATCCGCCGTAACCCACCAGGTATCATACTCATAAAATAAAGCATTTTACTTCACGCTATCTTTTAGTTCCCGAAATTTAGTGCCGCCAAAGCCAGTCGTCAATTCCTTTTGAGAAGACGAAAGCATAACTGCCGTGCTGCACCTGCATTAGGAACATCTTTATTATATATCCGCAAACGCACATCACAGTGCTCCTGCCTGGATGAGATACCACCTAATCGTTCCCTTGCTGTTGCCACTTTCACAAAGCATACATATAAACTCACGAGCTAGCTTTTCTTACACACCGGACACATGCGAACAAAACATTAAATGAACAACAAAAAAAGTTTCGCATGAATCCTGAAAAATCTCGCAAGCAATAACTTTGCGTCTCTACGCTCAGTCATAATTAGTTCATAACGTTGCTCCTGCTCATTTACACGTATCTACCATGACGCAGGCTCCTATGCGTGTCGTTTCCTTCCAATAGATCTATACAACGTATATAGGCTACCAAAATGATAGAGCGCTAACGAAAACAAGGTACAAACGAGTTATTTACAAAATCACAAAAACAAACAAAATGTTCCTTTCAACAGTCCCGAGTCGACGTTTTCCGAGAGGCTAACAGCTGTTCGCAACAACTCTGAGTCGAACTCGCGGTGGTCGCGCCCGGAACGATTTTCTCGAGAAACGGGGTCTACAACACGCGTCAATCGCCCTGCTACCGAACCCCGCGACGTTCCTCGAAGCCGACTTGCTGTCGCTTCCTGCCCCTCGAAAACCACCGACTCTTTTGCCCCGCACCCCGTCCAATGCACCGCGAGAACAACGGAAGGGTCTCTTGCCCTTCGACCACTTACGCACACCATGCGCTTCTCTTTTCTTTGTTCTCTGGCCGCTTGGACGCTTGCGATACGGCAACTTTCTTGAAATTTCGCTCCGCCATTTGAATACATTCCTCAAACGCGTCGCGATTTCTGCCTGCCTGTTTTTACGGCGCTTTCTCCGTGTTGCACGTCTCTTGGTGCCGTCTACGGAGCCTTTCGCCCATCTCTGATGCTCACCAGCACCCACATGCTCATCTGATTTTTCGCGCGGACTGTCTGGATAATTGCCTAGCAATCTCTCCTTCAAACACTGCCGCGTACGATGCGCTTTTCTTTTCCGGCGGTTCGGACGCACACGATACAGACCCGTCAGAGATGACAACGGCACTTTTCTCGCGATTTTACCACGCCGTTTGAAACCCTTACTCAAACGCGTTGTGCTCATCTCGAGCTTTGCCTTATTGTTGCCCTTCGGACGCTTTCTCCCCTGTGCACGCTTCTTTGTGCGGACCTGGGAGCCTTTCGTCCTACTCCGACGTTCTTCATCACCGATATGCTCCTCCGCCATCTCGCGCGCCCAGTCCTGATGATTGCCTATCAGTTCATCGTAAGACCGCGGCCGCGTAGATTGCGCACTTCTGTTCCTTACTCTCCGGCCGCTCAGACGCCTGCGATTTAAGCCAGTCAGAGAAGACAACGGGCCTTTTCTCGCAAATCCGCCACGCCGTTTGAAGGTCCTCGTCAAACGCGCCGCGCTGATCGCGAGCCTTGCCGCGCTTCTGTTTTTCGGACGCTTTCTCCGTTTGGCACATTCCTTGGTGCCAAACCTGGAGCCTTTCGTCCGCCTCTGACGCTCATCAACATGGTCTACAGGGCTGCAAGGTTCGATGGAACACTCTGTTAATCTTAACTTCGTTTCCCCCACCACGGAACCCTCACACCCTGCTGTGACCGCGAGCTCTTTTCCCTCAGAATGGGTTAAAACCTGTTCCATTCCCTTACAGGCACTAGCCTTCTCTTTGGCCTCAAACGGCACCGCCGCTATATCTACAGATATCAGACCCGCAGCACTCTCTTCGGCCCTAAACGGCACCGCTGCTGAAACGCACCGTTCGTGCGGTACATCTGCAAATTTCTGACCTGTAGCCCTCTCTTCGGCCTTAATCGGCACCGCCGCTACGTCGCACCGTTCGTGCACTTCATCTACAGATGTCTGACCTGTAGCCTTCGCTTCGGTCTTAAACGGCACCGCCGCTACATCGCACCGTTCGTGCGCTACATCTACAGATGTCTGACCTGTAGCCTTCGCTTCGGTCTTAAACGGCACCGCCGCTACATCGCACCGTTCGTGCGCTACATCTATGGATTGACCACTCTGCTGCAATGCCACCAATTCACAATTAAGCCTTTCTATCTCTTCATCTAATTCCTGCATCCTTTTTATATGTTCTTCATGCCTGCGCTCAGCTTCCAATTCCTCCTGGCGCCATCTTTCCTTTCTTTGCGCCCTTTGTACTTCCTCCTCCTGGTCCAATAAGTACATATTCCCGAAGTGCTCGATTTCCTCATTGTCACTATTGCTTTCGAGAATCACTTCGCGGAGTTTAGAAGCAGGCATATCATCATTAAAATCTAGCTCCAGATCCCAACACAGGTTCAGCAGGTTCTCTCTCGTCAATCTCGTAAGATCCATGGCGACTACTTTGCTTTGGCTCAGCTGTGACAAAACACAAACCCACCAGCGCTTCAATTCTGGGTCTAGAGAAATTGAAGCCTGGCAAATCTCACAGCGGAGACCACAAGCTTAAGCACCCAAGTAGCACTACGTGGCCAACATCCCTCTCTACTTTTTCTTGTTAATTTTTCACTCCTGCTTTTTACAACATCCTAAAATTTAACCCGCAACGTACCCTTAGAAATTTTGAAACATTACCCCTTGTTCCTATTGAATCATCTAAGCTTTCCTGCTTTAGCGTACTTGCTCAGATAATCATCCAGTGCTGCCTTGTGCTGAGATAACAACCACAGTGGCCAGGCAGTTGTTGGTTATATCCATCTTTTAACGAATTTAGGCTAAAAGACCCGATATATCTCAAGCACAAAGCCAGGCACTCACCCCATTACGTGCGGTGGTGGTACGCTGCTTCGATCCCGCCGAGTTCCAGGGCTTTCGGCTGGCCTCCGGTACATGTCGCTCTCCGTCGCAGACTCGTATCCCACCGCTGCCAACCAGTTGTTGCGACCGGGGTTTCCAGACACCGGAGGTCCGGGATGAAGTTGTCGAGGCAGGAGGAAGAGAGACTTGAAGAGGGTTTATTTACAATATGTACATTGCGAACTCCCTACACGGTGAGCTCTCAAACGTGGCAGGCCTCTACATGTCTCCTAACATAGCGCTACATGGTGCTTGGTTCTACATGGTTCTGCTCGGTTCTGCTCTCGAAAAAAAGCACACACGAATGAGCCGTGGGGGCTCATTATAAAGGGTCTGTCCTCCCCAGATCCCTAGATCGGGGACCGCGTACAGAGGGCACCGTCCAACCACGGATCACACATTACCCGCGAGGGTGACGAGCACGCACGGTCCACGTGAACGTTCAAAATTGAAGCGTGGTCACTGCACGGCCATGTGGCACGAACGTGGCTCCTCCTCGTCAAGGGGTGTCGCTGGGCGAGGGGTCTGAAGTTGATGACTGCATCCATCGAAAGGGCCGCCGTAAACAAGCTTCAAATGGTCGCCGAACGACTCGTTCAATTAGCGGGACGATTTCCGGCCGCCGCCGCCGCCGTCATCTTCCAAAGAAGAAGCGGCACTTGTGGTCTCCCGAACTGCTCACGGTGTCGTGGCGGCAAGACGCCGCACCCTCCGGCCAGGGGGGAACAATACATGGCGGACACAGGCCGCCAGCCCGTTTGGCGACTAAAAAAGGAACATCAAAAGGAACGCCGATCCATTGTCAGACCTGGCGCCGGTCCTAACAGTAGGCAGCCGGTCGTTCGGTTACTTGTTTGAAGATTAAAGGAGCGCCGCTCCCTCTTCCGCTCTGGCGCCGGTCACAACAGTACCCATGTTACATAGGCAAGTTAAACGCAGTTACGACCAACCATGCTTGACCACGTTGAACCGCGGTTAGTGCCAACCATGGTCCCCCGATATTACACAGCGCAAAAGCGTCGGTGGTTAAAGGGGCCCTGCAACACTTTTGAGCATGGTCAGAAAACGAAGCCGATCGGTAGTAGAGGCTCCCGACAACACGCGAGCTAAATGTTATAGCGCAGCACGCGGCCTGGAATTCACAATAAGTTATCAAAGTCAGCTAAAAATTGGTTTCTGTTATGTCGACAAATGACAGAAGACGCTCGAAAATCACAGGTGGCAAGCCCATCTATAATAAGCCATTGGCTGATTTGAAATGGCGCGCTTACTCGTTACAGTGATCGCCGCGGGAGGCTGCGACATGTCCACGCGTGCGCGCACGATCACACTGAGAAGGCCGCGCATTCAAAGAAAAAGAAAGGGGGGATGCGGACGTAGTTTCGTCGCACTTGTTATCTCACCCTGCTTAGCTTCAAGCACTTTCGTCGGGGCGAGAGAAGAGAATGCAATTGCAGCGTGCGACAAATTTTTGCAACTCTACCCGCACTGGACGGATTCTTAAAATTTTTGCGGCGTTGAATTCGTAAGGCAATAAGCTCTTCCTGTGAATTCATTTCATGGTAGCTTGAAAGCGTGTTTCATGGCCCCATTAAGGCGTATAACGCCACCTGCAAGGGCGCCACCACTTCCTCGGTTACACTTCTAGTACACTCTACCTCGGTTAACTGCCTAACCGATGTTGCCGAACTCAGCTTCCTACAACCGCAGTTAGCGACACAACAACGGTTCCACGTACTGTGTAACATAAGCGAAACACGGTTACATGCAACTGCGGTTTAGTCTGCCTGTGTAACAAGGGTATTGAAATATCTTAAGTAAATGTCAGCGTTTGATGCCGTCTCGCATACGTTATACACTCTCCTGTAGGGCTCGCAGCTATATTTTGAGGATGGTGCACGTACAACTCCTACTCTAAAGCTACACGGACCCTATACTCTAAAACTGCCTTGCAACCCGTACCATCCGTACTAGCTTACGCCGTAAAGTGTCACGTTGATGAGCTTGATTGATATGTGGCGTTTAACGTCCCAAAACCACCATATGATTATGAGAGACGCCGTAGTGGAGGGCTCCGAAAGTTTTGACCACCTGGGGTTCTTCAACGTGTGCCCAAATCGCGTTGATGAGCTTGACGGCGCGGGATCAGAGGCGTAGGCGGGGGTGGCATATTTGGCCCTCACTCCGCGAATTTTTTTAATGCGAATGCATTTCTTAGTCGGGCTATATCGGGCACCTGGCGTTGTCCGCGTGCCGGCAGGTATTATCTCTCCGCTTTCACACCCTCTCCCATAGCAATAGGTGTGGGAGCGCGCGCTTATCCTCTCTCTTCTCTAGCAACCGGAGCGTGTGGTGCGAGAGAGGGAAGGTGCAGTGCTTCGCCGCTGCTTCCTTCGCCGTTCACTCTCTCTCCGACCTGCGCGCCACTCTCCCATTCACTCGTGCCTCACCCACGACCATGGCCACGACCGTTCACTGGCTGGGCGCCTCTCAAGAACATCCGGAAACGTACGCTTGAGACGCTCTGTGAAACGTCAACGCCGAGCCGCGAACGCTGGCGCCCCATTTCCTCGTCCTCTCGCTTCGCACTTGATTGATTGTTTGATTGATTCGTGGGGTTTAACGTCCCAAAACCACCATTTGATTATGAGAGACGCCATAGTGGGGGGCTCCGGAAAATTTGACCACCTGGGGTTCTTTAACGTGCACCCAAATCTGAGCACACGGCCCTACGACGTTTACGCCTCCAGTGGAGATGCAGCCGCCGCAGCCGGGATTTGAGCCCACGACCTGCGGGTCAGCAGCCGAGTACCTTAGCCACTAGACCACCGCGGCGGGGCCACTTTCAACCGTTCACTGGCTGCGGGTCTCTCAAGGCGATGGCAAAAGTCGGTAAAGGCGAATGCCTGACGGCAACGGTACCCTTTGTCGGCGCAAGAAATGCATTCGCATTTGCTCACGATTCCCTTCGGGGAAGTGGGGGCGCCAGGACGTAGAGTGAAAAATGACCATTTCAAAAGGGTGCCCTCCGCAAAATGAAAAAAAAAATCTGTTTCGATTATTCGGTCACGCAAAGATGAGAATTTTTCGCTCACAACCACCGACGCTGGAATTTCTGTGAAACGAATCCTTTAACGCTATCACTTTAATAAGTTCGCCGCTAAGGCTCTGGTCATGTGCAGACAACGGGTCGGTGTGATCCCCGTGTTGCGGAAAAGGAAGGGTTTGGTAACGGCGACGTAACGATATTGTGGTTTTGAAATTTTTTGCAATAAATAAAACGGCCGAAGTCGATTGCTCGCGATTGTGCGCATTGCCAGTAACAAAAGTAGACGCGTTCGCGTACAACGTTATTTCAACATATAACGCCGATATATCACTTTATGAAGTATGAATAAATAATCAAGTTATTCACACGCTGCAGGACGCACCTTCAGATCGCACTACATTGGCACCTCGTACATGGCGATTGTGCGCGCACTCAAATGTTAAAAGCAAATATTACAGATACTTTAGAACTCTAGGTGCTCGAACCAAGCATAACGTGACAGAAACATCAGTGCTAAATGCTGTCAGGGTGACTACATCTCACGAAGCATATGACGCCAATGAACACTTATTTTCAAATCAACGCAATATTCAGAGCCACAACACAGATGGACCCACTCAAAAGGATTTGCAGTGTTTCCATTTGACAAGACGTATTCCGAACCATAGCGCTTACCGCAGTCCTCGAACTTGTAGTTGCCGGTCAGAGCTCGGGCCAAGCCGAAGACGAGACTCAATGCCACGGTCCAGATCATGACCGACGTAGGCTCGCGAAACGAAAGCTCTCGATGTTCGTCTTCCTCCCTTGCCTTACAAAATAAGACCCGGAAGGGCCCCAGGCTTGTGCGCGTTACAGATGTAAGAAGATTACGTTGAATGATCTCGCTATATCGAAATCAACGACCGTTTCCAAAGCGATTCGCACGGCAGCACGAGGCACCGAATGCACGATCATCGTTTCATTATATACAGCTATGTATCCAACCCCTGCACTCTGTAGGCTCGATGCAGCGGCGACCAACACGTGGCAAGAAGCCGATTAGGACGTCCTCATTTTTATTGATACGATAATCTAAAGTATTTGATTCCGCGTCACATATATCTTTGTGACGAAACCCGAGCACAGCGAATGCGACATCGCCCATCTGAATAAAGCCGACGTTTACGCGGAAAAGGATGAAAGAGGCTGTGCTGCAGACACCATTCATCGTAAGCGTGGTTAATACAGAGACAACAGAAGCAAGGGCGCCGAATAAGGCCAGATGATCTTATTCCTGCGTGAAATCAACGCGTGTCAATGCGTCTGTATAATAACTGTGCTGTAGCGTTGCATTTTTGGCATTATCGAGTCAGCTAGCACCCGATGTCTGTTATTTACAGAGATTAGGCACGTATCAAGGAAAAAAAAACCTCAAACTTTCTGTCATTCTATGTTTTGCTCACCAGACAGCCATTGTTTCATTTATTTCGTTTATCGCCCAACTATGAATCGAGCAGATATCTTACGCAAAATTTCCGGAGCCCTTCACTACGGCATCTCTCATAATCATATGGTGGTTTTGGGACGTTAAACCCCACATATCAATCAATCGAATTGAGCAGATATCTTACAGAAAGCTCGTTGTTCAGAATACGCGATCTGCAATCTAGTCACATGCACGGACGTATTTAGATTGATTGATTGATATGTGCGATTTAGCGTCCCAAAACCACCATATGATTATTAGAGACGTCATAGTGGGGGGCTCCGGAAATTTCGACCACCTGGGGTTCTTTAATGTGCACCCGAATCTGAGCGCACCGGCCTACAACATTTCCGCCTCCGTCGGAAACGCAGCCGCTGCAGACGGGATTCGATCCCGCGACGGACGTATTTAGAGGGAGGGCAGTGGCGTAGCCGGGGAAGGGGGGGGGGGAGAGGTATGGGCCCGGTGTATCCCCCCCGCCCGACATGTTTAGGGGCGAAGCAATTTAGGGTCGCGCCTTGTTCCTTCGATATCCGTTGTCCTGGCTTGCGGTGCGCCGGCCGCGAGCGCGCCGATCGTAGGTAAAAGAGGATAACGATGATCATGGGTGCCCTCGTGGCAGGCTGTTTCTTTCGCTGCGGCGCCCCAAGAGCTATAAAACGCGCCCGCTCCCAGCTCTCTCTCTCGTGGCCATGGAGTGCACTTCAATAAGAAAGAAAGAGAGAGAATGTACGAGGTTTAATGATACCCCGGAGCTTCGCCCAATCACCTTTATTCACTTCATGGATATGCTGCGATTTGTGTTTTTTTTTTCTTTTTGCCATGACAGACAGCGCAAAATGACCACTTGCACCCTTCCGAAAAAAAAAAAAAATATTTCTGCCTACGCTCCTGGTTTGCTGTGTCGTGCTTTTTGTGTGTTTGTTTTGTTCGCATCTGTATGATTGTCTGTCTTCTTTTTTTAATACTGAGCTGTCCTATCAAAATCTGAGCTCAACTGAGTTAACATTTGCAGGTGAAGTCCCCTCAGGTGCTTACCACGTGGCTTTTGCGGCCAGGCAAAGACGCCTGAACTATTCGTCACGACGCTTCGTCGAAACCTTCAGGACACGACTACACCGACTGCGAATAACGCACGGAAGAGAATAAAATTTTGCTAGCTTTGCGTTCTCACGCGTTTCACACTTCAATTTCGGCCATGGCTGCAACCAAACACGGCGCAATCAAACAAAATCGTAGGTCAGCGGCAAAACAATTGCTTCATATCACGCTGCCGGACACACAGCGGACATGGCCCTAGTGACACAGAAGAACCGGAAGCAGTGCCTTCCCGCCATGCCATGCGGGAACTCCATGGTCCCGAAACGCAGTATAGCGTGAGAGTAAACACCATGTGTGAGTAAATACCATGTGAGAGTAAATACCTGCATGTCAGTCAGTCCATCCGCACGTGCGCCCGTCCATTTAGTAAACACTCCAAGTACCGCCATCTCACATTTTTTCATCGCGATCGTAGTCGCGCGATCGTCTCTCTCTTTCTCGTGTGGCACATGCCCGTCTCTCCTTCCTCTGTGTCACGTACCCGCTCTCTCGGGTTGCCACCGGCGGTTACACACAACGACAAGGGGGGACGCACAAGCCACGCCATAAGGAGCTTCGACCCTAAAAAAGACAGCGCACTTCAACGTCGCTTTTCGGGCTAGTTCTGTAAATGCATCGAGAAGCATCAGGCGACGTCAACAAACATTCAATTGAAAGTTGACACTCGTGTCTGCATTGCCCGTGTCTGCCAGCACTAGGACACTCTTTGATTAAGGGTGCGCGATCATTCAAAATTTAGAACAACTTCTTTGAATAGTATTTGCTATTCGATTCGCACAGAAATTTTTACTGTTCGAACTTCCTAAAGACAAATACAGTCAGCGTCCGATTGAAAGTGGTCCCTTCACATTTTTATTAAGCTTCACCTCAATACAATACACTCGTATTGCGGCAAAGCTACCTTTAAGGCTACGTTACGGTTGCGAATGTATTGACGCAAGAAAAACCGTGGTTTCAACATGGGCATGATGGACGTAGCAGGAGCGGGTGCTAAATTATTGCTCTTTTGTACCTGAAATCTGGGCAGAAAGGCAGAAATGCTGGACGCCGCAGGTGTTTAGCATGCAAAATTTTAGATGTTCTAATATATTGACGTCTACGAGGCAGACTAGGATCTCTGGACTGGAAGAGAGCACACTCTTGTCCGCCGCATAGTAGCACCTTTGCCTTTCATGTGTAAAGAGAATATAATAACGTTTGAATGCGTAAAGAGAATAAGAATATGCTTAGGTGACCTCTCCAACCTCTTTTCTGCAATTTCACTTTGAAGTATTAGAATATTCCAGAAATATTCCAGAAATATTCGAGAAGTACTTGAAAAATATGCAATTCGATTCGCACTTACATTTAGATTGTCAAATTCGCTTCACATCCAAAATTCTGCTATTCCCATAGCTCTAACTTTAGTGTACTTCATTTTCACTGATTGGAAAATACTAGGCTTGCACGAACAGTGAATTTTAGGTTCGAAGCGAATAACTTTGGTTGAATAGTTGAATAACTTGAATCTAATTCGAATAGCATATATCACATATTATGCAGAACAATTGGCATATTTGTCATGACCAAAAAACATGCACATTATACATATATATATATATATATATAATGTGCATGTTTTTTGGTCATGACAAATATGCCAATTGTGTATATATATATATATATATATATATATATATATATATATATATATATATATATATATATATATATATATATATAATTTTAAAAGCCAGGGTAAATGGATTAATGCCAATGCCATTCTTCTGGTTCAAATGAAGTGGAAACAACATTGGATAGTTGCAGGATTTTACTTTCAGCAGAATGCAAGTGATAACCTGTAAAATGAGATGTTTTTAAGCTTTACTATACTTACAGCGCATAAGCTAGTATAACAAGCTTTTGAACTTAGAACTTAAAAAAAATGACCAATAGAGGTGAGGGAGATATGTTCATTAACCTTGAAGTAAGGCTTTACGACAGTGCGGAGTTTCTTTGACTAGGTGTTTTCACGGCTGAGCACTCCCTCATTGCAGTCGAAGTACCTTTACAACAAGCTAACCTATGCATTAAAAAGGTGCTTTCACGGCTTCGCACCTTCTTTCTGCAGCAAAACCACCTTCACAAAGAGTTGCATGCGGATTATAATACACCAGTTGGTTCATTCGGAATACTGCGAAACTTTCACAAATATAAATTTAATTCGAAGTGAATTCGAATGCCATGATATTCATTCGATTATTCAAAGCATTCGAATATTCGCACAAGCCTGGAAACTACGTAGAATTAAGTAGATGCTGTAAAAATCTACATCATGGCATTAGGTGCCAGAATTTCCAAATGGCATCACCAGCCAGTTTGCTTTTTGAGCATTTTCTCGCTTACCAAGCACCTTCTCAAAGCAAGCATGGTGATTTAGAAATTGTGAAAGGGTATTTTCCCAATACAAGGAAAAATTAGATTTCATTTTAGTGTGCCTTAAATAAGTATGTACATGAATTATCTGGGAAGAGTTAACGGGCCTTGTCTACATGGATTATAAATTATTTACCATTCTCATGAGTCTGCGATTTTGTTAAAGGAAAGTACACACAGAAAAGGTACCAAAATGCTACTTTGGGGGGCACCATATTTCACCGGTTTTTCATCTGAGCCTCAATCTGCGGTCATTACAGACTGCATTTCATGCAAATACAATGAGAGTTAAGAATGTGCTATGCCTCTAATACCATAAACATTTCTATTCCCTGACAAAACGAGGTCGACAAACTAACAAACACTGCTAGTAGTTACACAACTGATACACCAATTGATTGATTTGTGGGGTTTATTGTCCCAAAACCACCATATGATTAATTGATACACCAAGTTGATACACCAATTGATACACCAAGTTGAACAGACAATGAACTGGGCTGGTAGTTTACATTTAATGAGTCAGTTTGCATCCTCCTTCCTAGGCAATGCTCTTCATATCCCCATTACTGTGTGCCACTGGCAATGCAAGAAGTGATGTTTCCCTTGCTTATGGCGTCTGGATGTGTTGCTGTTTGGGACTTTTATTAGTTTTCCTTTCAAGTTGCACTTCACCTATATATCAGCTGTTCTTTCCCAAATAAATTTTAGTTTCGAGTCAGCGCCTGTCTGTCTGTCTTCTTTTTCTTTGTCGTCATCTCATGTGGGCTGGTTAACAAAGATCAACACTGCATCTACTCCAGTTGTGTAGCGGCAAACCAACAGCACCAGTTCAGGACACGCCACGCGGTTATTTGACTCCAAGGTGAATATTGCACACTGAGTCGACGACCTTGTAGCATAGATTCTGTAACATTCCCGATATCGAGTCTATGATGACAGCGATGTGTGCACCCAGGCCATCTCTTGGTTCTCCTGACTGTGTATACCGCAAATTTTTTGTGCATTTATAAAATTTGTGATCGCAGCAGAAAATGCCTGCTACATCCTTCTTAAATATGTGCAATTCACTACAATAAGCTGCATTACAGTACACCGTGACAAATGCTTTTTTCATATCTCATACATGGGTCATTTCCGAAGGAGATTTCTCATCAGGATTCGAGAAAAATATTGATACCGGTCTTCAGTATGACTAAAATCGGTACGCCTGTTTTGAAATATCGAGCCTTTGTTCCATAATAGGTCTGTTTCAACACTAATGACTGTGTGGGTATGAGGGCAGATGTGAGCATGCTTGGCTGCTAGGGAAAGGTCTGCAGGTCGCAGGCAGCCCATGGGCCGCATGTCTCAGACTTCTGCACTAAGCCATCTGAAATCAGCTCTGGCCATCCATCTGTCTTGTTTGGCATATCCATACGCTGGCTTATATGACCAGAATACACATAAGGCATTACTAAAAAGTGTTCGCAGCAAATATGGTTACACCCCTAATTTTGATTTACTGAGGACAATGATGGTCATGAGGCGAAACCAGGAAGCCTAATTATTTAATAGACGTCCACTTATGTACATTCCTACGGGGAGAAGGGCTTTGCATGAACAGGAGAGCAGTCCATGTGTCGATGACTGTTTATCGGTACAAGTAGTCCGCTTGAATGTTGGCAGCAAGCTCTGGCTCCCACTTGTCACCGTTGTTCAGAAGTTTTTCCTTGTTGTACAGGAGCTCCTCGTGCGTTTCCGTTGTGTACTCAAAGTTGGGGCCCTGTAGGAGAGCAACAGCACTATTTGTTACAGTCGAACTAGCATACGTTGAAAGCGTAGTGGATAGCGAAATACTAGTTTGATGTGAGAGATGTAAGGGTTGGATAGTACATTCTACTGCACATACCGTATTTACTCGCATGATCCTCGCACTCGCAGAATTCTCGCACTCCCCATATTGTCCAACAAAAATACGATTTCTTTTTTTCCTCGAGTAATTATCGCACCCCCAAAAACTTCCGCAATGTCGTCTGCTCGTTCCAGCCACTGATGATGATAGCATGTACCATCTGGCACCATCTCTTCAGCATCAAGCGTACTATTATTGCACAGAGATCCAATCCAAGCCAAGCCAAAGTGGCAAGTGCGCATTGCGGCGAGTTTTGTATGTTGTGTCGGTGATGTTGTCACATTATGGGGGGATACTGAAGCTACCCGGCTGTTTTCAAGCTGAAAGTGATATATCATGCACTAAACAACGGCAACAGGGCCTCCAATAGGCCCTTCGAAGTCTACTAGTTTTGTGTTCGCTACTGGTGACAGCAGCTGAAAGCCACCAAGGCGCGTTGGGCCTGCCGTGTGCCTAAAACTGGGATTGATGGTAAACTTTATTTTTTCAGAAGAAAACTGCGGATGATTCTGTTAAATAGCCATCAGCCCAATACTGACGTCCTATGCTTACCTTTTGAGGGCTACTCTTGCGCGACAAACGCTACCGCTACGCCTGCAACGCCCACAAGCTTTGCGTATAATTTGCTTGGACTTTTTGTGTCTCAAATAAATCTCGCCTTGTGTTGAACCTGTGCTTTTATTGTTGAGGTAAGTTTTAATTAGTACTTCTCAAATATTCCTGTTAGTTGCTGGTGTGAGAATCCTGATTTGCGGCCACTTCATTTTCTTTTTTGCTCTGTACATTTTCATGGAAAGTTTCCCCACGTAATTCTCGCACCCCCCATTTTTGCGCCGATTTTCAGCTAAAAAAAGTGTGAGGATTATGCGAGTAAATATAGTATACTTTATTCTCAATAATAGTATGCTTCATCACAAAACAAGGTTGTGCTGGCCTATGAAGGCATCTCTATTTATCACACTATTTACTATACATAGCATGACCACCCATTCAAAAACCAGTGGAACTGTCCCACATTGGGGGCTATGGTGTCATGTCTCCAAAGTGATGCGAAAATCTTCCAAAACTTCACACTTTACTGAAATTGTTCAACAGCACCTTGACCTCATCTGCATCTTGCCACCCTGTTTGTACATGCTTCCGGAAATGTCAGCTAGCCATGCAATTCATGTTAATGACGAATGCATGTGGTACTAGTCACACATGCTGGCCTGCCATTCCCCAAGAAATGTTAGTGGCAGGTTCCCAGGCTGATTGAACATGTGCGCACAGTTGCATCTTACTGCAGCTGGCAGTGGTCAACTTGTGCTAATGGTAAGACAATCGGTAGTTTGTGGAAACTAAGCTACAGCTATTTTGTGAGCAGAATTTTTTAATTGCAGAACTTTAATGTTGATATTAAGAACATAACATTGTTTTGCAGCATTTTTTGTGGATGTACATAGAATTATGTAGATTTTTTCACACCTTCCGAAACACATCTCATGTACAGTTTTTTGCAATTTGTGAGGTAAATAAATCAACTCCAACTTGCATCAGATACTCTGCTTCCTCGTTTCAGAAATGACAAAATATTATGAGACAGCAGTTCTTGCCCAACAACTCGCTAGTAGGAAGGTAGTCACTCCAAGCAAATATTTGATGCCCTTGCTGCAACAGTAATTTGTATTTCAACTTATACAAACCAGTAATTCTTCTTCTCTATAGACAGCAATTCCTTACCAATTCAGTGCCTTGTTTAATATCATCTGGCAAAAATGCACCACTATGTTGACATGAATGTCCAATGACGTGAAAATTGGTCACTACAGTCGAATGCCGCTTCAACAAAATTTCCGCTACAACGAAAAATTCATGATTTCCTGTCAGCAGTCCATAGGAGTCAATGCATAAATATTGTCGCCACAATGAACACTTTTTCTTCAATCGTCCCACTTCAACGAAATTTTACGATGCAATTTCAGGCTCAGATGCTGGTTGCTATGCAGTAAACCCAATATTTAACATATAGATGCATTTACACAGCCTGAAAATGCGTCAATGAAGTCTAAAACACACGTTGGCACCACTAGAAACCGCCCCTGTTCAGCAAACATGGGCGCCGTCATTGCTCGATAGCGATGGCAATGAGACTGTCCTGCTTTTGTTTTGTCACTGGCTTGCTTTTGAGCCGTAGGTGATCCGAAGCTGAAGCTCAATTAATGGTTTCCTTCTCGCTAGCCACCATATTCTCGCAGCTGCTGGGTGCAACCGCGGCACGATGCCTTTTCCGATTCCGATGCTTATCAATATGTTCGCGCTCGGCCAGTGTGGTAACTAATCAGAGCGGCTGTTCGTCCACATTATCAACAAAATCAGCTAGCCGCGAGTAGTGGATGATAAAAATGACATAGAATAATGCAAAAGTTGCCGCTCCACAATACCCTGCCTCCATCTTGGCATTGTCGGATACTTTTGACGATAGACAGCTGCCGGTGTTAACGTGTTAATGCAACTGTTTGGTTCGTTCATGAAAGCGGTTTTATGCATTGTTTCCGCGTGCTTTTCACCATGGCCTCGTTATGCATGGGTGAGAATCCCGCCGTGACGCTGCTGGGTAAGAATAGGAAGCAGCGGGCATTTTTTGAATTTTGAGAACAAAGGTTCCTTTGTTTTGCTAGCTCAGATCAACTATATATATATTTTTTACATTTAACTACAACGAAATTTTCGCCTCAACGAATTTTTTTCCGTGCCCCGTCAGATTTGCCGTAGCGGGGTTTGACTGTATACCATTACGAATTCATATTGGCCGATGCCAGGGCATATTGCAGTTAGTGGTGATTGTTTCCGATAAGTGTATTTGTACTTTCAAGGTGAAGTTACAACTGTTTGATATTGTCAATCCTTGATCCACTCAGTGCCAAGTCTTTTGGTTTACATCCCACGAGGCAAATTACAATAAAGGCTCCTGTACCACTAGTAAACTTAATGAACATAAAGTAGCACCAACACAGAAATTCAGAGTTATAGATGTTCTATGTTACTCCTTGAGTACCAACAGTGTGTGTATGGTTCTTAGCAAGCAGGGACATAGTGAAATGTAAAAGATTTTTTATACTAAAGTTTGTCTTAAAATGCCAAGGTTGACGTCATTGACATCGCCGTGACGATAAAATGAAAATGCAAGTTTGTAAACACTGTGCAGTGGCAAGTCTATGCCAGACGATGCTGCTCTAAGAAAATAAAGACCATGATGCAGTGGAGTGATCCAATGCAGTGTGTTGTCTACACATATCCAGCTTCTTGCTATAAAAATAGAAACTGCATTACAGAAGCAATGATGTTCAAGTACGCTATTTAGAATACTATGATGACTGTTAGAAATTTTCCGGTGTTTGGAGCACTAAACACAAAAAGTGGACCGTTTTGTGCCAAGTTGTAAGCACTGACAGCACCGTGAAGGTTTAGCATCACACTTGTATCCCTTCAATGATCTCATTATATGTGGGTGGGCCATGTTTGCGTGACACGGCATATGCACTGACACCTGCTATGTAAAAGGAAGAGCACGTTTGCAACTTCCAGATATCTAAAAATGCTGGCACGATAAGAAGTGTCACCACTGAAAGAGGCATTTATTCTTGGTGGAGCAAGGGATAAAGAGTGGTGGTGAGCTGTTTAAGTTAGTCAATGCCCATTCATATGAATGGCACAATCACTCTGCAGGTACACTGATGTGCCCATTTGCCTTGCAAAGCTAAGATACTGCCCCTACTTCACAAGTTTAGAGATCACAGTGGTGCAAAAACTTCAATTTCTCGTTTTTGTGGTGGAATGTACTCCGCCGAGATGAGTTGACCATTACGCACTGTTGAGCAGGAACAAATGAAGGCAGTATGAGCACCTACGATGCTATGTGCTTCGAGCATTCGTGTGATTGCAAAAGAAAAAACGTTACAAGCCAAGATATCATTTCAGTACACCATTAGCATTACCACACAGAGGAAAGACACAATTGTGCCAATTACACACTCATGTAGAAGGAAAAAACCCAACTTGCCTGCTGATAGACAGCTGAATCATGTGGCCCGAAAAAGTTCTTTAATCTGCGTAAACTTTAGCAAGCCTTGTGCCTCAATCAATATCCTATATTTGAATTTCTAAAGTGCCCCGGTATGCCAATTCTCTGTTTCCTAAAGGCACTTTCTGACAACAACATTATATTGTTGCTTGAGCATCTTCATTCTCTGTAACGTTGGTCATAAATACAGTGGCCACTGTTAACTTGTGCAGTGACTTCTGAGGAACTAAAGTACTGCAAATATTTGTTGACTCGGGAACATAAAAAATATAGGCTTGTACGAATATTCGAAGCATTCGAATAGTTGAGTATTCGAATTCACTTCGATTCGAATATAAATTATGGAATATTTTCAAAGTATTCGCAATGAACGAACAGGTGTATATTAGTCCGCATGTAACCACCTGTAAAAGTGGTTTCACTGCAATTTAAAAATGCTAAACAATGAAAACACCTATTTAAAAAAATTCACTTTGCTGTGAAGCCCCTTTCTAATATAAAGGGGCCCTGGAACACTTACTAAACATGGTCAGAAAACGCTGACAATCGGTAGTCGAGGCTACCGAAAACACATGAGGCAAATATTGTAGCACAGAACGTATTCACAATAAATTTTGAAAGCTAAAACCGTTTTCTTTCGTCGGAAAATGACACTACAAGCTGAGAAATCACTTGTCACAGCCAAGAAGGAATATACGGCTCTAGTCACAGGCATTGGCTGATTTGAGTATGGCGCGCTCGTCGTTACCGGGGCCGCCGCTTGACCACAAGTACGTGCACAGTCGCACTAAAATGCCACGCATTCGAAGAAAAAAATGAGGTGCTCTAGGCCACGAGGTGCGTGTGAAGTATTTTCTTTCACCGTGCCATTCCTCCCTACTTATCTTCAAGCTATTTCGTCAGGACGAGAAGAGAGAATGCAATTGTAAATACAAATTTTTGCATATGCGAATTTTTGAAAGTCCGCTCGTACTGGACTGATTCTAGAAACTTTGCGACAGTAAATTTGTGAGGCAACAAGCATGTTTCCTGGATCCACGGCTACTTGAAAAAGTGTTGCAGGGCCCCTTTGAAGGAACATGTTTTCCTGAAATCAATTCTTCATTTCATTAAGCTTGTTATGACAGCTTATATGATCCAAGTATAATAAATTTTAAAACATTAAGTATCTTACAGGTTATCACTCACATCCTACTGAAACTACTACTCAAGGTTTTTTTGGCTTCCTTTGAATGAAAAAAAGAAAAGAAAACCATTTGCATGGAGCCCCTATTTCAATTCAAAAGAAGTACTGTGCAGGTTAGTTAGGTCATGATAGATATTCCATTTTTTTTGTGTGTCATATGTACCATTTAAATTCGATTCGAAATTCGATTCGAAATTTGATCAAAATCACTATTGGCTTCGAACCAAAAATTCACTATTTGTACAAGCCTGAAAAAATACAGTCCTCATATATGATATGACCACATAATATTACACAAACTGTAGACCTTTTCAGTAATGAAGTGGAGAGAGTAAAGATTTTTGATGGAACTTTGGTGTGAGTCTCTACTCTTTACTTGCGACAATATAGTTTATGTTCTGCCCCTGCACTCATTGCTACCCTTTACGTATCTTGTCAGAGAAGAACAAAGGTTGCTCTTGTACAGAGCCATAAAAAAAGAATGTGTGCTTGCAACATGAGTGCATATGAAGGAAGAAGCCACTTTTATGGCCCTGCATAGGGTAGGTTTAAGCTTCTTTTTTAAATCAGTGGTATTCTTGTAAACAAAGAGATACAGTTTCTATGGTGTGCCTTTTAGCCGTTATCATTCTAGTCCACACTTCTAGACAATGATCTCTACCTTCTTTGTTGGGTGAAGTGTTCTTGTGATACAGTAAAATCTTGTTATAGCAAACCTCACACTAAGGATTTTTACAGAATAACAACTTCTTCAGAAAGCTCCCTCCAAATGTCCTCCAATTTAATCTAAATATATTTCACTACTATGAATTTCAGATTATTGAATGTTTCAGAATAACTTATAGAATTTTATTCTCCTCATATCTCAGATTCTCCACAACACTTCAGATTAACGAATAGTGATTTTAATGTTATTCCTGGCTGTCAAAATAGTGCCCAGCTTCGTACCTGCCACTATCATCATCATTACATCATCATCATCACATCATCATCATCATCATCAGAATGCCTGCGTATTCCTCTATCTGCCCGCTCTATTCAAATGTGCAACAGCCCTATTGTACTAGGTACTTTTTTTTTTAGCGTCGGGCTTCACCCCATTGCCTTTGTTTTCGTCGGACAGCTTTACCTGCGCGCTTGTTACGCAGCTGTTCTCTAGCCTTTAGGTTGGTGGCTGAACGTTCATAATGAGCTCCGGAACCAGCATGCAAGAATTGCTACTACATTGAAAAATGTGACGCGAGTGACCTATGGGATTAAGTCACCCATGATTATCCATGCATGGTTCCCTAACGATTGAACACTATGCACAGTGCGATGACGAAGCATGCACGCAAACTTATCTGACCTCCGATAAGATCCAAACCATTTGTCGTGATAAGAAAACGGCGACAAAAGCAAAGAGGACGTTGGAACAGTGCGCACGAACCAAGGTGAAGAATCTGTATTTGACGCCAATGCTTCACAGTGCATAAAAAAGATACACACGCTTGAAAGTTCATATTTCAGCAGTCGAGCTGTGCAGATCATGATAGATTGTGCTCTTTCTCAAATATACATGCACTGGTTTCGCACTATTTTGTGCTTACTTTTTGCGTTTAACAGGGCATAACACCGTTGCAGATGTATACACAGCACAGGTAGGTGACTCATGTGTTTGTGTTGACGTTTTTTGCACAATTTTTTTTAATACTTTCCTCACACTTTTCAATATGACAACTCAATTCCGAAATTCACTGTAGTGAGAAAATGTTGGAGAAGAGATGCTCTCTTACCTTTACATCTCTGAACAGATTTAGACATACTGGCACTCTGCCAAAAGGTCGTTCATATATTCGAAAGTGTTCTGCAACACACCAACTGAATAAAGCCTGGCAAAATCCTTTAAAAGTCTACTCAGTGCTAATTATGATTACAAAAGGCTGAAGCAACAAATTTACCTTCAGAGTAAATAGTATGTGACCTATGCTACAAACTTTCATCTGTTATTTCCTCACAACACCAGACCCAACAAGCAGCTTTGACAGCTCCTCATGCACGACATCAGCAGGCTCAACTAAACTTAATTTTTTTTCCCGTGTGAAACCTCGAAAGTAAAAGCATAAAGATTGGCCATTAATGGCGTGCTCACTTCAACGATGGCGTCAACGGGACATGCCTCCTGGCAGAAACCGCAGTAGATGCACTTAGTCATGTCAATGTCGTAGCGGGTCGTTCGTCGGCTTCCATCCGCTCGCTCTTCAGCCTCGATGGTGATGGCCTTTGAGAATACAGAAAAAACAGCACATGTGGTTTTTAAATAGCCATTTCTAAATAGCCATTTCTTTAAGCCAACTCTTAAGACACTATATAGTATTTTCTGCTGAATGTTATCAGCATTAGACCCAAACAAAACAGATAATCTTCATGAACTAAAAGGATACTTAAAGAAAAAGAAGACATTAAACTGCAAGGGGAAAAAGATTATTACAGGTTAATAAATAACAAAAGAATTGCCTCCTAATGTGAGGTATGAAATGCACCTCATTTCTAGATTTCTTCTTCAGTAACTTTGCATATAACAACTAAAATCTGAGCCAGTTGGTAGGTATCAACATTATAGAAAAACAGAGAAAAGTACACAACAACAAAAAAAGAAGGTAAACACAAAGACTTATCTGTGCATGCCCAGGCAGGAGGTGATAGTTATCAATCTGGCATTCTCAGTGGTCTAGCGGGATAACTATTTTGACACTCAATGATGTGATCGATCAAACTCTTTTTGGTGCAGCTTCTGGAGCAACTACTAAAATCTCTCTTTGGAGCAGCATCACAACCATTTGGAGCAGTTTTTTGTCACACATTCTCGACTGCAGACCGCAAGCTGGAGATGTTGCACTACATGTCAGAGGAAATCCATCTATGTACGCACGCATATATTCATTTGGAGTACTCCTAAACACGAAATTAGGTCGCTGCTTTCAGCTATTCTACAGACATTTCTGTTAAGTCGGCTCAAGCCACTTAACACTTCCCAGGAATTTGCTTTGATATAATGCAAATGATGCTTTAGTTACAATATGGATGCTTACAATATTCAAATATTGGAAGCACAATCTGTCACAATTTTACATGGATTTCATTTACTTAACAAAAAGTCTCATTACGTGTGTGCTTTTTCTAAAACCTAGTGCATTGTGCAAAGTGTCTGCTGTCGTACTTTATGTACAGAATGATGCGAGTCCTGGTTAATAGATGGTTAATAGGAGCAGGGTTTAGTAACTTGTCCTCCATTCCCATAATTTCATCAGTGCATGAAAAAAATTTATGGTAATGGTGGAGGTAGAATAGGTATTAATAATGGACAAACTGTTTGACATGTACAGTTGCTGAGGTTGAGAAGCCCGTCCGAGATGTGCCAGAATACTGGGTCACCATGCCTTCTCAGTGAAGTTGCAGCCCATGTATAGCATGTGGCCTAGCTTGTTCCTCAGAAGCTTCAACAGCAAGCAATGACGATTTTTTCGAACCGTTTTCAAACATGAAACCTAAATTCAGGAATATTTCTTGTTGCTGCATAGAAGGACACTGAACACTGTTTTTGAAGGTGTCCGGTTCATTCTACGTGGCGACAGAATGTGTGACACTCTGCCGGCGTAGGCCTTAGCACTTTCCATGTGGCTGGCCGCCCTCTCCAGCGGCGTTTATGTCATGATGCCGAGAGTCTAATGCCAGAAAACGCCGGCAAAAGCACTGCATATATCGTATAAACCGAAATATAAGTCGAGATATTTTCAATAAAATAATAAGCTAAAGTCGCCCCTCTTCTTATATAGCGGTGTCTATCTAGCCGAAAGTGCGGCGCTGTCTGGCAACATGTGGCTTGCATGTGCTTGAGAAGCCGGACGTGGCTATATCCGCATCCAAATCCAATCCCAGACTGTTCTTTTTTTCTCTCTGTCTGTTTTCTTTGTATTCGTGATTTGCTTCTGATCTGTTCAGAGTTTTCGCTCCGCCGCTTGAGATTGCGCTGCATTTTTAGTGTTGTTTTTTTTTTCATTCATTGAATATGAGTAGCGGTACGAGGAGGCAGTACTCAGCTGCATTTAAACTAGATGTTGTTGACTGCGCTGAAGCGAACGGGAATATGGCTGCTCAGTGCCACTTTGGTGTATCGGAAAAAAAGTGTGTGCTATTGGAGGGTGCAGAAAGGGAAGCTGCAGATGTTCAATCCTCGAAAAATGTCGTTTCGTGGACGAAGTGTCGTTAATCTGCAGCTGGAGGGTAAGCAAGCGGACTTTATGCACGAAGTTAGTGCCCGCTCGCTGCCAGTGACCGTGGATACCATTCGCAAGGAAGCCGTGAAACTCGCTCGAGAAGCTGGGCTCACGAGAGAAGAGTTTTGAGCACCAAAATCTTGGGTGCGTCGATTTATGCGACGCAAAGAATTTTCTCTCCGACGGCGCACATCAATCTGTCAGAAGTTGCCAGAGGACTTCGAGGACAAGCTTATAAACTTTCAGCGCTTCGTGAACCGGCTTCAGGAGCAGAACGACTACATGATGGGGCAGATTGGCAATGCCGATGAGATCCCCGTGTGGTTTGACATGCTTTCGTCGACCACGATCACGTAGCACAGCGCCAAGAATGTGAAGCTGTTGTCCACTGGCAATAAGCACTCGCGCTTCACCGTCATGCTGGCATGCACGGCAGATGGTAGAAAGCTTCCGCCCTTCATCATTTTTAAATGCAAGACAATGCCGAAGGAAGTGTTCCCGCCCGGTGTTGTCGTTCGCGTCAACAAAAAGGGATAGATGGACGAGGACATGATGCTCCAATGGATAAGAGTAGTGTGGAACCGTCGGCCAGGTGCACTGCTGCGTCTTCGCAGCATGCTGGTGTTGGATGCCTTTCGTGGTCACTTAACCGACGCTGTGAAACGCGCACTCGGCGACGGGAAAACGAACCTCGCCGTGATACCAGGTGGTATGACGTCCACCCTCCAGTCACTCGACGTTGTGCTGAACAAGCCGTTCAAGGACAGAGTGTGGCTGGAGTACCAAGAGTGGATGTCTGACGACAACCCAGACATTGACAGGCCGCCTACAGAGGCCTCCACTTGCGACTGTTTCTGGCTGGGTGCTTTCCGCCTAGCGTTCCTTGCCAGATTCCATGGTGGAAAAGGCTTTCAACAAATGTTGCATCAGCAACTCGCTGGATGGCACATAGGGGGACGCACTGTGGGAGGCAACCAGTGACAAACTATCGTTTTCGGAAGACAGTGGTGCTTCGTCGGACGAACAGAAACAGTAGTGATGGTGGTTGAAAGGAGCTCCTACGATCAGCTTGCGGTGCACCCAATTCGCAAATAATTGTGGCTCGGCAGTTTTGGGTTGTTTCCCTTTTTTTATTTCTTTTTCCGTAACCTTGACCTTAGGGGGTCAACCTATATTCCCACTTGACCTATAGTCCTGTTTATACGGTAGTTCGGCCTTAACAGCATTGTCATCCAACGGTAGAGCAAGAGCGCTTTTGCTGCACTGAGAGCAGCCAGGAGCAGTTTGAGGTGCTCTTGCCTAAAAAGCCGAGTACCCGCAGCTAATGTGAGTCACGTGACCTTTGAACGCCAGTCTCCAAATTTTTTTTTGTTGGCCGGTGAATGCAACATCAATGGTAGCAATCATGAGTAGCTTGACACCACTGTATTGTACTGGTGGCGATGACAGCTGGGCGTCTGCCGAATTATCGTTGCACAAACATACTACGTATTAGGATAATGAAGAACATGTAGCCGACGGATTTCACGCGTATTTTGCTGCTGTCCCACAGAAAATGCTGGGGCTTGGTATGTTTCAATCACATGGTTTCCCCACTCGGCGCCCTCTCACCTGCTGTGTGGGAACACGTCGCAGTCCATTGATTGATTGATATGTGGGGTTTAACGTCCCAAAACCACCATATGATTATGAGAGACGCCGTAGGGGAGGGCTCCGGAAATTTAGACCACCTGGGGTTCTTTAACGTGCACCCAAATCTGAGCACACGGGCCTACAACATTTCTGCCTCCATCGGAAATGCAGCCGCCGCAGCCGGGATTCGATCCCGCGACCTGCGGGTCAGCAGCCGAGTACCTTAGCCACTAGACCACCGCGGCGGGGCACGCCGCAGTCCAGCGGCAGATCGAGTGACCCTGCTTTCAGTGCTCTGCCTCCCACCTCTCACTGCACTATCCTTCCACACTGTTTTCTAAATCAAATTCACCACAAGTAACTTCACTCATTGACCCAACAAGCTACTCATTGCATCTGAGTATGGTCTAAAGCAGAGTTGGCATATTCTACAAGAGGATTAGCAATCATGGCCTGTGCCAAGTAGGCAAAATGCTGCATGATTGGCTAGAAGATGATTGGCTACCTGCGACGATACTGCGTTCAATAAAAGAGCTGCATCAGTTTTTGCTTAGCAGCAGATTGCGGTACACATGTACCGACGACAGCCGATTATGTCCATTCTGTCATTTTGCAACGCTATGAATCCCGGATGCTGCAGTAGTTTTGAAATGCTCGTTGGTGTAGCCACTGTGTGCTATCAGGTTGTTGTGCGAGAGTGCCGAAATCTTTTCTACTCTTTAGCAAAAAAAATTAATATAAATGACTTTGTGGTGGGTACTTTAGACAATATGTGCAGTGACATTATATTTTTCCTTTTGTTGGCGGTGATAGTGCACATCAGGAGATGCGTATCTGTACTGGGTGGTTAATGCATATATTTATAGCATAGTTCTACAACAGCATTCCCGAGAGGTACGTATTAACTATGTTTTACTGTAACACAGTTATCAGTTTATGTGTGAATAAATGTGAGCAATCACTTCGCCATCAAAGATGTTTTCACAATAGCAACTAAGTCTGCTTACCCCGCCTGCAGGGCAGATGGCAATGACACTGTGAAGGAGCGCAAGCGATATTCAAGGGCTGGTGAAACAAAATCAATCAAGTTCCTGTAATGTTTGGCTTACATGTTCACAGCATTCTTGAATACAGGTTACAAACATTTTCAGATTACATTGATAGAGTGTACATGGTGAAGATCAGTAGTGCTAAGCACAGAACTAAAAAAAATACAAGTGTTGGAGGACTAAAATAAATGAACGGTGAGAGTGCTGACTACGAAATGAGTGAACCCTGTTTCGCTCTCACTGCTGGCCTGTTATCCTGCTCATGTGAATTACGTCGTAAACAAGCTGCAGCTTCATAATCTTGTGAATATGCATGACACATGCTTGTGATGGTGTGTTTGACACGCAGGTTATCTTATGTAATGCCTCCTCTATTTTGCCAATGCCAGCTAGATTTGCCTAGTTCAACCATTCACCTCTCTTCTCTAGCTTTTTTTCATTTTGCTCTCGCCCATCGCCTACCATTGGTGCGTGCTTTGCAGTCATGAGGAAGAGAACCCATCACATAATGCCTCACAACGGTAATTACATGAAGTAATTTTTGTTGTGTACAGATACAGGGGGCAAGGTCTCTGTCCCGATGTGGGAGCGGCCCACTGCACGCTAAACACACGCACTGAAGTACCGTAGTAAAATTATTCATCCATCCATCCATCCCCAATATTGAAGGTCACGCTGGCTCTCTAAAAGATACAGTGTTTTGAGATAGCTAGTCGCTGTTCTTGGTGCTATTTCGCCAAACAGTAGAGAAGCGTCTCTGCAACGCTACTACTGCATGCGCTGTGCTGCAATGCAGTGGGGGCATTGCTCCGAGCCACAAAGAAGGAACATGAAGGAACAAATCTGATAGACGTATATATCGGAGTGCAAAACACGTCTATTGCATCTCCAGGGGAAAGCGCTCGGAAGCATGTGTGACGCAGGCAGCGCTTTCCATCGTGCAGCGTAGCATCACGATCACTCCCTGAACTAAGGCGGACCGACTGATCCTGTCCAAAATTGCACGCTTGCGCTGGCATTGTAAGAAATAAAGGAGACGACTCATGCGTACATACATATCTCTTTTATGACCAATACACCCAGTTAGTTTTCAGTGCTGACGTTCTTCATCCTTTCGTTTGCTTCCAAGTCCTCCCTTAGCTGTATTTTCACACACATGAACTCCTAGCTGCTTTTCAGCACGAATCTAAACCAAGTCATTAATATCACTATTCTTAATCATGAGGTGTTGCGGGACTCCTTTCACATAGATGGGACCAAAGCAATGTAAAAAAGCAAAATCAACATCGTCAACTCTCAAACGAGCAGCTGACGTCCTTTACCTGTGCCGGGCAGATGGCCTCACACAGCTTGCAGGCGATGCAACGCTCTTCTCCTGATGGGTAGCGGCGCAGGGCGTGCTCCCCTCTAAATCGAGGACTCAGGGGGCCTTTTTCAAACGGGTAGTTGATGGTGGCTGGCTCTTTGAAAAGTGTGCCTATTGTGATGGCCAGACCTGCAGTGCGGACAATATTCAATCAGACTATGCTGCAACACTTAATCATTTCAAGCGCTGCCTATAAAGATCACTCTGTAAATACATCAAATGGATACAATATGGTATAACACGGCATTACTTCAAGGCACTCAATATATTGCGACAAATTATTGTTTTGATTGTGTCCATTTTTGTGTCTCACAGTAAATATATTTAACTTAATTGTAACTAAATATCTATTTATTTTTAAGTCATTCATGCTAAGTTTTTGCATAAATAGAACCAAATCTCAGGCCAGAAACATAGTGCAAGTTTTTTTTTTTTGCAGTTATATCATACTACTCTTTCGTAATAGGATTTATACCATTTGTACTACCAGTTGCACTGTCCATATGAATCACTTCTTTAATTAAAACACTATCACTGTATTTTTGCAAATTTTTTTTCTAGCATTTGATAGCATTGACCACACTATTATTGATGCTCTTGCATATTCTTATACGCTGAAAAGGATCCTTAAGGGGCAGTAAACGATGATAATAATGTCCATGTTACGCAAAGAAAGTTTATACTTTTGCCATGACTCACAGCCACGTCAAACAACTTATCAGGCACAGTAGTGCCTTCAGCAAAGTGAAAACATGCAATTGTACATTGCTAAATCATATCAAAGAAAATTTTATTATGCAGTACGTTCAACTCATCAGAATCTCAAAGTATTTCACTGCATCTAGGTGCTACATAATAACACTAGGAAACAAAAGTGGTGTTACTGTCTACACAGCATCTCAAAGGGCTGAATTTGGCTAAATTCATTACAAGCGAGTGGCATATAAGTGTTCTTCACAAGGCTCCATGGCTGGTAATGGTACAGTTTCCTTCTAAGCAGCCTTCAAATGGCACCTATGCAGACACTGAACACGCCTAGTGGTTGTCTCATGACGTAGGTACATTTTCACGGCCTCCAAAATGTTTCTGTGCCCTCTCATTTTCGAGGCTTTGTCAAGGTGCCACAAGTTCAGGTAATGTTCTTCTCAGAGGTTACTTCAAATGAGCAGAGATGGCGGCACTTTTTTTTACATTTTGTTATAAAAAAAGGCTATTTTTGAAAGCTTTTTCTTGTGGCTCAATTAGCTTAATAAATGTAAAATGATACATGGATGCTTGCTTCTAGTATCTACACTGTATCAAGCTAGGCTTGATATAGCGAAGGTCTACACTGTATAGCGAAGGTCACGGGTTTCTCATTAGACGGGGGCTTGTTGGGAGATTTTCGAGCATTGACGAGATACTTGCTGCAGTATCTAGCACTGACGCCACCGCTACAGTGCTCATCATACCATAGAGTTTGTATTCTTTTCTTGTCAAGGTGGAAGTTGCATAGATTTCTTGCTTCATCAGCACTTTTCGTTGTTTTGTCTCCTTGTACGTCCCCTTGTCCCTAGCCCCTCCTCTTGACAACACATAGATGACTACACCGTTCCTGCCTGATTGCACCAGTACAGCTGCACTCAGCAGATACCGCACACACAAGATGAGCGGTGATCTGCACTTCCTTGGTTTCCCGGACCTTGGCAGTCTGTTGTACATCAGCGATACTTTGTTTCGTATGCAAGTTCACGAACTGTTCTTCAGAAATGATGTAATTCGCCGTCTGACAAGCATCAACTACAGCGTCAGTCAGTTTTTTCTTTAATGCTTAGTTGCGAATCTCCTCTTCAAACCTGGCTAGCTGCAGATGGTCTAGTTTAGCCAGTGCTTCCTTCATTGCGCTTACCAGTTTGTCCTTAAGTCTGTCCAATCTTCACATCTCACCCCTGCCGCCAAATGTAACGACCAAAATCTCGCTGACTTGTAAACAATTTAATAACTACGATCGGCAGCCATGATTTCCTCTTCTCCTCGTTTTGCTCATCTTCATACGCTACACCACCAGCTGTGGCTGCACCCTTCAGGGGTGTTTGAAACATAGCAATATTAAATATCTGTTTACTTGTGTCATGTAAACAGACTTAGTCAAGATGATAGACATAAAAATCTAACCTTTTCCGTATCTCTTGGGCTATTTTGAAAGTGAGACACTACAAGACAATATGCAAAGTGGTGGTAGCCAACAAACGAAACTCTACAGTAAAGCTTTTGACACTTGTCCAAATTCGGCAAATAAAACTTAGAAAGAAAATAATTGAGTGAAGCAATGAAAATAAAGCAGCAATGAAGCAATAATATCACATCAGAACAGACAGATGCTTTTTGAAGAGTCAGTTTTCCACGGTGAAATGTAAAATTTGTTGGAAGAATTTCTAGCTGAATTCTTTTGTTTCCAAAAGCGTTCCGACATTTGTGCATTTTTTTTGATCTGAGAAACCTCAATAGGGTCTCTCGAGCAGAAAGAGAGAGAAGTAAGAGCAGTTTGAGACACCTGTCATGCAAATTGAGAAAGTTGAATATCGAACAGCTTCTGCAAATGTGAGGTCAGCTTTCATGAGCTATCCCCATCTTTGACTTTCACGGCTACTTCCAGTAATAAAAGGCTGCTTCAAACACTATTTACGGCTGTACACACACTTCTATATTATCTAGTGCCATATTTTCCTTAGAGGCAATTGCTAGAACATGGTGTAAACGACACAATTCCTGCTCTCCAATCACTTCCATAAAATTTGGTAAGAAAACAGTAACATTCAAGAAAAACACGACTTTGACAGTTCTTTATGACGATCAGAAAGAACTGCTGTAAAAGTGTGCGTGTGGTCGTGACCTAATACCCATTGACGCCCACCTTGTACTTATTTCATGGCTTGCTGACCCACAACCATTGATATTCTATGGACAAGTCATGCCAACTGATTGAAGACAAGACGACTTTCGACCTTTCTTCACATGGCATCGGAAGATGGCGATTTTCATCACCACTGCTATGGAGGCTTCATACGAAGCACTGCGTTGAGAGGTCCATGCAAGTACTGAAGGAGCAAATTTAAGGTTTGCGCACGTGCCTACAGCCCTCAAACTTGGACATTCGTGCTAGGTGCGTGATGGATTATGGTTCAATGCCACCTTGTCAATGATAAGCTTTGTTCGGTGCAATGAGAAGTGTGCAAAGAAGTATCAAGTTCTGCGAGACATGTTCACGAAAAGAGTGACCATGGTTAACGAAGGTTGTGAGCACATACTGGGACACAACTGCGCGTGATAGTATTCCTCAGTTTGGCGTCCATGATAGCTTTATGTGTCTGGTCAAGCCTACATCACTATAGCAACTCAACAAGGAGGAGCAGAGAATGTTGTCGAGAATACCACTTATGAACATTCAGCGTCTCAATCATGGTTATGCACAGTACAAGATATGGAGACGAGTGATCGATGTGGCTCAGCGTGTGACCCTGCAGCAGCCAAGTTCGAAACCTAGCAGCCAAAAAAGGTGCTCTAGAGAAGCTGCACTGTTTTCAACCCTCCCAAAGCCAAGCGCAAGCTTTGCTATTTTTTCTTAAAGTTGTTGAGTTTTTGGTATAAACAAATCAAGGAGTTGTTTTCACTGTCCCTTTTTTGGCTATACTTTTCTGAAGCTTGTAAACTGTGCTTCATAAGTAGGTAACTACAGTCAGACACAGAGTACAATTCACTGATGAGTGGATTATGCAATGTAAAAGGAAAACAAGCCACCCACACACAAGGTGATGAGATTGCATATTCCTCAGATCACAAGGAAATGAATCGGTGAGTTTTAAAAAAATTGGCAGATTCCACGTACAGTAGGAATCAATGATATGCGAAGCACAATTGAAAAAGATTGATATGTCACTTTAAAATCAGCACAACGTTACGAGGTGGAGTTAAACGATGCCGTACATGACTTCTGTGTCATGATTATCATGTTTGGATGTGTCGTTTACCTTCGTCATCTATTCACGTCACGTGATACCAAATTTAGTATACATGGAGCTAGAAAAACGCCCGTGAGCACTCTATGAGCGTAATATGCTGCCATGTTCTTACATGGGACGTGTGTCGGAATTATTATGTTTGCACCAGTCATATATTTCGTCATCTAGTGACGTCCCGTAACACCGAATTCAGTATATGTGGAGTTAGTCAAACGGTCGTGAGTGCATCATGATGTGCCCAATATACTCCAATGTAGTGTTGATGCGCACACACGCTGGGCACAGCGACGCTACGTTAGCAAAACGTGAGTACTCTATAGTCTGACGCCAGGCGCGACCAGTGTCCGTTGGTGCGGCCCGACGGGAACCGGCGTGAAATAACGACATGCTTAATGCGACATGAAATGCAACATTATTACTGCTTTGTGTTATCATATCTAGCCTCAAGTTTCCAAATACGAGGTTTACGCATGTTCCCCTGGTGGTAGTTTCCAGTCATACGAAATGCATCATAGAGCTTATCAAGACGTCACATACTGCACAAGCCAGTCGTTCGTGATTTCAATCGTCATCATCTTCATCATTATCAGCGTCAACTTCATTGTTATGGAGTATAGTATGTCCCTTGCATGCCCTGTGGTATAATGGCAGAAAGAAAATGTGTGGTCCGGAAAGCACTTGTTCATCACCGTCATCGTTAGCGGCGGCTATGGTACGACAGAGCACAGGGCTCGTTGATAAGCTGCTAAGCATCTACAACCGCACAGCATCAAGAAGTAATACTGTGTTACAGTGGCTCGACACCAGTGCAGGCGACAAAAAACTGCTCCTTTCAGTGCGCGCCTGATAAAAGACTTACCCCTCATGAGTTCAGTGAGGAACACGCGCCTCGACAGATCGTCAACCCGTTCTTTCATGCTGGGACCAGGTTCCGCAGGATGGACTTGCTTGTAGCAGGACAGGACGCTCGCGGTGGAAAGGGGCCTCGACCATCTCCAAACAGCGCCGGTCACTGTGCCGTTCGAAAGAAAACATGGGGGTACAGTTTTTAGGAAACTGGCGATACGTGGCTCGCTCTGTCTTGCTGCCGTTATGAAAATACCCGTGATGTAAAAGCATAAACTGTTGCGCTTATTAGCGGGACGTGTGGCTCTACAATGAAACGACGTTAAAAGAAAGGCGGTACAGGCAAGAAAGACGCTTTCTGTTCTCCATTTCGTCGATGTAGTTTGATCGCGCAAAGTTCTTACACTTAACCACACAACACGCAAAAAAAAAAAACACACACACAACACCCGTGACGCGCGGCCACTTTCAACTGCAATCGAGTCCCATCAGAATTAAAATTTTTGACCACGTGGCTCCTTTGCAAAACTTTGCTGAAAGGAGCCAACGAGCGCAACTTGCATATTCGAAACGTCTTCAATGTCAACTCTTTGAAAACGTCCGTACGAGAGGGGTACCGTACAGTCCTTACCATCTTTACGCTATGCAGAAACAAGCCCGCTTAGTTGAGAAGTTAGGTGTTCTAAATAAAGGTGCTAGTTAATATATATAAATGTTACGCAGAAAAAAGTCAGAGCACTGGGTGAACCGCAAGGTCGAATAAGCCAGAAGCTCCCAGCGAGAGAACACTTATGCATAATGTGAAAGATAACGCAGTTTGTATTAGATTGGTCTTTGTAAAAACAAGTGTGCTTATGCACGGCTTGCATGGCGCACCCGAATGAATATTTACGCACTGATCGGAGATGAAAAGAAGAGTTGTTTCATACCAAGAGGAATTTTTCGGCTGCACAGCGACGCCATGTTAGTTTCGACTGAAAAACACAGCGTTGCTAGTACTGGTTCTTTAATTCGTCAAACTATCACTTATTTTCGCGTGACAAGATCATCTGCAAGTTTTTTTTTTGCTTTTTTATAACAACGTAGTTGATAAAGTTGTCTCTAAAATAAAATGCTGCAGTTGAAAGATGCACGATTACTTGTAACAGTTATGTTGCTACAATTCGCTTAGCTTGTGCAACTAAACAAAAACCTTTCCTTAAAAAGAAAAACGTTTTCAACACTTTTTTAGATGCAAATGTAAAAATTAAGCTTTGACATGCTCAAAAATACATTTTAGAATTACGTTACGATAACACGGAGGAGCATTGGTGAACGCATTGGTAACGCGTATTATCATCATCGACGTAATTTCGCGCCTTTTGTTGCTTTGCTTTCAAAACAGTCGCACGTGCTTTTGTAGTTCTAATAAAGTACCGCACTGTCAAGTATCTATGATCGCTCGCTCACTGATCCGAGGAAGCGTTACATTACTCGCAAGAAAAGATAGTCAAATGTCTCAAAGCGCCCATACAAATGGCAGTGCGTGTGAGGGTTCGAGCTCATCGGAGCCGAGTAACTTTCAGTTCAGCAGTAATTTGAGCCTAGAGACGATGTAAGTATTGCATGCGTGCCTTTCGTTTACTAGCGTTTGTTTCGACTTACAGCGTGTTCGAACACATGTTTGGATTTCGAGTACGACCACATTTTCACGAAACCGTGCTGTTCTTTTGCCATATTGATCAGACGCCAGATCCAAGCCGATTTCGCGAAAGAGAGGAATTGGGACCAGTACCACTCACCGAGGAACATCCTCCTGGCGATGGTCGCTGAAGTAGGAGAAGTCTCCGAGTGCTTGTAGGTTTATGCACGTTTTCTTGATTGCTGATTACTCTTTTCGATGGCGTGTTTAACTTACCACCTAATATATTTCATCCTGTAATTAGCTGGAAAGTTGCTGATTGTATCGAGCGATGTAACTTGCGCATGCACACACAAACACACACGCACACTTACTGCCAAGTTGATGCATTTCACATATCTGACATAATAGAGTGTCGCCTGTAGTTGTTTGTGTACGGTTAAAGGTCTGAGATCAAAGCTTTATGTGTACAAGAGAGTGATTGACCTGAGATGTGGTTTCGCGTTTGCGTTGACGACTTGTAGTTCGTAGTGTTGACATGTAATGGCTGAGGCAGCGTTTGGAAACAAGTGTTGTCTTGACACAATACATTTATATTTGAATTGGACAAAGTGTATATGTGAGATATTGTAGGATTGGTCGAGGCACATAGTGATTGTGCAGCAGCCCTTTTCAAATTGATGGTCGCCTAGTTTTACCTCCAAGTTGGCACGACTTTTCGTAAAGCGGCTTGTTGATTGTGCGTGGGTATAAGAGAAAACGGTCATGACTAGTTCACTCTAAAGTGGTTTTTATATTTTGTTCCACAGCCAGTGGAAAGGTGAAGTCAAAGAGGGCCTACCAGGTGAGCATAAACGTTATGCTTCTAGTTTCTGCTATAAAAGAACCACTATTGTCTGTGAGCTGGTAAACCAGGAGTTGTTGAATGCATTGAACAGCTCACGTCTTACGACAAGATATCAAGGCTCTTGACCGCGTAGGTTTGTTGCCTTTAGGTAGCATGTGAGGGTTTGTTAACTGGCTGCCAGACACGTAAAAAGACCATTTGTTATATGTTTCCAGGTAGAAAAGATGAAACTCTCTATTAAATACAGAGCTTTAGAATACTATGAAAAGCTTGCGGGCGTTGCAAGCATGGGAACCCTCTAGAGATTAGTGTGGGATGCATGCGTAGTGGTGTGGAATGCTACCACAAAGCTTTGCTTACGCTATTCTCAAAGTCGGCTTTTCCACACTCTCTGCAACGGTCATGACTCAATGCTTACACACACAGTAAATATCTGATATGGTGGGCTGCATGTGGTGCAGTGGGTTAATGAAATTGCGCTTGATAAATTAGGCGCATCGTGGATCTTTTTACAGATCAGCTCAGCCACCTCCAAAAAAAGAAGGGGCCAACACTTACACATCATTCCTTCAGACAGTGGAAAAGCCTTAACACTGTTGTATGGTCTGCTTCGTCACGTGCTATTTTGAGAGATTTAAAGTCAGCAGAGTTGGTCAGAGAGCAGAGGTAGGCGATGTCCTCGTAGATACATAATAATATAATAAAAACGGGCACGTTATACCACAAAATAAGCATAAAATAGAGTCGGCTCGCAAAGATCAGGTTAAGTAATACCATTGGGAGAAGCCTTCGTTCTGCACTAAACGTTGGGATGATGATGATGATTCAATTGTTATGAGGTTGAACCTCGTCATAATCAAGTCATACTGCACACAGGAATACTGTAATTATTTTAAAACTTGTTTAGCCTTTGTATCTTGAAGCATTTCTTGAATAATATGCAAAAACCTGATGCATAAAAATCATACCAAGACTGACAAGAAAGATTCTCCGCTTGCACCATCCTTATGGTTTTTCATGGACAGGTTTTTCGCTCTTGATCCCAGAAATGTCGCACCAACTAAATGAAAGATTCACATGTCCAGAAACTTTCCGCATCTGGTAAATCATGTATCTGTGTTTGTGTGAAGGTTTGGCCTTGTATGGGTGAAGGCTTTATGGGCTTACTCATTTCTTCTTCACTGCTTTTCATGTCTCGTGTTGCAGTCACAGGTGTAGCTTTGTTTGTTACAGACTGGACGCCGGAGGAGAAGACACACCTGGGTGAGGAACTGAGCGACGTCCTGGTTTACCTCGTTCGTCTTGCCGACCGTTGTCAGGTGGACTTGCCAGCCGCGGTGCTTCGCAAAGTGGAGCTCAACAGACAGAAGTACCCCGCATCAAAGGTGTACGGCAAGAGCGACAAGTACACTGCCTATAGCAATGCCGACAGTTAAGATTTTATAGACTTTCTTGATCTTTTCTTATGGACTTGTGCGATTGTTTATTACTACTACTGAAATAAATTTATTTGTGTGTAACAACTCTGGGTTATGAAGAAAGCATAGCTAAAGAAGGCTTGTTAATGTTTGAGAAGCCTTTCATTTAGCCTCATTGAGTCTGTTCTTGTGTTACCGTGCGAAAGTTGTTCTGCTCAAGACAGACTACTTGCTACTAGCAGCACTCTAATTCATCCTTATTTTCACGAATTGATCGTGCTAAAATTGTCGTAGTAATATTGTTTTTCTCTGGAGCCTTATTTGTGCACTTAAAATTTTTTGGATGCTTAAGGCAACACTCCTAGGGAACCGTTATTAGAGGCTATGAGCCCACTCTCACACATGAAAGAAAAAATGCATCTTGCGGAAAGCAAGCACTGGTCTGAACAGCTGTTCATCCACACTTCCGAAAAAATGGCTTTTAGCCATAAACGGATGCCGTCAAAATCGTAGGTCACGACTGGTAGGTGTGAAAACTTCAAGCTAACATAACCACAGGCATTTCCTTTTCGTGCATTTGGCTACTTACCGAGAGCCATCTGGTGGAATGCCCGAGTCTTTTGTAAGTGTAAAATCATTTTATTTTTAGTGTTGCTTTGAAGAAGTGTGCATGTGTATCCCAGAGTATGTGCGTGCTCCGAGTAGGCTTTTGGAAAAAGACAGACGCTACTATACAAGCTTCCTCATCTGCTAGGAGTCGTATTGTGGCAATTTTTTTTCACAAGTTGACTGCTTTGCCCACACTAGTGAGCTCAGTATTTCAGTATTTTCATCTTCTAGTAGTATGGTATATGGGTATTCATTCCGAGACTCCAAACCTGATGACAAATGAAACACTACACATGGCTTCCTATAATATAAAACATTTTATTGAACTCTCGCGTATTGGCATCTGAGAAAACATCCTGCAGTATATACAACGATGAAATGATATTTTTGATTCGACAAGTGCTCAGCAATGTCAGGCTTTTACGCCTAGCACCTGCGCATGAGGTAAAGGGGCATGGGGAGAAAAAAAAAATAGTGGGGTATAACACAACACAAACATGTGACTTAAAAATACTAAATATCCCAAGGTGCCTGCACCATAGGAACAATAATTTATACAGTGACTATCAGACATCCAAAAATTATCGGGCCATTGCATTTCTTTTTGTTATCGAGTTGCTCGTTGAAACTTTATCAAGAAAAAAAATAGTGCTTAGCCTTCAGGAAGGTGTACGTCGTGGTCTAATGTGGGGAGGGACGCCTAATTTGGTACATCTGCAGCACTCGGACTGGAAGTCCAACTTCCAAACTCAGAGCTGCAACACTCGGACTGGAAGTCCAACTTCCAAACTCAGAGCTGCAACTTTTTCACAGTAAATGTCCTTTAAATTCCAAGTTCGCTGTTCTCCTTCATATTTGTCCTCACTGTATGGCCCTCTCATACCGCTTCTATACTGTAGGTCCTAACGCAACAAAAGATATTGCAACCAACAAAACTCAAAAGCACTCTGTTAGGCGATAGCGTAAAGTGCGCTGGACGGAAAATGAAAGGCAAGCGGCCATTTCCGAAGGCACAACTTTGCAGCTAAGGTCGCTCATCGTCTATGCCTAACGTGCTGAAGGTCTCGCTTTTTGTATCTATACATAAAACACTTAGATCTTGCTTTAAAAGCCTATATGAGGCAGCTATAATATTGACTGTCGCCTCCTCGAACACTTCATTCGCAGCATCAATCTGCCAGGCAAGCCCTACTGGCATCTCACTAGGTGTAATACCACAATGTTAACTCTCATAATTCGAAAGTAGTTGCATTGGTTGATCCGACGTTCACTAAGACGAGACCTTAACAAAGTAAAGCTCATTGTTTCTTAAGACTTCAAAAGTATTGCACAACTGGCCACTGACACGATCGACGATTCCTGTCATAAAAGTATGCATGTAGCTGCAGCCTTAGGTAAACAAATACTGAACGCAGGCAACATGAACATCAAAAACATTGTCTGACGGCATGTTTGACTTTCGTAAACTGGTGTGCCTTGCACATGAACACCGGGGAGACAGCTTGAGTCGTCATAGTCCTCAATTTCAAGCAGTGCTGTTCCTCGGTAAACAAGAGTTCTCGTGGTGTCGACTTTCTTTGTTTCACAAAAGCAGGAACTCTAATGAAACCACGGGGGGAAGACCCGATGGCTTCTCTTGCATTGATGTTCTTGCCGATTCTGCGAGTTCACTGTGCCGCTTGCGGAACAGTGGAGAGCCTTGCCTCTGCAGAAGAGGCAGTCGCTTCTCCGTTTGCATCGGTTGAAGAACGTTGATTCAAGACTGGAACCCACCGCGACAGCTGGTGGAGCAGATGGCTCTGTCTAGCTGCATGCTTGGTTTTACAGCGCGGGTCCTGCAAAGGATATTGTAATTTTTATTACACTTGTACGCATGAACAGAAAGGAAAGTTAGAAATTGGTCTAACCTTGTACAGTCTACTTGCATGTTCGCGACAAGTTGGCAAGTCGGATATGTTAGCCTATGTTCATCATCGAATGTTTGTAAACAATAGTGAAATGCAGAAATTATTGTTCTGCAAGTCAGCTAGCAAGCTTCGTGCATTACCTGGTGAATGACCCTTTTCATAATTCACAAGTGCTCTCTGCACTGCATACCTGCCCAAGTAATGGCGGCAACTGTCATGCTTCAAGCGAAGACGCAGCCCTAGTTGAACATGCTGGGGCTTGTCTGTTACGAGTGTTTATATCAAGAAAGCCGACTCTACATTTTTTGCGTCATTGCGTAAGCAAACTGAACTTGAACGGGGTATTTGCAGCAATCGACTAGCCGCCATTAGTTGTTCACACTGCATAGCAGGAAAGCTAGCATTACAATATTGAAGAGGGTCTATAGCAGTGCCAACTTATGAAAACAGCATTCGGAGTGGCACATCTGAAAAAATGACGTTTATGTATATGGCATGCATTGTGCCCATGATTGATATTCCAACTGCTTCACATGTTCGCATGTACTGCGAAGGAAAAAATAACTGACTCAATGTCCGAAAGGTTGATTAAACAGTACAGCTGTTGGTATCAGCAAGCCTTTCCTTCGCTTTCACCAACGCCCAGTATGCCCTTGTTCCTCTTTCACTCACGCCAGCTGCGCTCGAGCACTTTCTACCATTGGCCGATTCCTTTCACTCCAATCGTGCGCCTGCTCTCTTCTTTCCACACCACTAACTCCTGACCATAGCTTTTCTTTTGCCCTCCCCCTCTCTTCCTAGCTTTGCCCTCTACTCAAAGCTACCCCTTCTTTACCAGGCTCAACTCAGCACACCAGACTTCCCTTCACCAGGTTTAACCATTCACTCCCTTTTGTCAGAACCGGATCTCGCAGCTGGGCTAGAAAGTGCAGATGAGAGGTACCCAGGAATTGACATCGGCCTTAAACAGCACCTCTGTCAATACTCTTGCCCACCTGATTACCTGTAAATTGCATTCAGATTGTATATATGTTAGCATTGTGATTATTGTCCCCAGCAGGCCATCTCTGGACATCTACTTGGATGCTATATCTCGACTTTGACCATCGACTCAGATTGATCCTACCAAAATATATTTTTATTTATTCTGTGTGTGCTACCACATACCTTGAGTGAGGGGACCCCCCAGTGGAGCGGTGGGGTCAGCAGTGTGGCTGCGCAGGGAGTTGCGCTTGTGGCTGCTCTGTGGGAGCTCGGCCGTTGCTGGACTCGCGGTCAGAGGAGTTGCTGCCCTTGGCGCTGTCGTTGCTGGCACTGCGCTGGTACACCGCTGCACGGCAGCTGGCCATCGTGCTTGGAGTGCCCGGTGTGCCAGGCCCTCCCATGCCCACATAGCGACCCAGCGGACCATCGCTGCGCACGTTCATCTCGCCCCTCATGAACCGCTCGAGCTTGTCGACGCACGCATCCTGGTAGTCATGGATCCATCTGCATAGTACACAAGAGGGTGTCTAGAAGCCTAAAAACATTGGGAGGCACCTGGCATTGTGTAAACTACTGGACCTCAAACAATAACATATCAATACTATCGGAAAGATTAAAGGTACACCAGGCAATTCTTGCGTTGTTGAAAATAAATATCCATGCGTGTGGTCGAGCGTCATAATGAGCTCTGTATGCCATAGAAAATAAAAATTATGGAGGGGGGCGGGGGCAAGGGCTCGCTGTTCCAACCCCTGGCAACGGCACTAGATCACGCGGCAAAAACCTTACTTGCATTCTTCCACGAATTTACTTTGGTAAACTTCCCTGCAATGCAGATTGTAATGCAGTAAAACATTTTAATAGAGCGAACAATCTGTTATGCAGTGAAGAGTGCTTACTACCTGGCTTATCTGTGGCTTCAAATATACAATACATTGAGAGCTGTTTTGCGACCCTCTGGTAATTCGTCATGATTTAATTTTTGCAAAATAAACCATTGTTATATAAAGGATACCTATGCAATACGTGCTGAAACTTTAGCAGGAGCAACCATGTCACTTTTGTTAAAACCAATTGTGAAATCGCAGGGGGAAGAGGCAAAAAGGTTTTTACTTACCGCACACCATTAAAGTAGCAGACTGCCCGCATGTCCTCCGGGAGGACTTCAGATTCTGGCCACTGGAAGTTGTCCAGGATTGGAATGATGTTGCATTGGCTCTGAAGAGCTTCTACAATCTCCTGTACATAGAAGAAACAAATGTCTGTTGTTAGGCTATGTGAATTTTCTTAAACTGCTAATTAATGTCAATAATAAGTAGGTCGCATGTTTGAAATGCCCCGATAATATGAAGAAGATTACATGCTCTTGCGTTCTCTGACAGAAGACTTCACAAGGTGGCCTGATGCAAGCAACAACAATTCTTAGCACATTAAGCTAACGGTTGTGGTACAGATATAATGCAAAGATTAGCAAGATGCAGAAGTCGCAAGGCAAATATTTCAAGTCATAGCTAATAGCAACTTTCTTTAGGATGGTGTGTTGGGCCAGTTGGTATTGCATCTTGAAAAGGTGACAGTGCTCACAGATGGGAACAAAGTGAATCTGCAAAGTGACCTTTTCAAGACTTTCTTTAGCTGGCATAAAAGTTTTGCTACAGGCGAAACTTTTATGCCAGCTTTATGCCAAACTTTTATAATAATACAAGTGATTATTTGACAGGTGCAGTGACTGCAGCAAAGTGCTCTGTGATAAAGTATTCCTTTCAAAGGGGCTCTGCAACACTTTTTCGTATAGTCATAGAATATATTCACTAAACGAGCTTATTCCCTGATGATTTTGCGGCCGCAAAAATGTTTAGAATCCGTCCAGTACGAGCGAAGTTAGGCACACAGATTTGTCACGCACTGCAACTGCTGTCTTTCATCTCGATGAAGCCGCTGGAAGTGAAGCAGGGAGGGATGGCACGAGCGCCTCGAGACCTACAGTGCTTTTTCTATTTTGTTTTCTTCGAATACATGGCTTTTCAGTAACATCGTGCGCACATGTGTGGACAAGTCACGGCCTACCGCGGGTGCCACAGTAACGACTGAGCGCGTTATGCTCGAATCAACCAATACAATGGGAGTGACGAGGGTTTTTTTGAACTTGCAGGATCATTTGTTGAGAGAAGAGAAAGCAATTTTTCGCTGAGTTTCAGAATTTATATTGAATTACAGGCCTGGTGCTGCACTATAATATTTTCTTTGCGTGTTCTCGGGAGCCTCAATTATGGATTGGCAGTGTTTTCTGACCATGCTCAAAAAAGTGTTGCAAGGCCCTTTTAAAGCACCCGATTTATAGACATGAACTTTAATAATAACTATTGGGGTTTAACGCCTCAAAACCACTACATGATTATGAAAGACGCCGTAGTAGAGGGCTCCGGAAATTTTGACCACCTGTGGTTCTTTGACGTGTACTGACATCCCACAGTACTCGGGCATCGAGCATTTTCACCTCAATCACAAATGCAGCCACCGCGGCGGAAATTTGATTCCGCGACTTGCGGGTCAGCAGCTGAGTGGCTTAACTACTTGACCACTGTGGCAGGTTATAGACAAGAACATTCTCCACAGGTATTCCACGTACATTTGGGTAACTAGTGTGACCATAACGGTCAAATTTGGAAGTCGCAAAATTAGTTTGAAAGCGATGAAGAGGTAACAGTCTCTATAACAAATTAGCGGAACAAATGTAGTGCACGACATGTGGCGAGCTTTCTTTGTTGAACTAAAATAATGGGCTAGGAAATCCAATTGAAGCTGCTGACATGCACTTTTACAATAGAGCAGCAAGAGGGCAGCTTCTTTAGCAGTTTCCTCATTGTTATAGTGGACTAGTAACTGCCTCTGGCATTGCTCCACAGCAATTAAATGTTTATCAGGAAACAAAGCTTTTTCTTCTCAGCATTACTTTATCAAAACCTCCCGTATAGCCTTGGGGAGTCGCACTTCACAGTGATACTGGTAAGTTACACTCTCTAAGTGACAACAGTCACCTTCGGACTTAGCAGGTTCTCACTCACCCTGTGAACCCAGTCCTTGCGGTCATTGTCACCCACGCACCGGTCGAGGGCGTTTGGTGTGAGGACGAGTAAAAAATGCTTGGCCTGCCGGATGCTGTTGAGGAGGTTGTTGTCGAATTTTCCTGCTTCTAATCGCTCCACGTCGATGAACACGGAGAAGCCTCGCAGTTGCAGGTGAACCTTCAAGAGACTGGAAGAAAAGGCAATGTGCACTTTAGATGTGCATCCTGTAGACCATAGGCGGCGAGTTTACAAATTCCAGAAGGGGGCGGGGCACCCGACTTCTCTTCCACATTTCTCTCTCTCCACACACGCCCACCGCCATTTTGCGACTTCGTTCTTAATGCGATTACGGCGCCAAACTACCTACTAGTCACTGCCTCATGATGTGAATTTTGAAAGCCTGAAAGGAAAAGCAGCGGACATAAATAGTCCCCAATGAAATAGCGGCAAGACAGGATGGCCAACAGTCCATTGGCACTGAGTGGCTCTTAAAAAATATACCAGACCAGTGACAAGGAGAGGGGGGGGGGGGGGGGGCTCTTCTACCCATGAAGCTGCGCTCCATACTTTCCGCCCATGTTGTAGACTACTTGGCCAGACTTGCATTTTAGTGCTCACAAAAGCGCTATGTCAAGAACATTTTGCTTTTGATGAGAAAGTGCTTGTTGTACATGCTTTCACTAATTCATCGTGCTATTTGAACAGCTAACACGCGTATACAGCTATCTTGTCAATGACATACATGACGCAGATTTTCCTGATTGGCCACGAAATCTTACGAGGTCGCAATCGAAAAAAAAAACGCAGGTGTATTGTCAGGCACTCTTATCAGCGAGTGGGGCGGGGCTATCTAAATATCACCCTACTAGATGCATTTCCTTTCACGCGATGACAGCAGAATGATTGTTGTATAGGGAGAGAAAGTGAAATAAGCTAATAGGAAGAGGGTTAACAGGGTAGGAAACCTGTGGTTTGCTACCCTTCAGCAGGGGAGAGAGAATGAGGAAAGAACTAGGGCAGGCAGCAGCCGCTCAGGCAATGAAATCGAGGAGGCGATAAACGGGATGAGTCACGTGCAAACACCGCGCTTGACAACACGTGAATTACGAACGATAGCAACTTCTCACCTTGCAAGCTGAGATCCGTTGGAGCGCCGGTAGCTGACGAAGACATCGAGGCTCTTGTTCCGTTCGATTTCGTCCACCTCATCCGCGCACTGGTTCAAACCTGCATTAGCAAAACAAAACGTTGAGGACATGTATTTCTTTCCCTGCCTAAATATTGGCTGAAAGACAGCTTGCGCAGGAACCAAAACCATGGTATTTTAAATAGCACAGTGTGTCCCATCGCGTATTAAACACTCCCCAAAAATCAAATAAAAATCCGCGATTACACTTTCTGTCTTTGTGGAGTACCACTTCATTGAAGCAGAGACGCTGGCGTGCTTGCGGTCACGCAGCTAGGTTACTCGTGCACCAAATTGTTCCTGGTTTCATTCGAAGCTAAGAGCACTCTCCAGACCTGCCCTGTGGAATAGGAATTCGCGGTCAGGCACGCTGCGTCCTTCTGTTCGCGAGCGTTTTGGTTTTATTTTTTTCTTGTTTCCTCCGCGGGGCCACCGTTGTGGCCCGCTTCCAAGAATCGTCCCTCTGCACGCTTGTTTAGCCTTTCCTTTTCTCTGGCACGGGTCACGTGACCGCACATTTCTTAAAGCCGTGGCTTACGTGCTTTCCGCGGCGTTCCGCGGTGCCCTACACACGTGACTCAGGCACGTTCCTCTCACGGCCGTGACGTCACCTCCAGGCGCGCGCCGAGTGCCTCACTTTTGCGAAGTCAACGGACTCGCACGCGCGCAATGGCCATAAAGGTACACACGCGCTTTAGTCGTTATAAATAAAAAGTAATTCGAACAATAACATCACGAAAGAACAGCTGGCGGTGAACAGAGCGGCGAGGAAAAGTATGAACGTGTGTATGCATTGTTTTGCTGCGTTCTCCGCACCATGCACCCGCGTGCAGCAAACGCAGCAAAAAACACATTCGAGACGCTTTTTACGAGCTCATAAAACATCGAAGGCACGGTGCACTGTCGCGACGGGCTATCCCGGCGACGTTGCAGCCGGTGTCTAGATAAGACGGACAGGCTCAATTTTGCTTCATTGTGTTTGTCAAAGATTAGTAACTTTTTTTTTTTTACGCTTTCCCGGTTTGCTCGTGTTTACAACTGTTCCCTTTGCACGTGTACCGAGCGGCGTGTGATACACGCAATAGGGAGTTTTAGAATAGCGCACCGCGGGCCCTTGCGGTGTGGTCACTGCAACTGAGCACGCGTCGTAAGGCGAGTCGCCGTCCGCGTTCGTGGCCCGCACGCAGAAAGTCCGAAATAGCGTGCTGCGATCGCGGCCCGCGAGGCCCGCATAGTGCTGTGAGTAGCTTCCGTTCATTTGGGTTTGCGGTCGGCGCGAAAGTCCTTAGACTTTTCCCTAGGGAGAGGGCGAACGTTATTCGAAAACTCATATTGCGCCCGCTATGCCCGCAGCCCCTGCAAACGTTATTCTGAAACTCCCTAATAACGTCCTGCCAGGCACGCAATGCGCTGCTTGCCCGTGCATCTCTACCGGAGATTATAATAACCTTGCGTACGATCTATAGGTGTAACCTTGTGCTCTCGCATGCCGATACTCATCAGTGTCGCGGGGAGCTGCAGATGCATTCCGAGTATTTTGTACAGTGCATGCGTGCGTAGGTGTATGTACATCGATTGCATACGTGAGAGCACTTTGCTACGTGCGCATTCCTTGCGTACTCATGCGCAGCTGATTTAATCGCTTCATCCTCTCTATTTTCTTCTTAGGACAGTTCTTATGCATAGGAAAGAGATTAGAAATGGATAACGGGTCATACCGAATTCCCAGACAGGCCTTGATCGGTCGTTGCGCGCGCTTGCTTCTACTTTTTTTTTTTTTCGAGCACGCGCGTGGAGAGCATGGCTGCACGAACACAGTCAGCGAACGCTCGGTGTTGGCGTTTTACGATCCAAAACCACTGACTAATTTCGCCTCCACAGGAAATGCGGCCGCCACAGCCGGGATTCGATCCCGTGAGTTTCAGTAGACGAGTACCATAACCGCTATAGATCACTGATGCGGGTGAGTCAGCGAATGCTGTTCGCTAAAGGTCTCCCCCCCGCCCCCCACCCGCGTCTAATAATAGAGCCTGAATCAGCCGCGAAACGCGTATACCTGCCCGTTTTTCTCTCCGCACAAGCACGGATGTGGGAAGTGCGTGCTAATATGTGTGCCGAGGCTGGGTTATTTATCGCGGGATCCGAACCCTCGCCAAACGGTCAAACGGGCGCCGGATCGAGCGTTCACACAGCGCGAAAAGCGCGCGTCCGTGGCAGCGCAGGTAGTTGGCGTGCGAGCGGTTCCGTAAAATGCCCCCATTGGTTTAGCGCGCGCCCTGCGTTCCTTCTCCGCGTCTCCCGAAATAGCGCGCGGCGTTCGCGAAGCAGCGGAGACTGGCCGCGGAATGCGCGGAGACATGACGGAGGCAGTGGCCCAGAGCCAAATTTAGCCCCAGAGATAAGTGCCGCGTGGCAATTTTTAGCCCCGGGGATTCCCGTGCACCACGCGCCTCGCCCGCCCTCGTGGCAGCAGCCGGGGACGCTTCGAATGGGACGGGAGCTCGCGGCCGAGGCACGCCGCTCGTCGCAGAACCTCGATCCAAATAAGAGTACGGCACGAGGGCGCGACGGCGGTGGCTGTTTTCAAGAGCGGCCTTGTTTACCGCCCCGCTGAGGGGCCGCGCGCTCTAACTAGGGTTGCCAAAGAAGGTGTTGCAAGCGACGAGGGGACCCAGGCTGTTCCTCGTCGAGAAACAGTCCAGACGATCGCGTCACGGGGCTGATGCCTCGAAGGAATGAGCTCTGCTTTGTCTCGGACACACGACGCTGTGGAATCGAGAACTATAAAACGAAACGCTTGAGCATTGTGCAAGGTGAGAATAATGCGGCTGCGCCGAACAGCAAATCGTGATGCTGCCGAATTTCTACGGACACCAATAAGGAGTAAGGGTCTTGAAGACCCTTACCCTTTAAAACCTGCTCCATGCTGCTTAACTTGGTCCCTAGGAACGAAGTTCAGGTATTAGACATCTGTCAACACACACATTAAAGCGCGCAATATTCATATTTCATCAATGTAAACCGTAAAAACAGTCGCTCCTGTCAGTCATTGTACGTGTGACCAGTGCAATAATTTGTTAATAATATTCGCTATCTGCATGCACCTTACGTGTTCATAAGCGAATTACACAACGAAGCCACTTGTATCACCCGGAGTCGCCCATATTAAATGCGAATTCATTTCTCAGCCGGGCTATGTCAGGCGTCCGCCGGGATCCGTCCGCCTACCCTCTCCCATAGCAACAGCTGCGGGCGCGCGCGCTTATCCTCGCCCCTAGCACCCGGATGGATGTGGTGCGAAAGAGTGTAGGAGAGGGTAGGGGCAGTACTTCGCCGCTCCTTCTCCCGCCGTTCTCTCTGCTCCCAGCATTCCACTTTACCGCCCGGTCGCGCCTCACTCTCGACCGTTCGCTGGCTGGGCGCCTCTCTAGAAAATCAGGAAATGTGTGCTCGAGACGCCGCTGTGAAACGCCGTGTTGAGAACGCTGTTTGTTTTGTTAACTTCATAGTAATTTTAAGTGTGAATACACTTTATAAGCGACCCCAAACCATCCACCGCCGTCGGCGACGTCCGCAGTCTTCTCTCTATCTTTAAAAGAAAGAGGACTTGGCGGGCCGCAGCGCGACGCTCTTCCGAATAAGCCACGGACGCGACGCTGATATCGGTGTCAGTAACGCGCCTTATACCCCCTCCCCCTTCGCTCGCTCCGCTCTCCTCGCTCGCTGCAGCTGCGCGCGCACCCCTCTCTCTCGCGCGCCCGCCTTCTCTCTCAGTCTCCCGTCGAGAGCGGGTCATGAGGGGGAGTAAAGTTAAAATCCGTTGGCATTCGCCAGTGAGTTAACGTAAACTCCCCTGTGTGATCAAATTGCGATTCCCAGGAACCATTACACCATAAAGGCACCATAGTGTGATTAATAAATATAATAGTGCGAATTAATAAATACCCCTCATAGCATCACCACGTGTATTCGCACTTAACCATGTTCACCCTCGGGGAAATGCTTGGGAGTTTTTTAACCGTGCACGCTAGCTGCTAGAGCTGGAAACGCATAACCCGTCTCTCGCGACAGAAAAAAACGCAACGCGCGGCGAACAGCGGCTGCACGGTGTAAGAAAAAAAAAAGAACAAAACGTTCTTATAACGCTGGGTTCTGTCGTGCGAAACGACGTTATGGACGCTACGCAATGCATTTACATTTTCGCACGATTCCTTCCGGGGAGGTGGGGTTTTTTTTTTTTTTCGCTGTGTTGTGAGCGGCAGAACACGGCATCAGCGAATGGTGTGGAAGTGAAGCAATACAGCGGCGGGCAGATTGCGCAGCGCGTGGCTCCTTAGACCTGATTGCTTAATGTTTCGCAGTATATTTCTTGTGCATCGAGCGAACAGAAGTTATCGGTCTTTGGGAGTCATTTAAAAATATCTGAAGCACTGAAAGCCATTATTCGCACTTGGCGGCTGTGCTGTTTCTTCGTATTTTCAACTTCAGCCGCGTTTATAAACACTCATTTTTGCCGTTTGAAAATGAAACTTTTGTGGCAATGTGTATTTTTTTTTTGCGGTTGTGGAACCACCTGAACTAAGATCTTGCTATCTGCGTCGCTTTTTCTTTTTGCGACCATGAAGACTAACTCATTCGCGCGTACATAAAAAAGTAAGAAAAAGACAGGGTTATCGCCATCCGCATCTGTCACTGAAGGCAATTACGGCTGTCACAGGAACTCAGCAAGTGCCCCGTCACGGTGTCTAGTGGCTAAGGTAATCGGCTGCTGACCCGCAGGTCGCGGGTTCGAATCCCGGTGGCTGCATTTCCGATGGAGGCGGAAATGTTGTAGGCCCGTGTGCTCAGATTTGGGTGCACGTTAAAGAACCCCAGATGGTAGAAAATTCCGGAGCACTCCACTACGGCATCTCTCATAATCATATGGCGGTTTTGGGACGTTAAACCCCACAAATCAATCAATCGATCAATCAATCACTCTGCAATTTCTAAGGTCTTCGCCAGAGCATATGCAGGGTATATAAAACTAGAGTACTGCTGAAGCAGTGATAGGACAGGCTGGTCCTTTGCTCGTTCCACACACGCCCGCTTCAGAGTCCCGATTTCGTCCGCGCCCACGTATTGTCAAGACTTGCGCACACCGGGCAGCGCGCGTCTCACGCAAGCAGGACACAAATATGCCAGCCACTAGTGCCAAGAGCTCGAAATCACATCGGTACATTGCGAGCTGGCTGCGCGCTCTGTACTATTTTTCTCGGTGCACTCCATTCTTTCTTTTTTTTTGTTCATGCGATGCTATATTTACGCCAGACAAGTTCCCTTTTTTCGAGTCACCGGGCCAGCCGCGCGCTGCACGCTGGAACTCGCAGCTGGTGCTTGTCTACCCGATTTCTCGCTAGCGGTGCGGATGCCAGCTCGGCTGACGTCATTCCAGCCTCGAACGGCCGGTGTTAACGATTTGTCGAGGGGACGAATAGGTCGTCCCCGCGCACCGTGTCCCACTTGTCGCCCGGTGCTTTTATATGAACTGTTTCCTGTCGGGGAGATCGAGGTACAGCGAACTTCAGATGTTGCACTAATTAAGCTGCGTACGAGTTGAAAGGCAAAGCACCTTTAAGAGCCGAGAAGAAT